>NC_140565.1:8625494-8927994 GCF_057381845.1 Rhamphochromis longiceps | reverse complement strand
TTAAGTGGGCTGCCTGCTACAGTTGCATTCATTGCTAGTCTCCTCACCCATCCACCAGGCTTAGCATGTAATGAAACTGAGGCCTTCGGCTGAAATGACCTTTCCCATTCACTGAGTTTCCACCTGCTGATTTGCGCTCACACCTTAACATATGAGTGAGAAGATGGGTAGTGGGGACAGGTCGATCACAGTGAAGACAACGGAGAAAAAAATAGAAGAGCTGGGAAAATAGCTTTTGAATTACAAAGGTAAAATCAATCGATGCTGGATTACACTTCTGATTTCCATCAAAGGCAGCCAGGTAAAGCCAGGAACCATATTCCTCTTGTTCTGGCAGCGTCTCTACATGCATTCAGCATGTCGAGTGAAATTGTCTGTTATTTTTTTCTCTTTTTCTCTGATCATTTTTTTAAAAAATTCTTCACTAAGCGTGTCAGGGAGATGCAGATTCCTTTCATAGCTGGATTGATTGATTTCATTCCTCCCTGTGTTTTTCATGAAGGAATCTTAATTGGACTCTCACTGCCATACAAACATATGTGAGCGCCCCATCAACCCGCCACACACACAACAACCATTGCTTTGTGAGTGGGGGAGGTGGAGAGTGCAAAGCTATGAATGTGAGTTGGAGAGAGAGAGGGAGGATGTGGAGAGTATGTGATGATGGATGAAACGATCCACAGCAGCAGATAAAGGCCAGGTAATATTTTCACCTGCAGATCCACATCGTGTCAGGTTCAAGGCCCTTCAGAGCTAATTGAGTACAAGCAACGTTATATCTGTGGCTGAATAAGACGTTTTTCCAAAGTCTAAAGTTCGGCTACATCTACATTTTCCCAGGCAAGCGTGAGCGAGAGGACACATGGTCTCATGCCTTTATTTTTTAGGGCTGTGTCCACTTAATACTACACTATATAACTGAATAACACTTATTATTAATAAAAAGCATAGCATTATTGAGGCACTGCAAATTATTTAATCCCAACAATGTCATTTCTAAAGCTTTTAATTGGTCATACTTGTTGCCAGTGATGTAATTAACCATTATAAGTCCAGAGTGCACAGCCAGTCAGGAATGGGGCAGCAATAAACAGATGTAATGTGAGAGGCAGCGGAGGAGACCTGCATAGAGTCCTGTGTAATTCCATGTAACCGCAGACCATATGAAACGTAGAAAAAACAAAGAGTCTGAGAGTGCATTTGTCATACTGTTTACTCATGAAAGCTGCGTGCTCTGAACAATGTGCACTCGCCTTTTCTTGATGTACTGTGTAAGGAATGTTCAGTAGCATTTTATAAACTGGTTGTAAGCACAGGTAAAACGTCTGGTTTTGCCCGACTACACTGAAGTTTTGTGAATGTAGTTTGAAAACTGGATTAGAGTTTTGGCAAACTTTGACAACTTAAAACACATACAGTACGTGGGCAGTAGAGGCATATCTGATCCTATTAAGCATGTCTAATTTGTTTGTTTTCATAACGATTTCTCACTTAAAAAATGCTACATGCAGCTTTTTTGTAAGGGTCACGGTTCTGTCCTTCGCAGTGTTTTTACCATCAGCCTCATTCAGCTGTAGAAGAGGAGTGTCCAGGGTTAATTATCTAACCTTGCTCGTGATGTGCAGTCACTATCCCTGAGATTCCTCAGGATTCCTCGCTTGCTTATCCTCACTTTATTTACCATTACTGTCACTCCCTCACTCTTTTTTTTTTTTTTTTTTTAAATTCTGTGTATCCTCACACATCCCTCCCTTCTTCCCTCCTCCTTCAACCTGCCCTGGAGATTCATTGTGGCATTGACAGAAAGACCTCTCCCGTCTCCCTCTGAATGCTGGGAGCGATGTATATCACGGATCAGCGGTTTTTGCTGTCTCCTTCCCCCAACTGGCTGAAAATGCAGCGCTTGAGCCGCCGTGCATCCATGCATGCATTTCAAAGTCTAACGTTTACAAGGCAGACAACCTGTCTCACTTCTCTCCTTTGCCCGTCCTTCAGGCGAGGGTCTCGCAAATCAGACATTTGAGCGTCACCGTATACATCTGTCTGCAGACTCATCGGCATGTAAATGAGTTGGCAAACAATTGCGAGAAGCGGGGATAATCAAAGCAGGGAAGACAAAAGGCCTGATGAATACAATTAATTTGAGATAATCTTCTATCATGACAATAATCATGAGCTGTTTTTCCCCCCGTCACCTACACGTTCTAATCGGTGTAAGTCATAGGAGGTGAAAGCAGCTGTAACTCCAGTCGCCAAACCAACAATCAGCAGAAATCTCCAGTTCTCATTAGTTTGTGCACATCTCCGGTAGTTTGCAGCGCTATTCCAAAAAATTCAGTCTTGACATCTGCGGTTGAAGTTTCCGTCATTAAAAGAGCTGAGCAGACTTTGGGTGTTGTGTTTGCCTACTGTCGAGGGTTTGTGTTGGAGGCATGCAGCAGAAGCCTGGCTGAGGACGCAGACAGTGGCAGTGATCAAAATGGCCCATTAGGAATGCAGCAGGCTGTACTGTATCTAGGTCACAGCCTGAGCCACCTACTGTAGCTCCTCTGCTGATAAAACCCTCTCCTCCTCCATTACTGTATCCCTGGGTGAGGGTGTATGGACAGCATACTGCGGTCAGGCACAGCATTATGAGCACTGTGAGGGGAAGCAAATAGCACAGATTATCTGTTCATCAGGGCACCTGTTAGTGGGTGGGATATTTTAGGGAGCAAGTGAACATTTTTTTCCTCAAAGCCACCTGAGCTACAGGGGTGGCTGTAGCTACAGGTGGTAGAGCACGTCAGCTACTAACCGGAAGGTTGGTGGTTCGATCCCAGGCTCCTCCAGTCTGCATGCCAAATATCCTTGGGCAATATACTAACCCCATCGGAGTGTGAATGTGTATGAATGTTAGTTAGTAAGCACTTAACAACTTAGAAAAAACGTGCTCGTGTGAATGTGATTGTGTGAATGAATTAGTTGTATAAAGTGCTTTGAGTGCTCAGAGTAGAAAAGTGCTATATAAGAACCATTTGCCATTTACACTGTGATGGCTAGAGGTTTGGGTCAGGGTGCACGTGTGTTGCTTACCTGGGGAGCACCTGGCCTCAGGATGCACTATGGGAAGAAAGCAAGCCGATGGAGGCAGTGTGCTGTTTTGGTTAAGGTCCTGCTGGGAAAACCTGGGTCCTACCATCCATGTAGATGTTACTTTGCCACATACCAACCTGCTTCAAAGCAAAAATGGTTCAGGAATGGTTTGAGGTGCACAACAAAGAGTTTGAGGTGTTGGCTCTGCCTCCAAATTCCCCAGATCTCAATCTAATCACGCATCTGTCCGACATGCCGGACAAACAAGTCTGATCAAAGGAGGCCCCACCTCACAGCTCACAGAACCACTTACATACCACAGCACACCCTCAGGGGTCAGGTGGGCTACACATTGAAAATCAAATGTGATTGTATGTGAACTTTTTGTCTCTCATCTACAATTTATGGCTCTTAGTAATTATATGTTTCTTTTTTTGTGCACCACAAGAGAAAGAAACTCTGCAAGATGAGCAATGAAAATAATAAATCAAACAGAACATCATCACAGGGAAATATGATCAGAAGCTACACACAACTACACGCATTCAAAGCCTCAATTCAATACCTGAACTTCCCTCCAAGCTGCTCAAGTGCCTCTGTGTAAATTGTCCTTCAGAAACTCCCTCCTCGCTGCGCTCATACACTTTAACAAATGGATGTATGAATGTGTTTAGACTGTTTATTTGTGTTGTAATGAGAGGCTTTAATCAGGGGTGTCATGGGTTTGAATTGTTCCTCCGAGTGTGCACGGAAACTCCCCTCCCCTCCAAACATACACGCACGCACAACTCAGTGATTTATGCGAAACATTAAAGGCAATCATGTTGGGCTGGGCCTTGTCCTTTGTATTGCACAGGCTGCTTGAAATATGGAAAAGCCAAGCTGTTCCCTGATATACAGGCACACGCATAAACATAAAGACCATAAACACACACACATGCACGGGTGTTTGTGTGTATCCTGTTCTTCTTAAATATGAATAATTAGTGCAGAATAAATGAATAGATTGTGGGTTTTGTTTTCTTTTTTTCTTTCTTGTAAATATACAAAACACACAGGGAAACTTTTTGATTGTAAATAGATATGCAGACTCTCCCACACAGACATGCACGTGTGTTTAGTTCAACAGTTGCTTTAAATCTCATAGTTGGTAGTTTGGAGGCAGAGAAACAAGCCTCAGCCATTCACTGAGATGTACAGCCTCAATAAAAACATGTATAAAAAATATGTAAATAAAAACCGAACGCAACAATCCCAAAAAATCTCATAAACCCAGATTTTCTTCACAATAAAACACAAAAAACATCAAGTGTTGTAAATGGAAACATTTTACTGTTCCGTGAAGAATATTAGCTCATTTTGGATTTGATGATGGCAACATTGGGTCAATAAGAGGCTAAAAAAAGTAAGTGCTGCTAAAAGGGAACAGCTGGAGGAACATTTTACGACTAATTAGGTTCATTGGCAGCACATCGCTAACATGACTGGGTATACAAAGAGCATCTTAGAGAGGCAGAGGTTCACCAATCTGCAAAAGAACTGCATCTACAAATTATGGAGAAGTTTCAGAATGATAATTTACCGTGCAAGACTTTTAATGTGTAATCTACAACATAGAATATCATAGATCATAATATCAAAAGGGTCAGAGAATGGTCTTTGGATAGTCAATCTTTTGGCTTCAATGTATTAAAAACGATTCTGTGATGGAAATCGCTGCACAGGATTCAGATCACTGTACCATCCACAAATGCAGATCCAAGCTCTTTCAAGTGGAAACGGCTGTGCGATCAGATGGATTTAAATTTGAAATTCTTATTGGGAAACATGAACGCCTCATCTCCCGGACTAAATAGACGAGGGAGCATCGTATCCGTGTGTTTTCTATGGTCTCTGCGACCAAAAAGAACATTTCTCAGTAAAAATCAGATTCTCACATGCTGGAATTTGAAAATCTAAAAGAAAATCTGAGTTAAGGATGTTGGATAAAGTCTGTAAAACAATAGTGAAGAGAGGGGGAAAAAACAGGAAGCTTGACTGACAGAGAACAGGAAATACTGTCTGAGATGGCAGGAAAAAGGGTGCATTTTAAGGCCAAAACCAATTTTCTACAGGTTGGTATGGCACCAATTTCAATGCACCTGTCAGGGAATTCATTTCCATTCAATAAGCTCTTTATGGTAAATGTGTCGAGACAGTGATATTGGTTGAGAAATAGAACGTTTAAGCAAAATGATCCCAGATTGCGTATGGTTGTAAAATATTTTTCTTTGTCATTATTTTAGTGTGGGGAGAAAAAAACAGCTAAAAATACACAAAGCATTACTGAAACTGATCTATCCTCGACGTGACAGCTGTCTTTGCTGTTCAGCTGAAAGACCTAAGAGGTGTAAAACTTTCTGGAGAAAATATTATTTTTCCTGTGGCATTGTCCCCCTACTGGGGTGTGGTGCACTGATGTCATGAATAAATGCATGTCATGCCTCCACGGTGCAGAACCCATCACTGTCTCGCCTGGGATGAACCATTCTGACTCCCATCCTCCCTCCTCCTACGCCCCCGTTCCTGCTTTTTTCACACCATCACTGGAAGAATTAGGCCCGACTTCCCTCCAGAGCTGCAGCCAATCAACAACAGCTGTCCACAGCTTCTCTGAAGGAAATTGATTGGTTTAGTGTACACATGGGCTTATCCAATGAGGCGAAAGCTGTGACCTGTGGGAAGCAGTCTCTATAAAAGGCAAGAGGATGTGCAGAAGTATTAAAGGCTGTGTTATTCTGAAGGTGCATGCTATACCACCACCAAACCCAAGACACTATGAACTCAAAGATCTGACACACGGAGGGTTGCAGTCTTGCTCCTTAAGATATTAAGGAAAATGCTTTCCTGAGGAATTCCACATTCTACACATTCTAGTTCAAGAGGTCTGTTTGAGCAGGGAAGGAACTGACTGACATTACAGGTTGCAGATAATGAGTTCCACGGGGAGGGAGATAATCAGCCAGTGGCTGTTGGAGGCATCATCCCATACCACTGTGGGGTTGGTGTCCCAGGAAACCAGCGGTGGCAGCGTTACTCTGAGGCCACTCTACGATAACGAATGCGCCTTTAATGCCCGTTAACGATCGCTGGGTCACAGCGTGATTCCCAGGGAAGAGAAAAAAGTTCCTACTTTGTTTTTTCTATCTTATTGTTTTTATGAGACAGCTATGTGTCTCACCTCAGGTGGAGAGTGTTTACTCACCAAAGCTGCAACAACACTTATCCAGCGAAGACAAATGTATAAAAGTCTGGCCCTCCTAACAAGGCGCTATTAAAATTACATGCCACTGTCAGTATCTTGCCCCGGGTGCCGTGTTTAGAAATCGTGTACTGCTCCTTATTGCTTGCATTGGAGAGGAATAACTGAAGTTAGAGAGAGCATACTATATCTCTGCTTGTGTGTATATGTGTGTGTGTACTTGTCTTAACTTTGTTCTCCTTACTCCCCCCAGGTCAATATGACGATAATCACAAGTCTTGATTTTTCTCTGAGAGAAAAGAGTATTTTAATGGTGCTTTATAGATTATCACCATGAAATGCAGGGGTGGAGGCATAAAAATTTATTTTCTTCCTGACTGCCACAAATACAGTCGGAGGCGATGGGGGGGGCTCAGACACCACATCAGATGTCTGCCGGGGACTTCGCCCTGGGAGATTTGGATTAACTTTCAGGTTGGCTGAGCAGAAACCATAATGATTCTCTCTGTCTGCCCTTGAAATTATCTTCTCATCACTTACTCAAATTGATAGATGCAGTCATTTTTATTTTTCCCCCCTCCTTTCTCGCTCACCTAGTTCCATTTGCAGGTTTGAATAATGCCAGAAGATGTAACACCTCATATGATGAGCGCATCATCTGCAGGGTAAGCCGTGTGGTCCGTCATACCCTCGGGTTCACTTTTAAAAATCCCACAAATTTTCAAAGGAGGAATAGACAGCCATTTTTTCCCCTGTCTTTTCTTCCTAAGTCAGCAACAAACTGCGAAATTCCCCACAGAAGATGTCAAAACAGATTAGCTCCCTTCTAATCCACTCCCCAGATTAAATGATTGTAACAATCAAACTGGCTTCAAGGCTTTGCATAATTTACTCTTTCCCCCCTCATATCTTTTGAAATTCTGTCTTTGACTTTTTACTCCTCTGTTGCATCGCAGCCTTGAAGAATTATCACCCTGTAAATCGATGAAGATGATGTATGAGGCATCCACAGCCAGTGGTATAAACCCTTCTGCTTTCTGTGATGTATGATGATGTATCACGCTGAATGGAGTACCTATTTACTGACTCCTTTTCTAATGGAAGCAGACAAATCCAGGGAAGGCTGCTACTCAGTAATACGCCTAATGTGTGACAGCATTTTGAAAACATTTTCAGAATCAGAATCCTTTATTGATCCCTGGGGGAAATTATTTTTTGTTACAGTGCTCCATTTTAAACCAACATTAAGACATTTTATTTGATCAGTTGCTGTCTGCAGATGTCAAAGTCAGGACACGTGGATTGAATGCTTCAATTTTGCTTTCTACGTTTAAATGGTAAATGGTAAATGGCCTGCATTTGTATAGCGCTTTTCTAGTCCATAGGACCCCAAAGCGCTTTACACTACATTCAGTCATTCACCCATTCACACACACATTCACACACTGGCGATAGCAAGCTACATTGTAGCCACAGCTGCCCTGGGGCACACTGACAGAGGCGAGGCTGCCGGACACAGGCGCCACCGGGCCCTCTGACCACCACCAGTAGGCAAACACAGGGTTAGTATCTTGCCCAAGGATATTTGGCATGCAGCCAGGAGGCAGCCTGGGATCGAACCACCGACCTTCTGATTAGTGGCTGACCTGCTCTGCCACCTGAGCTACAGCCACCCACCTGCTCTGCCACCTGAGCTACAGCCACCAGTTTAATCAAATCTGCGGCCATTATAACATTAATAAAGCAGATTTTACTGATGCATGTCAGATTACGCATCATCCAAATGAGCTTTGATAGCCAGTCAGTCATTATCAGGACTAAAAAGTGATAAATAGCCCAGAGTAGCTCAGGCTTTGAATGAATGAGTTGTGAATATTTTCTGAATTTGTCTAGATTCTGTTTGCATGCGACTACAGTGCTGATCGCATCTGCACACATGATAGTTGTGCAATCTGCGTCTCATCTCGCCGTCTTCCTCTGTGTGTATTTGTGTATGCATCACTCTTACCTGCTGCTCGCCACAGTGAGGTAGGTGGCTGACAGTGGATCATTAAACACTGCTTCGGTCTGGTGGACTGATACTGGGTAGAAAAAAAACACATCATCGCTTTATGATGATGTAAGTTGCAACATTTCTGTGGCGGGGGCGTGGCCCCGGGTGCAGCTGCCGGGGAGGAGTGGAGCAGAAGGCTCAACAGGGCGGCGCTGCGAGGCCGGTAAGAACAGCTGATGGTGTTTATGTACTGATGATGGTCTCCCTCCGCTGTGTTTATAGTGAGACGGGGAGGAGCGGCGAGGGGAGATCAGCTGGGCTCGTGAGCTGTCAGGCTGTGCGACTGAGTCAGCTGTCAAACAAACAAACCAATAAATGTGGAAATTGGCAGTACATACCTGCGTGTGCGTGTATTTGTGCCTGGTGTATTCCACAAGTGGTGCCTAAACCCAGGAGCGTGCCGGTGGGGATATGTCCGACCCACAGGCCGCGCCACCCGCCCAGCCCCTGCAATACTTGGCGCAGATGCTGGCAGAGATGGCGGCGATGAGCCGGGATCAGGCGGCCGACCAGCGTGCCCACCTGGCCGCGCTGCGGGAGCAAACGGACCGACAGACACTAGTTCTGGAGCGGCTGGTCGGGGCCGCTGCCACGCCGAAGCCCTCGCCACTGTCGGTGACGGTGCCCCGGATGGGGGACGGGGACGACCCACAGATTTTTTTGGAGACCTTCCGTGCCACGGCGGAGGCTTGCCAATGGCCGCGGGAGGAGTGGGCTCCGCGGCTGCTCCCCCTGCTGTCTGGGGAGGCACAAACAGCGGCCCTGAGTCTGCCTCCGGCGTCAAGGAGCAGCTTCCCGGATGTGAGCCGGGCGGTGGTGGACAGGCTGGGGCTCACCGCCGAAGACCATCGCCGGCGGTTCCGGGCCTGTCGGCTGGCTACAACGGACCGACCATTCGCCTGGGCCCGACAGCTGCGCGACGCGGCGGTGCGCTGGCTGCAGCCGGGAACATCGGTGGGCGAGACGAAGCTGGTGGACAAGGTGGTGCTGGAGCAGTTCACGGAAGGATTACCAGCGGAGACGGCGAGATGGGTCCGGTGCCACCGGCCCGCAAGCTTGGAGGTAGCGGTGACGCTGGCGGAGGACCACCTTGCCGCTGGAGCAGGGGAATCCGGGGACGCCGGACGGAGGCTGGCCAAACAGGCCCCAGTGCCGGCCCCGAGGCGCCGTGTGCCGGCACCAGGGGACGCCGGCCCCGGAAGTGTCCCCCATGGGTGATTTCCCACTGGAGCAGTCTCGTGACGGCACCCTACGCTCAGCCTTTGACCAAGTGATGGCTATTGATGGTCACGTGGTGCGCCCTGAGGCCGCGCAGACCTACCCGCGTTTCGTCTTATTAAAGGACCGATTATATCAAGTGAGTCGTGACACTCAGACTGAGGAAACACACACCCAGTTGTTGGTGCCGCAGGGCCGCCGGGAAACGCTTTTCCAGGCGGCCCACTATAACCCCATGGCAGGGCATATGGGCTACGAGAAAACTCTGGAGCGAATAACGGCCCGATTTTATTGGCCTGGCATCCGAGCGGATGTGCGCCGCTGGTGCGCGTCCTGCCCGGACTGCCAACTTGTTAACCAGCCGGCCATACCGAGAGCGCCTCTGCGCCCTCTCCCCCTCATTGAGGTCCCGTTTGAGCGCATCGGCATGGACCTCATCGGGCCGTTTCACCGGAGTGCACGCGGTTACCGCTTTGTGTTAGTCCTGGTGGATTACACAACGCGGTACCCGGAAGCAGTTCCGCTGCGCACCATCTCGGCTAAAAGTGTGGCGCAGGCACTGTTTCAGGTCATCTCCCGAGTCGGAATCCCGAAAGAGATACTGACTGACCAGGGCACGTCGTTTATGTCTCGTACACTGCGGGAACTGTACGAATTACTGGGCATTAAATCTATTCGGACCAGCGTCTACCACCCTCAGACTGACGGGCTGGTGGAGCGGCTGAATAAGACCTTAAAATCCATGATTCGGAAGTTCATTAACGAGGATGAACGCAATTGGGATCACTGGCTAGACCCTCTGTTATTCGCAGTGCGGGAGGTGTCCCAGGCCTCCACGGGATTTTCTCCCTTTGAACTGCTGCTCGGCAGGAGGCCACGTGGGGTGCTCGACCTGATTAAAGAAAGCTGGGAGGACGGTCCGAGCCCCGCCAAAAATGAGATTCAGTACGTGTTGGACCTGAGAGCAAAACTCCACACTTTGGGGAGGTTGTCACGGGAGAATTTGCTCCAGGCTCAGCAGCGTCAGCAACGCCTGTATAACAGAGGGGCTAGACTCAGGCAATTTTCACCGGGGGATAAAGTGCTTGTGTTACTCCCTTCTTCCTGCTCGAAGTTGCTCGCCAAGTGGCAAGGTCCCTTTGTGGTCACACGGCGTGTCGGGGACGTGGACTATGAGGTCGCTCGGTCGGACAGGGGAGGAGCCACGCAGATTTATCACCTCAATCTCCTCAAACAGTGGAGAGAGGCTGAAACCGCTTCTCTGGTGAGCCTGGTGAAGGAGAGAGATGAGTTGGGGCCTGAGGTGCCAAATTCTATCATTTCCACCTCCCTCCCTTGTGATGACCATCTCACACAGGCCCAGAGAGCGGACGTTGTCGCGTTGCAACAGCGCTTTGCGGACGTGTTCTCCCCCCTGCCCGGCCGGACGTCCCTCATCGAGCACCATTTCGTGACGCAGCCCGGCGTGACGGTGCGTTCACGGCCCTACAGGCTCCCGGAGCATAAGCGAAAAATCGTGCAGAGGGAATTGGCGGAAATGCTGAGGATGGGAGTAATAGATGAGTCGCACAGCGCCTGGTGTAGCCCCATCGTTCTGGTGGCGAAGAAGGATGGGTCTATACGGTTCTGTGTCGACTATCGCAGGGTGAACGAAGTGTCACGCTTTGATGCCTACCCCATGCCTCGGGTCGACGAGCTCCTGGACCGGTTAGGCACGGCCCGCTTTTTCACGACGCTGGACTTAACCAAGGGCTATTGGCAGATTCCCTTGTCTGCCGAGGCCAGGGAGAAAACGGCCTTCTCCACTCCGTACGGTTTGTACCAGTTCGTGACACTCCCGTTCGGCCTGTTCGGGGCCCCGGCCACTTTCCAGCGTCTCATAGACCGGGTACTGCGTCCGCACGCGACGTATGCTGCCGCCTACCTGGATGACGTGATCATCCACAGCGACACCTGGGCGGAGCATGTGCTGCGGGTGGCCGCGGTCCTGGAGTCCCTGAGGGGGGCGGGGCTCACGGCCAATCCGAAGAAGTGCGCGGTTGGACGGAGGGAGGTGCAGTATCTGGGGTACCACCTGGGGGGCGGGCAGGTGTGGCCACAGGTGGAGAAGACGGCGGCTATCGCATCCTGCCCGCGCCCCAGGACGAAAAAGGAGGTGAGACGGTTCTTGGGGTTGGCGGGTTACTATCGTCGCTTTGTGCCGGGGTTTGCGCAGCTAACCAGCCCCCTGACCGATCTCACTCGAAAGGGTGCCCCGGATCTGGTCCAGTGGACGGGGCCGTGCCAGGCGGCGTTTGTGCGAGTGAAAAACGCTCTCTGTGGGGAGCCGCTGCTTCACGCTCCTAACTTTTCCCTCCCGTTTGTTCTGCAGACTGACGCCTCGGACAGAGGGCTGGGAGCCGTTTTGTCTCAGCAGGTGAGGGGAGCTGACCGCCCTGTCCTGTACATCAGCCGGAAGCTAGCGGAGCGCAAGCGCCGGTACAGCACCGTGGAGAAGGAGTGCCTGGCCATCCGGTGGGCGGTCGGCTCCCTGCGCTATTACCTCCTGGGACGCTCATTCACCCTCTGTTCGGACCACGCCCCGCTGCAGTGGCTCCACCGCATGAAAGATGCCAACGCCCGGATCACCCGATGGTATCTGGCATTGCAGCCCTTTAAGTTCAAGGTGATCCATAGGCCGGGGGCACAGATGGCGGTGGCCGATTTCCTCTCTCGCTCGCGAGGGGGGGAGTTGGCTCGGCCGGACGGCTCCCCGGCCTCGAACGGGCGGTGGGGGTGTGTGGCGGGGGCGTGGCCCCGGGCGCAGCTGCCGGGGAGGAGTGGAGCAGAAGACTCAACAGGGCGGCGCTGCGAGGCCGGTAAGAACAGCTGATGGTGTTTATGTACTGATGATGGTCTCCCTCCGCTGTGTTTATAGTGAGACGGGGAGGAGCGGCGAGGGGAGATCAGCTGGGCTCGTGAGCTGTCAGGCTGTGCGACTGAGTCAGCTGTCAAACAAACAAACCAATAAATGTGGAAATTGGCAGTACATACCTGCGTGTGCGTGTATTTGTGCCTGGTGTATTCCACAATTTGTCACGGTCCGCTGTGACAGACCGTGCGGTGGTGTGAGTGGTGGACCCAGGTGCGAACACAAGTGAGCAGACGGGAGTGAACTTTAAACAAAAGCGAGCCTTTTATTGTGGCTGGTAACGCAAGAGAAACAAACAAGAATAAGGGCAGCACGAAAGCAATAACTAAACAGAAACCTAAACTGGGAATGAACTAAGGTAAGGCTATGACTTAGAATGCAACAGACCGGGCATGGAAACATGGAGGGTGGGAACACAGACGACGCGACACAGACTGTAAAAAACACAGAGACTAAATACACATGAGGGATGATCAGGGGAAGTGGCCACACATGGGAACGCAGCTGACACACATGAACTTAACGACAGGACAGGAGGAGTGAGCTGAATACACAGACAGTGAATGCAGGCCTTCAAAGTAAAACAGGAAACATGAGACATGAACCGGGGAGACGTAGTACAGGGGGAGGTGACATAACTGACAGCATGAACTTGACAGTACAAGACACACAGACATAAACACACGAAGGGCAAGGGAGACGTAATGCAAGGGTAACATAATTACAAAAAGGACTGGACTACCTTAAAGAACCTAAGCAAACAATAAACATCAAAATAGGTTAAGCATAACACACTGGGTCACACGACCCAGGACCATGACACAATTTCCTTTTTAGAATCATAGTTTTTAAGTTCTAGGCCTTTTTGTCAATTTTCAACCAATAAATCATTAAGTCGACCTTGAAGGTCTTGGTGTATGTGAGAAAAATTTTAATGGATTGTTAACATGACTCCACTCTACACCCCTACAAGGTTTTATCAGAATACATGTGCCAGTGCTGCCAAAAACAACCTCCTCGGCAGAGGTAATAAAATGAAGGTTGGAGTTGATGTTGAAGGATACGCTGGCATCATACCCCTACAAATATTACAGTTCTCTTTGATCAATAGTTGTTCTCTTCTGTGCACTGCAGCATAGTGATGTTAGGCTCATGACAGCATAGCCTTTTCCTAATCTGCACTGTTCAGGCAACACAGAGAACTGATCCAGAATCCGTAAAGGAATCAGAAGTTGGATCTGTAAGCATCAAGTATCAAGAATTCCTATCCTCCAGTTCAAAAGTTTCTGCTCTTAAAATCTTATGGCAGTTTCCAGATTCCGAATACACCGTAGTGCAGTCCAGTCTTTAGGAAGCTGGCCAGAGCTTTAGGGTAAAATCAGTTCTATGTATGCTACAGTTACACCATCGTCATTCTACTCCCGACTTGCAGCTGCCAGTCAATATCTTATTATCAAGCCTCATTGGCCTCGCTGTCAATATGACTGCTCTGCTGCCTGTGCCGATTAATGCCAAGGTGCCAATACCAGTTTGAGAGTTTTACGGAGAAATTCTCGAGTTTCCCCGTGCCAGCTGATGCTGATTAACTCCAAATCGTTACTGTTTTTTGTTAGATTCCTTTCAGGTCTCAAATGTGACACTTATCTTTCAGAGACAGGTATGAAAGTCAATATGTTTTGCCATTACACAGTACACACAACTGCTGATGCCAAGGAGCTTCATATTTTCCTTTGGGGAAAATAGCTAGTGTTAAATATAATACTGGCATTAGTGTAGTCCTCTGCTCTCCTGTGGTTCCCACTGGAGGGACCCAGACTGTTCATATAAAGAACAGAGCCACGCTGTAAGCCAGCAAGTGTCCCAGTAGCCTTCTAATAGCTCAGGCAGTGCAGAACCTTTACTTCACCTGTGCTTCACCTCTGCATCCTTCCTCCTCTGGCCACCAGCGATGGGAAAATAATTTCTCATGTGGGAGTTGCTGCGTGTTCAGAGTCCTGCTTGGCTTAATCTGCACTATGTCATACTGTAAGACTCTGCTCACTGTACAGATGTCGATCCAGATGAAGGGAAAAAAAGTTGAGGGCCAAGGTTTGTCTCCCTTAAGGTTACTTTATGTTTTTAGTGGATGACTGGAAGAGATTGAGCAAAAACAAAAGGAGCGAGAGATAAACAGTTCGCTCTTCATAAACGCTACAAGTTGACTTAAACTAGTTCACTTTCATAGGTCACATTTTAGAATTAAAAGAGGTATTTTTTTATATACACTATGGGGTAATAGTATTTTACTACAGCTTAAGTAGTGCACAGGTATATTTGTCAATGTTCATACTGGGAATAACAACGTAACAATTGCACTCTACACATGAGTTACTGATCTGAACAGATCCAACTACAAAGATAAAATGGAGAAAAAAGGATTCAGTCAGTAGCTCTCTTGTGAATAATTTTGGATATTTCACTGCTGTTGTCTGAGTCATTGATGGCAGCATTCAGCATTTTAAAACTACAGCTCATGTGACCGTAGTGTGAGCACAGTCTATTACTGGATTCTGAAAAGTAGCTAAAAAGTGAAGCATGCTCTTCTTTACCAGAAGTGAACAAACAAATCATTGAAGACGACTAAGCTGCTTCTTACTCCCCAGGAAAGCTCAGCCGAGCACAGTTTTCCACACAAGTATCACCTTACTGTGCCACTTTAAATTATACGTGAGCAGCAGGAAAAAAAAATCACCAGCATATTACTGACGCAAATGTCTACATGACTCTTAACTTTAGCCAAGTCAGAATGGAGTGTAGTAAGCATCCCAGTTACCTGGTGCATAGGCTGAAGCTCAGGAAAAGTTTGAGCTCTGGGCGTCCAACCAACCAATCAGCCAGCTTGATGAGACACGAGGTTAACTTTGGTTGGCACACAGCTCCACCACAGTGTTGAGAAGCCCACTAATCATGCAAATAACTGCACTTTACTGATGCTGCAGAAAATTTGTCGATGTGATCTCAAACAGATGTGGACACACCTGCAGTGTGACTTGTTCTCTCCAGCTGCGCACCCCGTTATCCACTTATAAACTAATAAAGATTGATGGTGGATCAGGGATCGACCTCTAAAACTTTGTAGCCCCAATGGAAAGTTTGGGCACTCCTGCACACAAATCACCTTCTTTTAGTTGCAGACAAATACATTTGGGTCACTGTTCACAGACAACACAAGCTTTTTTCCAGTGATCGTGCTTTTTAGCATATTTATGTGTTGAAAACAGAAAGGTCAACTTCTTTCAGGAAGTTAATGAAAGTCCTTGAAGGGAAGCCAGGGAAGCTGTCACCTGCCCTGATGATAGATAGCAGGTTCATTATTATTATCATTCCCAGCTCTAGCACAGAGTTTTATGCCTTCACTAGAGCCATTTGTTGATTAATTAATCAGGTAATGTATGCTATCTGTGCTACAAAAGAGCCCACATATCACTCCCTTTGCCTCTGGGCTCTTTACGAAGCCACAAACTCGGGTCTCCTGTAGCACATTCGAAAGATTGCAATTCCAAAACAGGTGCTACCAAAAGAGAAGCCATTTCCACAAAGGTCCAGGCTGCTTTTAATGTAAAGTAGAATAATAAACATCCTTGAGGGAACCAGTCTCCCATTTCATGAATATATTTCCTTTCACTGGCCCTAAGTGAACCACGTCTGATGTAATCTTTTTTCAGCTTTTAGAGAAAGTTCTCAAACTGTCAAATAAAGAACAGCCATGGAAAAAAAAAGTATAATAAACTTGGCACCATACCATCCCCAGCATCGTGGGGCTTGGAGCGCACAGAGCTTGATGTCTTCTCTGTCTGAAGTTAGAGGGGAGTGGTCAAAAAAACAAAAGCCCAGAGGGGACATCAGAAGCGATGTTGGTGTTTGTAATGCAAGAACGCAGTTTTGTTCCAATAGATCAATAAATTCCAGTCCTGTTTTTGTTAAATTTCTTCTCACGTCACACTTTTAAACTCCACTGAGCTTTGTGAAAGATGATTGACTGATGATTGGATTCATTTGTTTTATAGCTATTGTAAAAGTCTATACTGAGAAAACTATGACAAAAAAAAACTGGCCAAATCACCAGCACAGCAACATGATGTCATGCCAGAGCAGACAGTGTGCCATGCATAGAGCTGCTGTGTGGTGTACAGATGTGCACTCCCTTGGTACCTTTCATCCTTCCATTGTGTACATGTTTTTCACTTCCTCCACGGCTTGCTGCACCACGGAGCAGGATATGACATCGTGCTCCCATAAAAACTGCATTTGCTGTTCCAGTCTCATCGTGAAGTTGCTCTTTTATCGTGTAATCCTGCGCAGTGATGAAGTCAGACGATGGAATCAGATATCAAAGCCATTTGAGACTGTGTGGTCCTGTAGATGTCCCCGTACTCCCCCGTCAGCTGTAAGCCTGCGATCTGTATCCTCTCCTCATCATTTTCTCACGCTCTGTCTTCAGACGCTCTCCACTCATTTGACTTGCCAAGTGCATAGCATATCTGACGAGAATCATGCTCTCAGCTTGTCCCTCACCTTGCCTCATATATGTCCAGACCAGTGTCTCACTCCTGTCATTAAATTGTAAAAGTTTGCATTGGCCAGAGTGTTAGAGATATCAGCCAGCTTTCCAGTTGTCCTGGTTGCACAGCTTTCAAACATCTAAACCACAGGTGTCAAACAGAAGGCTCTAAATATGTAGTTGAAGTTCTTTACACTGAGTGAAAGGGGAGCTTTCACTGGTCTGGCACACTTTTGATCACAGTGGGCCATATGTGTAATGTAATCAACTACAGAGGAAGAAAGTGGAAGCAGAGTTACTTTTTATACCATAGCTGAATCTTTTCTGCTGTGTTGTGTGGACAGTTGGTAGGTTGGGAATTGGTAAATGGTAAATGGCCTGCATTTATATAGCGCTTTTCTAGTCCATAGGACCCCAAAGCGCTTTACACTACATTCAGTCATCCACCCATTCACACACACATTCACACACTGGCGAGTGTGTCGTCTTATCATTTGATATGTCTTGATGCACTCTGATTACATTCACATTATTCTTATTCTTCCAATAATGGATGGCTTCCCAAGGACGCTCCCTTTGAGCTGCTTCCCAAATATAAATCCAAACCTTTTCTCTTTTCCAGGTTTGGAAAGAACCGGAAGGACGAGCGGCTGGACGACAAGATGGAGAGGAGGAGCTCCACTAAATCCAAAGCAGAGGACATGCAGGCATCAGAAGAGGAGACCCAGCAGATGAGACTGGAACAAGAGAGGTGAGTACTCAAAGAGAGCTTCAGCACTGTAATGATTTCAGTCTAAACTGAACAAAGTGGGGAAGAAACACCCCCCCCCCCCCCCCCCCCACTGTGATTACTGGAAAATTAGCAAACTACCTAATTAACAAAATGGCAGAGGCACAGTTGGGAAATTCTGGGAAAGCACTCTGATGTCAATTTGTGAAATGCCCTCCTTTCTTTTATATCAGTACATTAAATAGATCATTTATAGATTGTTGTTGCCTGTGCCATTCGGAGGCGCTGACCTCCTAATGGTGCTCTTAGGCCCCTGTGGATTTAGCATGATTGAATAGTGCTCATTGTAATAGCGAAATCGATGTAGCGCACCATTTGTCTTCCCCTGCAGCACGCCCAGGTTGTTAATCGCTCAAGAATACACTGTTCCTTTTCATCCTCCTCTTTTGGCCCTCTGTCCTCTTGTCCTCTGGCACCGTGGACGCCGGGATGTCCAAACGAACCGAGGCGAGGCGTCGGTTTTGCTTGCGTGCGCCTCATCCCTCACAGACGAGCCCCGTTTCATTCTCTTCTGGGGCTAGACAGTATTGGTGAAGAAAAAGACAGCTTGCTGCCTCCATTGTTCCCCGCCAGCCAAATGAACTCAGTAATCAAACTGCCGTTGGTAATGGCAGCTAATTGAATAGAAACAATAGGACTTGATAGCGCTCGCTGTTGCAGCGAAGGAAGAGAAGGACGGATGGCTGTCGAAAACACAAACAACTGCAAGCACACACACACGCACACACACACAAACACATACAAATGTCACAAAGGGCCCTCTTCTCAGCTGAAAGGAACATCTGGAGGCCTTGCTCAAAAAGCTGTAATGCATTTCTTGCTGGTATTCACCTATAAGTTGCAACGAAGGTCCTCTCTCCATTGAGGGTATGACCCCCCTCTGGCTGGTGGCCCAACACATTTCCATCAGCGTGCCCTGGAGACTGGTGGCTCTGGTGGTCCATCCAGATCTTTCTTCTTTGAGCAGCTCCCAGAGAGCTGTCATGCTAAGCAGCAGAATCGACACAGACACAGTGGGCACGAGATATGTGGAGCACATGCACTCCCGCACCTCCATCCAAACGCGTCCACGTTATTTAAATCTCGTCTTTCACAGCTGACGTTCTTTCTCCGCCGCTTTGTCTCGCCGTACATCCTCATTCCCCATCTTGTTTGTGTCCGTTCTGCATGTGTGCGCTCCCAGCCCTGCTTCCTCTGCAGGAGAGCAGCCTAATTCTTTCCTTTTGTACCTGTTCCCAAATCCCATCACTCAGCCAGACCAGGATTGTCCCTCAGTTAATGGAAAGGGGATCCTGAGGGAAATTGTGGTGGGCAATAATAAACCAACCTGCCACGGAGCCAAGTCGATATTCAAAGCACCGGGGTTCAGCAGGGTGACGGCTCAGAAATCCATTACTTCTTGTATTTTCTGGTAGCGCTACTGTATTACACTCCTGAGGTGCTACATTTGATTGTCGTAGCTCTAACGTGTACAGCTCGTGCTGTGATTGATTGCTCTGCTGACACAGAGACGCGGCGTTCCAGAGGGCTTTTATGAAATTATGGATCAGAACTCACCGGGCTTCCCAAGCTGGCAATCGTCAACCGGCACAGCACGTCACCGCGACCCGGGATGGGCCGCGGCCAGACTCCCAGCTCAGCTGACATTCGCTGTCATTAATTGGAGCAGACAGTTGTGACAGGGGCTTTTAGTGATTCAAAATAGGAGTCATTGAAGAGGTGAAACAGATTAATTCATAAAGCCTGTCCCCTTTTTACCCTGCAATAAGGTAGCCATGGTCATATATTTAAAACTCTGACCTTGATGTGATTCATGCAGTGTATTCTTGGCCCGTGCTTCCTCGCTGATACAATCCATTTATTTTGCATAAAGCCGTTCTCCTCCATTGATATCTTGTCAGCCACTTATAGACTGAAAATGATGGAGAAGAGAGTACATAAAATTTAGACTCCATTACATCCACAGTGCGCCGGACCCACTTGATGAAGAGCAGGATTTGTTTTGCAAAAAAAAATCTGGCAGATTGGATACAGCTCGTGTGATTGGCTGCTTCATGTCCCATCATTATAACCTGTGGTCCGGCTGATATAAATCCATGTTCAGCTCAGCAGAGGCGGCCATTATTCTTTTTTTGCTTTGTTTTTTTGAGCCACTGGACAGCGCCTAAGACAGCTCTATCTGATTGGCTCCTATGGAGAGGACCGTGAAAATACCCAGCACTCTGATTGGATCCCGGGCGTCTGTGGTTCTCATTCATGGAGACAGCTGTGGGGGAGCGAGGCGTGACAGAGAAAGAAGCATGGTTGTGGTGGTGCTGATGGAGCTTCTATCAGTCTCTGTGTTATCGCTGCACATGTTCGCCCCGAAACTATGTTTCCTTGGCCAAAGTGTGGGAAGTGCACAAAGCCAACCTGACAATGGTCTTCCTTCATTTTTCTCTTGGACTCAACTCCATTGTCGTCTGTCTTTCTCTGCAGCTGCTGATTATGATGTCCATTCTCTCTTATCTGCTTGGCTCCGCATGGCTTCTAATCAGCAGCCAGCACTCCAGCGCCACTCTCCTTGTTCCCGCTCCCCACAACACAGCAGAAACTATCTCTCTTTTTTCTTTCCTCTTCTTTTTTTTCTTTCCTGGACAATGACCTGCTTCCTGTTGTTTGTTGTTACACTTCCTGCTGAGTCTCACCAAACAAAAACCTGACCCGCGCTTCTGAAATAGTCAGCACAATTCACTTCTGACAGCAAACGGCAAATCCAAGTCTTTTATTTAACAAATGAAACGTCTTTTTATAATTTTGCTCAGCTTAAAGATACTTTGTCCCACTGAATGAAGATCCTAGACTTTAAAGTTCTTCTTTTCCTTCCCAGTGATCACAGTACCAGTGATATTGTTCCATTTTGTCGAACCACCTAATTATTTCAGTATCCTATTCGAGTCTCATTTGCATAGCGAGTTCAAAGGAAGCTCCAACCGGGTTGATTGGGATGGGTGATTACTTTTGTAATTATATTGATACCTACAACAAGTTAATCCGATTATTAGCGCTGCAAATCAGGACCGCGGAACTCGAACAATTATCTCTGTGATTGCGCTACTATGTCGCGGGCCAAGTGTCAACAGAAAAGCTGCGCTATCAGAGCTTTGCGCTTCTGCGCAGGCAGCTGCGAGCAGAGTCACTTACCGCGCTTTGATTAGATTCAGATGTATGCTGCACTCCGTCTGCACTTCAGAATAATAGAACACGTTTTTGATGGGGGAGTATTGAAAAAAAAATCTATTCAAGGCGGCTGGATGCGAAAGTAAGATGGCAAATACATTCTGTTTCATCCGCCGTGGTAACAATGCATATTGAAGAGGCATGGTTTCGAAACTTCCAAGCGTGCTGACTTCAAAATGAATGTAGGAGAGTAAAGACGCCCCCCACCACCAGCACCGCCGCCGCCGCCTCTTCCCATCTCCTCCTTGTGTCCTTTGGGGTAGATTAAAGATTGACAAACATATGGAGAAGGAGTCTGCTCGCTTTGTTGGTCCAAACAACAGCAAGTGCAGGATTAACAATGAGATTCACTCAGCTCGGAAGAGAAAGGACTCGAGCTGACATGTTGCCACCAGTTCACACCAGGACTCTCCTCCAGCGACACGAAGAGTTCAAGTAATTGCTTCACGCGGCCCTCTTTTCTCGCTGTTCAGCTAATAGTAACGGCGTCATTACAAATCCAGCTTTAGTTGGCGCGAGCATGCGGTTTGACAAGGAGAATAACAGAGAGAAAGCTGAAATGTTAAAGGGAGAGCGGCGTCATCTGGCTGACACATAATTTTGCTGAAGACACGGTCAGTCAGTGGATTAGGGGCTGAACTTTAACTGCCCTGAAAGCCTCCCCGCATTAGACTGTCTAGACTGTCTGTTCACCAGCAGGAAATGCCTTTCCACTCCACCGTTATGAAGTAAGCAGGCATCGCATTTAATTTAAGAGGTACAAAAATACAGAGGCACTCCTGGGATGGGCAAATTGTCGCTTCTTCTTTAGTTTCAACAGTATGCTTGGAATAAAAATCCAGCCGGAGAAGTAGAGCTTGAATCGTGTCCTTGGCGTGCCAACTATAAAAATGTAGTATGTGGAAAGAGGAGACGAGAGGAGATGGCCTGGTAATTGGGGCTGTAATAATGTGATAGTAATAATGTGTTTAGTGTGGGCAGCACTTTCCTCAGTGTTAACATGCCAGGCCATTAATTGGCTAATGGAGTATATACGGTGCAGTGCAGGGGTGGCCTCTGAGGAGAAGGCAGGGGGAATGAGAGGACCTGGAAGTGGAGCAGCAGTCACAGGTTGCCCACAAAGAATGCAGTTAGCAGGTGTGTGAGGTTTCGGGGCTAATGAGCATATTAGAGAGCAGAAAAACGGCTTCTAAATTCCAACACAGTTTCCTGTGGTTGTGGTTATATCAAGACTTGTTCAGCTTTCGACTTGCACCACGATGGCTCCCTATTTTTTGAATTGCTCAGCTATACTCTGAGCAAATAGTCTCTATGTCATGAGTTACAAAAAGCCAGTTTTTGTACTTCTGCAGTCGGCAGACGTTTACCGCAACTAAGCGTAGATTAGCGCAATTTCATGAACACAGCAGCTCAGAGTTGTTCACACTTGTTCAGGTTTGACACCAACAATAGATGGAAGCAATCTGAGAAACACAGGAGAGAAGAGAACAATCTAGAAGAGTATTTATAGATGCCATTTGAGCAGCTGCAGTATTGTACACCACGTTCTTGTACATGGAATGATAATTCACGAGAAGAGTTTACAGATAACAACTACAGCACAGGAGTTGTGTTCTTCCTTCTTGTTTCTACTCCATATTTTGGAGTTTTTGTAGAAATGAAACTTTTTCACGTACTGTGTGACGAATGCTCATTTTTATACTAATGGGTCGAATTATTTGAGACTTGTTCGGTTTTGAGTACCAATGGAAGTCCTCTGATGCGTCTGTGATGGTTTTGCCTGGAAAGTTAAAGGTTTTTGCGACTGTAGATTGAGAATTGTGTTTTCAGCCATTTTGCATGAAATATAAATAAACACAGGTGTTCCTCATTGCAGGAGGTTCTGTTTTGTTTAGTACAGAGCCTCAATTAGTGTGATTAGTAACAGCTGTGTATTTCTAATATATCATGTCAAAATGGCTCCGCTGTAATAGCGTTGGGGAAAATATTGTATTTTGCATGGTGATATTTTATCGATATCCTTGTATCGATAAAATATCACCATGCATCTATTGATACAGACGCAATATATGGATACTTTACTAAATACATTAAAATAATAATATCCGGGAATGTTACAAACAAAAGGGCTCATCTCATCCACCACCACCCGAGAAAATGTTCGCTGACAAACATCCAAATCAGAAAATCCTAAAAGAGGACATGCTCTTCCACACATACACACATGCATACATACATCCCGACATATATACAAGCACCGGCTGTCAGCTGATTGTTTTTAGTGATATTCCTATAGAACTGGAAATGTGCTTGACAATCTCATTTTGTAGCAAAAAAATAAAACTGAAGTGAGATAATTTTCTTTTATTAGATCAAACACATACTGACAAAGTTTAATCTCGAGGACATAATTTGCTGTTGGGGAAAAAAGCAATAAATCACAATATATGTTAGCACAATACTCAGCATATCACAAAATGTCGCTGTAATGTCACATCGTGGGTGAAGTATTGTGATAATCTTATGTTGTGGGATGTCTCTATGGTAAAAGAGGTTTGCGTAAGACATTTCACTCGAAGCTTCAAATTTCAAACACACGCATGCGCGCGCACACACACACACACACACACACACACACACACACACACACACACACACACACACACACACACGCCTGTCAGTGTCTCGTTCCGGTTCATTCTCCTGGTTTTGCAAATATTTCCCAACATTTTTTGATGTTATTCCATCAAGTAGTTGTTGAAGTATTTGAGTGTTTTTGCAGTGCTGGATGACACTGCAGCAGCAGAAACTGGAGACACATCAGTGTGTTTAAAGTTCATAATTCAAAATGTATATTAACGCACATTTTACATCTGCTACATTTCCAGTAGTCACGTTTCAAATCTCAGCTTGGCACAGAGAAAAGCCGCTGCCACCTGGCCACAG
The DNA here is from genome assembly GCF_057381845.1 of Rhamphochromis longiceps. NCBI lineage: Eukaryota > Metazoa > Chordata > Actinopteri > Cichliformes > Cichlidae > Rhamphochromis > Rhamphochromis longiceps. The sequence goes on along the minus strand of NC_140565.1, from coordinate 8,904,001 downwards.
ATGAAAACTCAACACCGCGTCACAACCCAGCCTTTTTCTGTCTGACATCCAAAAGATTAGTCTTGCTTTGACAGCAGAGCAACAGGTTTGGATTGCTGATATGTTTTCTCCTAAAACACGCAAACAAATCTTTTCTACAACCAGACGAGCCGTGGCTTTGCTCATGAAAAATTAAGCATTAGATATGCTGAAATGAAAGCCTTTTTTTTTTTTTGAACACATTTTTATTACATAAAAGCAACAAAGTTACAACACAGAATGCAGATGTAATAAAGCCAGTGGCGGAAGCAGCATGACTCATAATTTTGCAGTTTTTTGCTTGTTAAGATCGTCTTATTGAAATGCACCTATTAGCCTTATCCATGCCGGACTCCTGAGGCCTGGAGGAGAAGTCTCTCTCTTTTAGCTTGATGTCGCCAGTCTAGCCCCGGCCATTATCTCATCCCAAATGTCAATATTGCCGTTTTCATGAATCTGATTAGTCCATAAAATGCCAGAGGGTCTTGAGATCCCAGTGGACTTCCGTGAACCTGTGGTAACATCATTGTCTGGTCCTTCCTGGCAGAGATCTGACATCACTTTAGCCAGATGGCAGGTGAAAAGGCTTCTGGGATTTAGTGTCTTTTTTTTCTTTCCCCCCCTTGTTGGACTTTCTGACAACTACACACAGCTAAGCCGATCATTTCCATTGTTTACCTCGTACAGAGCCATGCAAAAATACACCAAACTAGCTTCGGGGCTTTATAGATGACTGCACATCATGCAACATTGCATCAGGACTCCATCAAAATCTCATTCTGCAGATAATGCTGAGAAAATGGGATTTTGGACAGCTAAAAATAAACAAGGCGGTCTATAGGTTGGAAGAGGGAATTGGGTTAATCCAGCACTGAAAAATGGTGATTGTTTGAAATGTGATTACTGTTATTAAAATACACACACATGAGATGGAGACTTCTGTGGGGGGTGTGGGGGTTCTAGTTCCTTTCAAAACCTGCCAATCATCTGCGAGGAGCCGCAGTTGGGGATCAGAGGTCGGTTATGACCTGAGGTAAGAGGGAGATGTAGCACGGGTGGGAGGTAGCGTGCTTGTGTCCGTGCGTGTGTGGATGAGCGAGTTACCCTGCAGCACATACAACATCTGGAACCAGTGAGCAGTGCAGAGACTGCTGCCAGGGTCACCACAGTGGGAGGTGCCCCCCCTCCTTCCTCCTCCTCCTGCTGTCCTCACCCCTTTTCCTCTCTTCGCCTCACTGTACATCCCTCTTCTCCCACAAAGCAAGCTCTCCTCCCTCCCGTGCAGCACCCTGACTGAGCCTTGTTAGTTGCAGACAGACGGGCATTCACATGGAACCCCTCTCTGACACAGGAAAGCCCCGTGAAAGGGGCTGCTCTGTGGAAGTGATCCTGCGGAGAGCAGCCGCATGGAGGGGAAGGAAGGGGCAGGAAGGACGTAGATGAGGCCTAACTGTTTCCCTCCTACCTTATTTTGTTAGAGGGCCGAGAGAAGAAAGCCACGTTAGAGGTTTACCTCTGAGAATCTCCTCCTTATATATGATCAATATGTGAAAGTTTGCTGTAAGCTGCGTTGCTTTATCTCATTACTTCCTTATTATATATGTATGATACATTTCAGCTTCAGAAGCAGAATTAATTATTATTTGCATATCTCGAAATAACCTTTTTAGATAACTCAAAACTACTAAATCCTTAAAATATTATACCATTAATCTGGCTTTTTTTTGTTGTGTTTGTGCACACTAATTCAGAACTCCTGCCTGACATTTCCCCTTCATTGTGTTCCTGACAGAATACAGGCCAAGACGCGGGAACTCCGTGAGAAGCAGGCAAAAGAGAGAGAGTACGCAGAGATCCAAGATGTCGTCAGCCGCACCTTCAGCTCAGACGAGGACCACACTTACGCCGGCATTGGATCGCTGTGCTCATCAATAGACAGCAGCACCATAGACCCCTACAGCCACCCCTACCATCTCCCCCAGAGTCCTCTGAACCCGCATCCTCCTTCCCTGAACCTTCAAGACAACGGTCCTCCCCTGGAGGCGCTGTACGCCCAGGTCAACAAGCCTCGCAATGGACGCCCCGCAGCTCCAGACAGGTAAAGGATGCCCCAAAAAGCAGTGCTTTTTTAAACTCTATACCTTTCTTGTTCATTCAAACGACACTAACTAGCATTGCGCCTTTGCATCAGTGTAGTTGCTTTACACCTCATCTATAATTTATACACAGTAATGTGATTGTATTTGTTCGCTTCTACTTGTCGTGGGTGACTCGTACTTTGCAGAAAAACAATGGATTTCACACGAGGTTTCACTGCACGCTCCGTCCCACAAGACATTCCTCCCGTGCAAGCACCTAGGTGAAAGAATAACAGCAGATTATCAGTAATTCTCCATGTGTTACAATTCCACATCAAGCAGTTGCACTTTTTTTTCTTTCCATTACTCTTGGATCACAGGTAATACTCCATGACTTCTCACATCCCTTTCCAGACAGGCACATTATACCGGCTTTCTAGACAAAGGAGGGAAGTCTGCTTTAATATAAATATTTGATGTGAAGACAATGCCATGTTTGATATTACTCTTTTAATAGGTGCCAAAAATCCAGTGTGAAGCCAGTGTTGCCCTCCCATCGTGTGTGTGTGTTTTAATTTGTTGCTGTGATTCAAAAGTAGAGTGCTTTTCTTTCTTTCTTTTCTGTTTATTTTTTAAATTTAAAGAAGAGAAGGCCTTGTGGGACAAAGCACGCAGTAAACCCCCCTGTGAAATTCATTGTAAATAAAAGTGGTTAAATATAGTTTGCCAGCTCAAAAAAATGCTCGTTTTTCAGCTCAGTTGTACTGTGTTTTTAGCAATCGAGAATTCTCACCAGTCAGTGTGGTCACATTAGGAGCCTGCTATTCTCATGGTCTCCCATAACCTTAGGGCGCTGGATAATTCCCACATCCTGTGATTGACAGCTGTCACTTGGGGGCACGTGACCTTTCACTTCTAGGCACGTATGTGTTAACAGGGGACGTATGTGTTAACTGGGGATCCAACGTAATCACAAATCACTATGGCATATCATGGAAATGTAACTAGACGTAGCCTTAACACATCCTGCAACTACTGTGAGTATGTTACATTCCTCCTGTGTGTTTCAGGCTACTTTTGCACTGCGTTTTTTTGAATGGATCAATGGGATCAATTATTAGAGAGAATTGTCGTAGCTCACAAGTGGATAGTTTCAGAATAGATGTGAAGGAATGTACACAGAAGTAAAAAAAACTGCAACAAAGGGTGGCATCTCGGGAGGGGAAAAAACCCAGAAATCCCAGCATTTTATTTGATCCTCTGGTGGCTAGCACTGCATATAAAACACTGGGACACGACCACAAGGTAGTTAACAAGAAAGCACAAAGCACAAGCATCGTTGCTCGCCTAGGTTACGTCATAGGCTCAACCAAGAGTTGCAGCTAAATCAGCTTTTAGTGTTGGAGGAGGCTGAACCAACTCCCTGTGTGTGTCTATGTGTTTAAGGAGGAAGATCCTCTGTCAGTAGAGATGATGAAGTTGTCTGTTTCCTGTGATCGCTGAATTAATCCATTTACCAAAACATCCATAGGTATGGATAAAAGCCACTGATTCATATTTTTAAAGTCAAGGTCATGTCTGCACGTTTCTACAGGTAGTGTTTTTGTAGTCATAGCAACTGCAAACTTCTTATGGAGGAACTGATGGTGAATAAAGAATGTTTGATTGGTTTTCAGCAGCTGTGTGTAGTCAGATCACAACATGCTGGTCAGTGATGCACTCCAGACGCTCTGTGCAGGGATACAGTGTGAAAGCCTTAGTGTGAGACAACCATGTGAACGACTTAACTGCCAGAAAAGGACATTTAACCATCAATCTGCTTATTGATCATCTCGGAGAAAGCAACAGTTTCCCTGTATGATGGGTCTGATTGTCAACTCTTCTGTCTTTTCTTCTTCCTTTCTCTTGTTATAGCTGTGTTTCGGACACATCTTTACATGTTTCTCTCAGCATCTAATGCCTACATAGTGGTGCATGTTAATCATAAATCCAAGCTTACAGTAAGTTTGGGGTCTGAGCCTTGAGTACTGATAGCACAGTATGGATTTTCTTCTATGTAGGGATGGGATTAGGCGTCGCAAATGTTGTGAATTGATTGGAAATGTGCACTCCATGTTCAACAGCGCGTTTGTGTTTTGCACCTCTTGCTGCTTTGCATATCTTGTGTATTCCAGCCAAAGCTTGAATGCATGTAATATTTGCCTTTCTGCCTTTGAGAATAATAATATTCTCTGGTTCTTATTTCGCTCAGAGGCTTTCTATTTGCAATTTGAAAGAAAAAAAAGAGCTAGCAACACATCTGCATTTCAAGACTCCTGTCACTTGTCTATCATAACAAACATAAACAGTAATTTGCATTTCTAAATTAAACTTAATGGAACTTTCATTGTCAAGAATAGGGCGCAGACACAACAGAATTTACAATCATTTCTGACTAATCCATGTATCGAGGCAGCGAGATTGGAGTGAGAACTTTTGATTTACCTTGCAGTTATATGACTTACACTTTCTTTCTTCACTTTTTAATCCTGACACTTGCTTCTTATTTTGGAGCATCGGCAGCGATGACATGAAGTTCGTGTATGAGGTGAAGAAAAAAAAAAGGAAAGAAAAGTTGAATATTATTCATTGAGCTCGGCTCATTCGCGGATGTCAGTTTTCAGTATGAAAGAGAAGAATGAGCAGCATTTAACCCTGACCTGGATACTGTTACTTCCTTCTGAGGAGGCCCAGGAGAAACACTGTGATCAAAGCGACAGATTAAGGATCCTGTTTTACTCGGTTGTTTGAGTGATACTCTGACAGAGTTGAGGTCTGCGGTTAGAACTGCTATATAAAAAAACGTGTCATTGCCTTTTAACCTGATCAATTTCTACCACATGACCCTGTGCACTTCATAACAAAAAGCATCTGTAGTGTGCAACAGTATACACTGTCTAAAAAGTAAACACATTTATTGCATGTCATGCCAAAAATGCATGTTGCATAAGAACATTTTAAAACAAGCAGTTTATTTGTGACCAGCAAATAAATACCGGCAAGTAAATAATATTATATGTGATTAATACGATGTCAGAACTCCTGATTTTCATATGATCACTAGAAGCAAGGCACGGTTGCATAAATCTTGTCAGGAACCAAGAAAAGAGAATTAGGTTAATATTAGCTAAGACCATATGTGCCAATCAAAATAAAGCCTACAAAACAAAACATATTAAATACTCAACAGAGACAGAGAACTTGTATATGAACCGATTAGCCGATTAGTTTTCTTTCTTCCTTCACTCATTTGCGTAGCTTTGAAACAATCCTCATGCGTCCAGCAGTCGAAGTTCCCACTTGTCTGTTTAACATCATCTCAGAACTTTCGTTAATCAAATTCAGTTCCATTCAGTTTTATTCATATAGCACACAATCAAAACAACAGGCCTCAAGGCTCTTGCAATGTAAAGACCCTACAGTAATACAGAGAAAACCCCAACAATCTGAGAGCACATGCCCAAGAGCAAGCACTCGGTGACAAAGGGAATGAAGAACTCCCTATTAACAGGAAGAAACCTTCAGCATAACCAGGTTCAGGGAGGGGTGGCTATCCACTGCAATCTGTTGGAGGTGAGCGGAGGGAGACGAGAAAAAGTGGTGTATAAATACACAAAGATTCAAAAGAGGTGAATGGAGAAGAAACACTCATTACAGCAAAATACGTTTAATTAGATGGAAAATCTTTCTTTAGCTTCAGTAAACTAAGCAGAGCTGCTTAGTGGCCCTTTGGTTTGGTTTTGGGCGGTGGTCCTTTTCAGAGGAGGTGGGGTCCAGCTGCTTGCAGATCAGATCCTGTTTTCTGTAGATTTTGGTTTTGCATCTGTGACTCACTTTTACTTCTTGTTTTTACATACAAGTGCTTTCATTTAATGCCTTAATTCACCCGTGACTCTGGGCAGCTAACAAAGCTGCATACTTGTTTATCTACTACAGTTCATAAGACGAGGCCACAGCTGGAAAAATAGCCTGGGTATGCTCCCCTCTCTCTAATAGACCTTTGGTAATGGAGCTCTAATAGGAAGGTCACTGTGACTGTAAAGCTGGAATGAGTCAGACCTGAGCCTATAAAACCCTTAGAGATACGAGGACCCCTGGTCGGTGTGGGCGTCCAGAGATCCCGCCCGTGCTGTCGTATCAAGTTTTACTGTTCCTCCGTGAGATCACCGTACAACAAGAGCTCATTTGACAATTTATTACTTACCTCCATGTTATTAGAACTGGCAGCTCCAGTGCTGTTTTGACAATGCTGTCAGACTCAGTAAAACTGAAGGGCACCAATAGACAGCTGGGATTTATTTATGTTCAGTTTTGTTAACGCCTTATATAAAGTAAAGGTAAATATCATTTGTCACACTGCACACAGAGTAAATTGCACTTGCTCTGTTACGGAGCTTACATGAGAGTGAGGCAGACGTAAACACCCGAACAGCGTTTCCTTTTAAGTTTGTTTCATTTCACCTTATTAAAAAAAAAAAAGGTAAGACCTAGCAAAATGGAGTGACAGGCGATTGACAAGTCAACCCTTCCATCTGCCAAGGGACCGGGTGGTTTGGGTGACTGGGACTGGATGCCGCGTTTCAGAACGACAACCTGACAGGTGCCAGGCTCCACGGGGTTTTTGGGAAGCGGGCGTGAAACAAAGCATCACCTTTGAGAGTGCAATTTGATTGACTGCTGCTCCGATTACCCAGTTGACTTTCTAAAGCCTCTTAGAGCACGGGCAAGACAGAGTCAGGGAGACACAGAAGAAGAGGTGGTGGCGGTGGCGGTGGCAGTGGCAGCGACGGCGGGTGGAGAAATGATACGGAGCTCACGGCGCTCAGCTGTGCAAAGCCCTTGAAGTCCTCTGCAACTCAGCAGCTCTGCAGAGTTTGGCAAGCAAGCAGCGAAGAGAGGAAAACAACCCAAAGAAACACTCAGCGCCGTGTTTTCCTCCTCGCTCTCGCCGCACTGAAACTCAGTCAAATCCTCCACTTTGCATGGTCGTGAAATTGAATTATGAGGCTGCTAATGCATTTTCTGCTGCTGATAAAAAGGTCAGGCTTTTCATCTCAAAGGAACATTTTCTGAGCATCCCCCCATCATCGCCTCGTGATTCTGCCCAAAGATGTTGACTTTTAAGGTGGGAAACGTTGAGACCCCCCCCCCCGCCAAGTTGGTTCATAACCACAGGGCAGTGGAGCTGTTATCCTCCCAATCGTTCCTTATTACCCCTGTCATTGTCTTCAGATGAGGAACCACAACAGTCACATTCCAACACAGATGCACAATCTTCAGTTGTGTTACGTGCTGTAATGTCTGAATGGACCGCTGGATGACTCTATTACAGTAATGCAGATGAAGAGTAAGTTCTCATTGAACAGCAAAGCCCCCCCACCCCACAATGATCGCTGAATCAGTCTGAAGTAATCACTTTTTTATTGTTTGCTCTCTTATTTTGGCGACTGTAATTAACTCTACAATCTGCAATCAGTCTCTGTGATTTTTATAGTCTATATTTTCATTTGGACGCAATCAAAGCGAGATTAACAACACTTTCTGACTGCAACATCTGTAGCTTTGATTAAATCCTACCTCTCAATAATTCATTGGTAAACAAATGAATCTTTTACGACCCTTGTAACAGCGTTAAGGCTTTAATAACGGCTCGTGAGCCGCTAATAACATTTTCTTCATGTCCCCGAGGGAGTCGGATTGATATGTCTAGCATCAAGGAACAGTTTTGCTTTAATGAGACACATACATTAGCTGTAACGAATTACGCTTTACTGACTTGCTGTTAAAGCAGTTAGTCACATAACTGTGTTTGGTTTCTTTTTGTCAGTCCAGTTTGAGTCCCAGAGCCTTGGAAGCATTTAGTCTCTGAGAAAAAATCCTTGTGAGTTTTCCATTCTTTTCCCTGAGTGTCTGTGTGTAGCTTTGATATTAGTGCCTCAGTAATTGTAAGGCGTATTCCCTGTTCCTTAATCTGGAATGTTAGGTATTGTTAAGAGCACTGAGGATGAAATGGATGAGTCCTCGGGTGAATCCTCAAGGCGCTCAGCTAGCTGTACCCACAGGACAATCTGTGCACACAGCTTTTTAGATGTTTCAGTCCCTGTATGGCTTTGGAAAAGCCCCACGTAATATCTGTAGATAGGTTACAAATGAGGGGACAGCTCCAACACAAAGACACACATTTGCGCACAGACTTTTGCCCTTTTCTCCCAGCCCGCTCTGTGCAGCGGCGATAGTGCAGGAGGCCTAATGCACCAAATGCACATCAGCCTTATCGCAGGGGTTTCCACACAGATAGCAATGAGTATCTCCCAGGCAAGGCAAGTGAATTATTTTCCTGGTCTGCTTTCATTCTTTTTTTTTCTTCTTCTTCTTTTTTTTCTCTCTTTTGTTTTTAACCTACCACTTTGGAAAGGGCCCTGTGGGATGGATGTGATGAGATGGAGCGCACAGAAAGGCAATTTATCCTCCGTTTGTACCATTACATTCATTTAAGAAAGCAAACAGCCTGAAAGCATATCGAGAGAGAGAGAAAGAAGGAAGACGCGAGCGTGAGAGAGATATAGACCCACCTCACTTCAGCTCTACATCAAGTGGATCAAGCTGATTAAGGTTGCGCATGCAGTGTTTTATCAACGTCCTTTGAAGCCTGGAAGACATGCGTACAGTACCTAATGAATTTTCACAAGAAGATGAAAGGAAAAGAGGGGAGTGTGAGGCATACAGGGCAGACATACCCCAGCAGAGAATATGGAAAGGAAACACTTAGGGGAGGGGGCTTGTATATGGCCGGAGGATGCTGAAGCCTTGTTTGTTGATCAGTTCTAGAGGACCTTCCATTTCTGGCAATCACCAGCTCTAAATAGAGATTTAATCCACTGCTCCAAACTCCCTTGAAGACATCTAATTCCCGACACTGCAACCGACTGTACGGCACAGAGGAGATATTCACAAACTAACAAACTAGACGGGCATTTGTCAGGCCTGGCAAGTTTCCCTCTACAGTTTGGTATGAAGGTGATGATTTGTTTTGAAAATGTCACAGCGACTAATTGGGAGAAAGCTCTGAGAGAACACGCTGTTAGCAAACGTGGAATATATTTCTCCTGGAATTCAATCACTTAGAAATCCATGTTGATTAAATAACACGCGTCGCTGTGTGTGCCTGTTATGGAGATCTCCGTGAGAAATTCTGCTTTTCATGTGATAGATAACACAATTTTGCAAACTGATTGTGGGTCCTCTCCACTAACATGCACTCCAGAGCACTCCAGAAATAGATCAGGTGAGGAATGTGACGGAGAGGCAGGTGACTGCCGAGCGGGTTTGCACTGTGGACCGTGTCAGCAAGCAGGTGGCTCCCATGCCTCTTCATCCTCCTTCAGCCTTATTTCGATCTCTGCCTGTCACTACAAGAATAGCATTCAAATAGATGCACACAGAAGTGACCCCAGTGTCAGCCACGGCAAGACATTGAAGTTGTTCCAGGTTGCTTAAGGCTTGAACTCTTACTGTAAATATAACTCGTGAAAGAAAGGGAAGCAAAACTGCCAGGTTGTGGAAACGAGTAGTTAATAGCTTTCTTTTACTGCTGTGTATTCATCAAAATCCATTCGAATAACAGCTGCAACTTAAATACTGACTAATAAGTGTGGTGTGTATTGTTAACATGTTGGTAATCTACAAGATTAAATCCATAGTACCAACACTGTGTCCTCTGTAAAATCTTTATATCAAAGCTTACCTTTACCTTGTCGTCTCTTTGTAATGTGTGACATTATAAAGAGACCACTACATGAACATGAGAAAAAACATACGTTTAGTTGTCTCCTACATCAAAAGCCAGACTGTGACCTACATGCTGTTTTCCAAGTGATTCCGGTGTTGCAGCTGTGCCAAGAAGTCAGTCCGTTCTAATCAAAAGCCGGTCAGTGTGTACAGGGGCACGTAATTAAATTTACCTTACCACATCTGAGCCAGTGAGCAAGTGCTCTCAGCACAGAGCAGCATAAGTTCCCTCTATTTTAAGAGCAGTATCCATATTCCTTTATCATACTACGGCATTGTCATTCCAATCCCCGTGCCTTGAACAAGCTTCCAGTGGCAAATCGGATCTCAGCAAAACCCTTTGTAATTACAGGGAGCTGAATGGGTGAGTACGTCCCAAATCCACAAGACCAGCCAGCGACACATTCCATCTGTCTTAAGCCTTCTTCCAATATTTGAGATTGACTCATGAGGAGGTACTGAAATAGTGCGCAGGACCATTCTTCTTCTTCTTTTTAATGTCTGTATGAACATTCGGTTAAGTTCTGTGAAAGTTTTGGACAGAATTTGTGATCACAGTGTGGGCCTTCACATTCAGTCTTTATAACTAATTGTGAATGGTGCATCATTTTAATTAAGAGTGTTTGTGTGTTTAAGTAATAATATGAAAATGTTGGACAGACAACTTAAGTGTAGTTTTATTTACTTATGAAATCAATTATTTGCTTTGTTTTGATAACACTTGTTGGGTAGCTTACACCATCTTTTCTAACGTAGGTATCAGGTTTTCGTATGTGTTAGCAGAGTGTATATCCTGTGGTTATCGAGTGAACATGGGACTCATTTCCTGACTGTTACTCTGTGGTCCCATATGTGCAGAATTTAAAAAAATAAATTTACTAGGGAAAGCCTGGAGGCTTCCCTGTATATGTTACAGGGCACTGATAGGGCCCAGACTGGACTTTAGGGCCCCTTTAGCAAAAAGGGACAAATGCTTCATTACCTGAGCTGGACATGTTTGAGCTCACTGTGGGACCCGATAAAGCCCTGTGGAGGCCACCACACATTTCTAATGCCATCAGCGTGCCTGTAAAAATGCTCTTAGTCCCATTCAACAGAGTAATGGCAGCACACAGCTTTGTCGGACCACGGTAATGGGCTCATGATGTCATTGCGGATCATCGCAGACCTAAAGGTCTTAGAGCCCGGCTTGTTTTCAAAGAAAAGCGGGCTGTTTCAAGGGAATCGCATTAGCATCCCTCCGTTTCCACTGTACCAACTGTGGTGGGGTGGGGTTTGTTTGTGCCAAAAGAGATTACTTGGGAAGTTAATAAGCAAAGGCATTTTAACCTAGTCAGACTTATTGAATTGGTTCACTGATTGGACCAAATGCCATGTCGGTCCTAAGCAATAAGCTCTGTTATTCCTCTCCATTGTCCTCTTGTCTGGAACAGTAAAAGTAAGAGTAAAAATACAAGGAGACTTTGATTTCACTCATTAAGTACCACTTACATCTAGCTTTTTAGGAAACAAACAAATATTTTTGCTTTAAAATTTCAATTTTGTCACAATGGGCATTTTCGCTCTCCCGTCTCTGTCTTAGAGTTTGATATCGTGGTGTTATTGTTGGCCATTACCACTTAGAAACATGTGCAACTGTGGCCTCTCATCGCTCCACTATCTTTTAGCTTTACAGCTTTTATGGCTGATGGTCTGTAAGCGTCCCAGTGAGATGTCATCCTAGAAACACTTGTCTTCTCTGCCATGGTTAAACATAAAGAATAATCCCCATCCTGCAGTTATACGGCTATCATTAAAGGCTCACCGCCTGCAGTTAGTTTCACCACGGATAATGGCCGTGTTTTAGTGGTAGTAAGGGACGTCAATTAAAATCCACAGCTTTTCTTTATGACCTTTTGTAGGAAGTTGTGATTTATCTCTTGCATCTCAGCGAAGGTTGACTACCTAACTACTTTATAGTTTTCTGTAATGTTTCTATATAATGTTACTCTCATAATCATTGCTATAAACAGATGTCTGTGTATTAATATTTAGATTTATTATTTCTGTCTGCTCTGTACCAGGACTTTCCTTTTTCATTTGTAGATTGCTTGTAGTGTGAGAAGTCCAAACCAATAATGCTTGAGCAGACAAACAATCCTTGATTCTAGTGGAAGGGCAAGCTGACACATCACATGTAGAAAGGAGGGACTTGTTTTGAAAGGAACTAATTTCCTGGTCAATAAAATACCTTGAGTTGCTGTATAAAACTTTAAAATTAGTGACAATTTCTTGGATTGAGACAGAAAAACTTTGTTTGCTGGAAATGTAGTGTGTAAGTGATTTATAAAAAACAAACATTATTCAGCCTCTACACTATGGGTGTCAAACATAAGGCACAGGGGCCAGAATTGGCCCGCCACTGGTTGGCTTTGGCAAATGTGAAGGAAGGCACAAATTTTAACCTTGTTTCTGTATTTTCAGTCCTACGGTATGAGTAAGTAATAGATAGACAATAAAATTAGAGAACGTTGCTATATTTTCACTGTCTACTATAGAAATGTATATATTGGACTGTCTGCTCAATGAGCTAACAGAACTTTTTCTGTCATTTTACACATTTATTTCTTGTAGTTTAAGACCAAAGCAGCATTTCTTCATGTTGAAAATACTGAAAAACTGAGACGTGTTGCTGAAATTTCAGTTGTTTCCTTTATGTTAAAATATCTCCGGTATTAGACGTGCAGTTAAACTTCTTTACACCAACAAAAAGATCCTCTGATCCGGCCCACTTTGGATCAAAGCTAGTTGTTTGCGGCCCACAGTGTAAAATGCGTTTGCATACAGGGTTTTAAAAGTCTTTATGGCAATAATTTCACAGTTTTGCTATTTTGAGGGAAATTTTACATTCATGCGATGAATAAAAAACAGTTCCTAAATTATGCTATTCAGAGGTGCACAAACAGGCCAGATAAACAATTTAAAAAACCTGCATCTGTTGTAGGATCACATTTACACTATGGTTATGTTATTTGTCTCACTGTGTATCTACATAATCACATTATATCTCAGCTGACATCTGTTTCACAGCAGAATCGTGTTAACCTGTCATCTGAACCATGGAATCATCCTGGCATCCACTGAGATCATAAACTGTGAGACAAAGAGGTTAGACGTGTGTCATCGGTCATGGTCGAGTATTTCTAGCTCTTTTACATTACTATCAGGAGACAGATTCAGGTTAGTCAGGAGTTTTTTCATCTCTTTTGCAAGTTTTCTTTGTAAAGAATAAAAAAACCTTTCTACATGACATTTTCAGAACGAATAAGAATCTATAGTGTTGCTATTATCAGCAATACCTTTGAATGTTATCTGTAATTTTCATTTTGTAGAGGACTCGGTGCATTTCCACAAGGAGATGGAGCAACATAAATTGATAGCGAAATGTCCAACCCTGAAGCTCAAGTGGTTTATTTAAGTGATTTAAAGCAAGCGAATGTCTCTTGTCTCTTGAAAATAACATTTCGTACATGGAGCAAGACAAAGATGTTCTAAATATGATGGTGATTTTTTTTTTTTTAAGTGTGGCGAAAGGGAAAAAGGCAGAAAATTTGAATTGAACAAATTTTCCTTCCCCTTCATTTCACCTGCGCTCCATCATTGCAGAATCCTTTCTGCTTCGTTAATGTTCCTTTTTTCCAACCTTCATTCATTCTTATTCTTTTTCTCCCACTTTCCTGATGTACGCTTCCACTCCCTACACTACAGTCGGGGGGGACTGTAGTGTAGGGAGGGGCCCTCCCCACACACACACTACGTCTGTCTTTATCTGTCTTTCGCCCCCATTTTAAACCAATGCCAGGGATAGTGCACAAGCCCCAGCTATCAAGCTGTAATGAGCATGTTCACTAAAGCACTGATTCATCAGAACAAAGAGAGGCAGAGAGAGCGAAGGAGGAGGATGGATGACAAGGGGGAGAGAGAGACTCTGGAGTGTATCCTTGAATGGCTTTGGACTGTAAACCCCTACTGCTTCCTCCTCCTCCTCTGGCTCTATTTTTCCTAATAGCCTCTTGGGCTATTTCTGGGCCCCTTTTTAAATGGGAGGTGGGTGGGAGTGAATACAGTAAAGCAAGGGTGTAGGGGAGCATTTGTGCAAGTGTGTGTGTGTGGGGAGGGGGTGCTTGGCCCTGCTGAGGCACTGAATAAGCACTCTGACTCGCAGCAGGATCAGTGGTAGCGGTGGTTGGGTTGTGTGTGTGTTTGTGTGTGTAGGGGCTCTCTGTTTCCACTGGAGACGAGAGAAGAGACGTATATGCACGCTCGCACGCACACTCACTCACACACAAACCCCGCAATGTGGAACCTCCAAAGCTGATTAGTCAAACTTGTGATTTCCAATTTCAAACCCGCGACACAAATCCCGCACTTAATATTCATGCAGAAAGTGGTTAGGGCTCCTTGCCGTCCCACGCTGCCGTTGGGCTGTGGGTTAGGTGGCAGCTGGGTGGGTGGGTGAGTGTGTGTGTGTGTGTGGAGGGGTGGGGGGTGTTTGAGTAAATAGAGAGAGGGAGTTGCCTTTTAATCAGCTTAGTTAAAAGGAAGGAGATGATGAAAAAAGAGGATGACAGGAGAAGAGAAAGTAATGTTTTTTTGTGGCTTGATTAGGTAGGTGGGCCATTGGTGAAAGCAAGCAGCCCACACACACACAGACAGGGTGGACCATGTTATCAGGGGGTGCAGAGTGACAGAATGAAACCCCTGTCTAAACAACCACCCATGTCTCATTTTGTTTATTGTTTATTGTTTTTTAATCTTTTTGACCAATGCAGACAGCCGGCACAATTTCATCTTTATTGGGGCGCTTTACAGCACGTCTTTCTCATCTTTTCCTGTGCGTGCGTGTGTGTACGTGCAGTTTCTTTGTCAGGGTACACATTCAAACATTAACACGATTACAGCCGACGTCTGACAGATGCCATTTCTATTTTAGCGAGGATGATTTCAGTGGTGCAACTGTTTGTTCGACTCCCCTGCCTGTGTCTTTTAACCTTGTAATCAGAATGGCGTGCTGCGTCATCGTTGCTCCCAAAACACAGGCATTGGTGGCTAGAAAGAAGGCGAAGTGTGGAAAGAAAGAGTGAGAGTGGTTAAATTGTGAGCACGGGATGCTGAAGTGGAAAGTAACTAATGATCCCTTATGATTTGATTTCTGCTGTTTCTTGAAATCGAATTTTAACCTTTGTTGGAGAAAGAGTAACTGGTTACATCACCGGGTGGTGGAAAAAAGCAAAGACAAAGAGAGGTAGAAGACAAAATTCAAAGGCAGATACTGTAGATCACCAGTGAGTCCCAGCTCCTGGAGAGAGAAAAAGATTGTGGTATAGAAGAGCGTTTTGACCTCCCACGCCTCGCCGTCGAGGCCGCAGTTGTAGATTTCCATCCCATCATTTATCCACCCATCGTGGAGAGGTGCAAGCTGTATCCAGTCCCCACCACACTCCATAACTCAACCGCTTTTCTCCAGAGAGGTGTTCGCTAAACACCGCCTCCCTCCACGTCTCCTCCTCCCCAGCTCTCATCACACCCATCGGTCTGTCTTTAAAACAACCGTTAGAGACATAAAAGGCAAGCAGTCCGCAACCCTCTGCTGTAACTCTCCACATATCTGCGAGCCTCCTCCTCCTCCTCGTCTTCCGCGCTGGCCTTGGGGAGAAGAATGCAGCCGACGAGGATGCTCCTCGGGGAGGCTTTAGGAAAAATGGCAGCGATAGAGTCTACAGGGGCTATAATTCACCAGGCAGGCTCCATGATGCTGTGACACGGTTATTAGCCATATAAATTGGAGCTGTCAGTGTGTCATTATTGCTCACATTCATGTGAGACCATCCCTCTTTTTTTGTTTACTTATTTGTTTTTAACCAGCTTTGGCCTCAGATGCTGAGAATACTTCCTTTTTTTTTCTTTTTTGTATCATGGCAGAGCGATTGATGCCTCTGGCCAAAATACTTTCCTTTTGTTGTTAGTTTGCTTTGTTTCCCCCACTATCGGAATGAGAATAAAACACACACACATTGGCACAGTTACAGGACATAGATGTTAATTAGGTGGCTGTGCGCCTGCAGTGTGTTGACAGCAAGTAAACACAATGGCAAAGCCTTCATGTGTCAACGTTGTTTTCTGGAGGTTTACTGGAACAGCGTTTCCAGCGTTACATCACTGGCTGATAAACAGATAATTAGCATTTGTGTTATTAGTTTTTATAGATAAGCATCTTATTATACCTGTTAACACGCCTGAGGAGCGAAGGTTAATGAATTTGCCTTTGTTAGATTCCAAATGACATTTTTAAAACATTCAAAACATATATTTTTAATAGAATTGTTTCTTTTTTTCCCCCAATATCTTTACTGAGAAGAGAGAAAACGCCACACTTGCTTGTTTATTTGGCTTGCTGGTGATTCTTAAACAACACAAAAAGGACTAACAGAAACAGAGGAAATGATGTAATAACAGATAAGACTTTTTTAAAGGGGCTCTCAATTGAATTTTAATTGGCTGATGAGTCAGGAAGAATACAGTTTGACTCTTCCTATATTTGCCACATTACGGGTTTAGGACATTTACCTGACAGAGATACAGGTGCAAAATTACAAGAGTAGAAACATTTGTCCTCATTTACAAATGCCCGTGTGGAAATTTAAATAGTAGTGTCGAGGGGGAAGACAGTAAAAGGGGCATCTTTCCATAGTGTTTTCCACGTGCTTCCATGTTTCACACCTACTAGCTGAAGAAGATGACAACACTCCATGAGCATTTTGCAGCACAAATGAACCAGCTGCTCGATGAGAGGCTAACTTAAGGCTGGACAGTCCTGATCCCCAAGGATTCCCAGAATCCCATCCAACTGCCGTCTAATAACCTGGCCACAAGTGACCATGTGGTTAGTGCCTCAGGCAGCAGAAACTCTTGAAGCGAAGATGGCCATAGGGATAGCAACATCAGAAAGAAGGGCCATATGAAACTTCAAGCACCGAGGACTCAGAGAAGAGCTTGAGAAGATGTGAATGTAACAGTGGTCCCAGTTGTAACCGGAGAACTCAGTGCGGTGACCCCAAAGTTATGGGAGTGGCTCCAGGAAAACCCAGGAACAAGATCTGAGATCTCTGTCCAGAAGAGCGCAGTCCTAGAACACAGCAAAGACAGCACAGGTCCTTCAGGCTCCCACGGCTCTGGTCGAGGACCCGAGCTTGAAGGATAAAGACCTCTGGGGCGACAAAGGAATTTATTTATCTAAGAGAAAGAGAGAAACATATCTAAATTGATACGTAAGTGGCACACAGGCTAAAATTAAGGGGATATTGAATATCGATTCCCCTAAGAGTTTTTTTTTTGTTGTTTTTTTTAAAAAAAAGCTTTTTGAGTCAAAGTTGATAAAGACTAGCAGGCTATGAGAAAAAGAAGAGAGCTGGTGGAGGATAGGGAACAGCTGATCTTTCAGCCCCAGATAAACAAAAAGAGAAAGAGAAAAATCCAGATTCTACTAAGTCTGCTAGCTGATCTCAAAAATAATGGCAACATTGCATCTACGCTACATCATACAACATGTATGTTGTTGTATCTTGTACATTACCTTTACATTCTTGTTTGTTCATACATTTTGCTAAACAGTCATTGTCATGCAAATCTGTAAATAAGCATTCATAAAACAGTGACACTGTTGATTCTGTTCTCTTATACAACAAACATGTAGCTACCTTGAATATGTGCAATTTGCACACAGATTAACACACTGTAGGTAAATGAGGGCCATTCTTCCTGATTTAACAAAAGTAACACAGCACTTAATTGCTCCCATTTACACACGGAGCACAGTTCTCACTTCAGTAAAATATCAGCTCAGATACTGCGCCTTAAACAATTAATGCTAATGTTTCCTTCACTTGTGTGAAAATGTTTGCTTGATGATGACGGGTTTTGTATTGTAACTCTTCTGGATAATTGTAACAATGCTGACGACATTGCAGTGCAGTTATAATTCTGTCACTTTTGATTCCTATCAACAGGAATTTTGGTTAGGACTTCAGAATCAAGGCTGAGAGTCTGTCTTTAGAATTACCAATTATCCAAAGTCAGTCAATAAACAAGTTGGATGTGCAGGTGTCTGAGCTGTCAGCAGTTCTTTCTTCTGTTGCAGTGCCAGTCTTTGTACCAGACAGGATTATTATTTTTAGCTCAGAATCTTTCTTGTTCTATTCAGTGTCCTGTGTCGTGACAGTATCTAAGCACTACACATCAGGTACACGTCCCCCCCCTCTGGGTTTGGGAGTCTGTTTTATGAGCTGGGAAGCAGTGAGGTCAGGGTCTCTCTGGATTGTGAGATAAATAGACTGTTAGTCAGTGTTTACACCTGGGTCGGAGTGATATATCTCCTCCTGTTTAAGACGGACATAAAAATCTCATTCCCCTATCTTTGTCTGGCAGTCAAACGCCACAGCCCAACAGACCACAGACATGATGAGAGTTATGGGTTGCAGGTCTGATCGGTACAGTGTGCACAAGAAGAGAGACGATTTATTGGCAGGCTAACTTAAGGCTGTAACTTAAACTGACTGCATAAAATAAACTTGGTTCATATGCATCGTGTTTCAACAAGACGAGTAAAGCTGAAGTTCTTAGAGCACACTGTAACATAATGAAGCCAAATCCATTGAGTCGATACCTAAAGGCTTTGCTAATAACACATATCTGAAAAAAATCATTAGTCACAGGTTTGTCGTCCAAAGACCAGAATATAAAGGTAAAACAATATACTATACCCAAATAGATATTCTAGAATTCTAATTTATTTATTTGTTTATTTTTAAAATCACCTTATGTCATGTCCCAAAAAAAAATAACTGAAAAACAATTAAATCCCATAATCTATTTTTTCCTGGTCGAAAACAGCAAAGTTTTGTAACTTTTTTATTAGCTCTTAAGGGGGAATAGGAAGCCCATTCCACCTTAACTTCATTAAATGATAGCTCTTCCATAAATTGTGGGGGGGGGGAAAAGTCAGCTGCATCTTCAAATACTGCTGTTTTGTCAGATGCTGATGGCATCGCTGGGATATGCAAAGGTGCCCTTTAGCACTGGCGCTTTGGTGCATCGCACAAAGGAAGCATAGCAAGAGCGATGAAGTCCATATTTAGAAGATGGAGGGGGTGGTGGCAGGACAAACCAGAAGTTGTTTGCTGTTAAGGTGTGCTTTAAACTTTGTTTTGCTTCATTTTCGGTCGCTTCCTTTTTAATTTTGCTTCCACTTGCCTGCTTGGTTAGCTTTAAGCACTAAAATAAATGGTTAGGTTTAGGAAGAGAAAGTATGATTCTTTACAGCATTAACCCTGCACAGTGAAAAATGTACCTATTCCTTTCAAATGTCACGCTGAGCAGCCCATTACAAGCATCCATGTGTATATATCTGTGAGACACTGAACCAGCTCTGTGTCCTGGGAATGAGAACGTGCTGGGGAGTCATGTCTATATGTAAACTGAAGAGTTTTTGATACAATATAACAAACAAATGATCGAGAACAAGGGGGATGTGCAGAGCTGTAATAACTACAAAAGCACAAAGCTGATGAACCGTGCCAAGAAGCTTTATGCGAAAGAGTTCTTTAAGATAGAAGAAGTTGGCTTCTTGCTGAGAAAGAACACTATAGATGGGAGGAGAGTGTTCATGGAGAAGTATAGAGAAGGTTGGAAGTTGGAGTTGCACTGCGTCATTGTGGATCTAGAGAAAACATATGGCAGAGTGCCAGAAGAGGAGCCGTTGTACCGCATGAGGGAGTCAGCAGTAACAGAGAAGTTTGTCAGGGTGGAACAGGACACGTGAAGTGTGCATTAGGTGTGGCAGGTGATGGGTTCAAGGTGGATTTAGAATTACTTTGGGCATTGGCTGTGAACCGCTTGTTCTTTGCGATGGTGATGGACAGGCTAACAGAAGAGGTCAGGTAGGAGTCTCCATAGACTATGATGCAGGTGGAAGAGAATCTGGAGAGGTGGAGTTATGCCCTGGAGAGAAGAGGAATGAAAGTCAGTCAAAGCAAGACTGAATATGTGTGTGAATAAGAAGGAGATAGGTGTAACAGTGAGTAGAGATAGTGGAGGTGGACAGATTTAAATATCTGTGGTCAACCATCCAAAGTAATGGGCATGAGAAGTGAAGAAAAGAGTGGAGACAGGGTGGAGTGGGGGGATATGAGTGTCAAGGGGGATTTGTGATAGACGACATGCAGAGGGCTGGTATATAGAGGAGGCTGCTATGGATAGGGAGACAGAGATAACCTGCAAAGATGACCCCTAAAGGGAGCAGCTGGAAGAAGAATTACTAAATTATATCATTCGCTTGACTTCAAGGGTGTGAAATTCTGTGACTGACCTTAATCTAAAGTTCAAAAAAACAAAAACAAATTATGAGTAAAAAGTGTTTCAAAGTACTGAATAGATGGAACACAGATTAAAATTTAAATAAGCAAAAAAAAATCATTTTTGCTTATTCATTTCTTAATAACCTTCACCCGTCCTTCTGGGAACACAACCCCTAGAAATTTCTGAGCACACAAACGCACTCGAGCATTTTCAGAGGACGGCTATCAACAAGCAGGCAGAGCATATTTAATGTCCAATAATGTAGTGAGACAGCTCAACACATGAACAGCAACACAAGTGTGCACACATGAACACACGCACATATGCCTCAGTGCCCGCACCAATATCGAATTATCCTGTCTGGTAAACACTTTCTTTCCAGACCACTTTGTCGTTTGAACCTAAAATTCAAATTTGGTTCTGCATTAAATTACCCACAATTACCTTTTCAGGGCTGCTTTAGTACTTTTTTCCTCTTCGTCGCTGTCAGCCCCTTGCCACATCATCCACTCTCTCTCTTTCACTCCACCTCGCTGTCTCTTTCCTTCTCCGTAAGGCGGACTCCTCCTTCACATGCGAACACGCGCACATGCCGGGCAGCTTAGGCGCCCTGAGGAGTAGCTGTCAATCACCTGTCAGGCTCCCAGGTCAATTTGCCTGACTGCCAAATGTGTCGTATCAGTGTGCTCCCCGGTGTCAAGAGCCCTCATTATGGGCCAAAGGCTAAACCAAGGAAGTGAATGAGGCTTTCCTCTTCATTATTTTCAGTCCCTCGTGACCTCCTAACCTTCTTGCACTCTCTACAACTAAAAACTTCAACCCCCCAGTCCCCAACCCCACCCACCCATACCTGGCTGTAACAATACTCAAACAACCCATACTGTTATAACCATGTTTACTTGTTGCAGTCCTTTTTCTTAGTGGCATGCTTCTAGCACCTTTCTTTCTTTGCTTGTTTTATTCCCTGTCTTAGAACATTCAGTTTCCCCTCAGAAGATCCCTGAAGGGCTAGGCACAAGAAAAATGTTTCACAAGTGGCCTTGGAGATGTGTTTTCCCATAATGCACTCCAAATGGTGCCCACTGCTTCCTCCCTTTAATTGTCAGATTAAAAAAAAGAGACTGGCTTGATGCTTTTTAGATATCAAAAGCTCAGCCAACAAGCAACTGGGCATTCTTTCTTCCAACGGATGCCAATTGGGAAACTTTATCTTTATGCTCACTTGGGGTGAGGATAGTCATGAGAAAGATGGTAGATCAGCCAAAGACTACACAGAAGGAGCTTGCTAATGATCTAAAGGCACCTGGGACCACAGTCACCATGTATACCATTGGTAACACAGAAACCTTACAATGCCTGCACGTGTGCCTGCTAAAGAAGGCACACGTACAGATCCGCCTTAAGCTTGCCAGTGAATATCTAAATGATTCAGTGAAGACTTGGAAGAAAGTGTTTTGATCAGCTGAAACCAAAATTGAGCTCTTTGACATCAAGTCAAGAGAAATGCTGAG
Source organism: Rhamphochromis longiceps (assembly GCF_057381845.1). Lineage (NCBI taxonomy): Eukaryota > Metazoa > Chordata > Actinopteri > Cichliformes > Cichlidae > Rhamphochromis > Rhamphochromis longiceps. Next base: position 8,882,175 of record NC_140565.1, on the reverse strand, counting down.
TAAGACCCACATAACACCATCTCCGTAAGCGAGCAAACTTGACAAAGTAATAATATATTAAATTGTAAGATAAAGTGTCTCATCTTTTGAACGGGTTTGTTTTTGAGGGGATCAATCTGATCAGTAGAACCACCCCGAAGCGTGTGGAGTGTCTCATCGTTGGCAAGCTACCGTGACAGTGGAGTCGCATTGGCAGCGAAATTATTTCACTCCTGGTTATTAATTCACGAATCAATTAACTGTCATTGCAGCATCTGTCTGATGAATCGCATGTAATTAGCCCGTAGGTGTAACAGAGCCATCTTCTGTTATCTGTCTCCCCGCCTGCTTGCTGGTCAGGCTGGCTGATGTGAGCAGAGATGGGCTTTCCTGTGCATTAGCCTAACACAATTAAACTAATTATTGATTTTTGTTTCACCTCCACGCTATTCACGGCCCAGATAGCACTGTGTAAAATGGAAAAGGCCCTGATTTCTGGATAGATTAGATGAGTAACCAGAATGAGCGAATGAGTAAAAGCGTTTACTGAAGGACGTCGGTAACTTTAGAGTACTGTTTATTTTCAGTTCTGAGCTCCACACGACTATAAGGGCAGCAGTTTCCTATTATATGGGACATACATACAGAGCAGTAAACAAGGTTATCTGGAGACCTTGATGGCTTCACCTCACTAACACAAAGGCTTCTGTGTTTGTTTACCAGTCGATCTTATCAGAAAGTCAATGAATCACAAACAGCATCTGTGCATGTATTAAATATCATCCTTGGTGCAGGTCTACTCGCAAAATATACATAACCTGTAGCAAACACAGATTTTTTTCCTGCTTAATACAGAAAAAGCACTGACTTGCTTCACATTTACGTACCAGACAAGCAAGCCAGCTTTCTAACGCTAATTGCACAAAGACAGCTAATTGTAACACAAAGCGATAATAATGTATGTTCTAACTTATCTGAGCTATCAAAAGTGTTTATAAATATAATATATTGATCTTAACCTTAATGATCTCCTGTGTATAGCTATTTTATGACATTAGAAAATGTCAGAAATAAGCATACAAGTCATGATGTTGTTTCCTTGCATGAAAAGTAGGCTTATTTGGCCACACTACGGCTGAGCATGCCACTGTTGGCACCGTTGCAAGCAGTGGGGTTAGATTGACTGTGTACCATTTGGCCTGCCGTGTGTGAGAATGTCAAGTGGCTTAACCAAAGTCTCATTCATCTTTGCCCCCTCCTCAGTTCATGCCAGCATCGAGCTAAACAGCGCTGCATGTAAAGTCTGCCCCTCGTGGATAAGCCTCATTCAGTCTGGCATGTGGTGCTTGACCACGATGGGAGGAGAACAAAACAGGAAGTGTGGCAGGAGAGACTCGGAAAAGTAGGGAGCATTCTTAAACCGGTTAGGAGGTAGGATAATCCTTCCTCCCCTACCAGGTGCTGAGAGAGGAGATAACTTGGGAGACAATAGCAACAACTAGGTCTCTCCATATGGTCCTAAGTGTGAGTGCGTGTGAAAGCTGCTAAGCAGCAGAGAGGTGGGCAGGCTGAGTGACTGGCTCAGTGGGTGTAGGGGGAGAGGGACTGGCATAGAGAAGGATAACAAGAGTGAATGGGAGGGAGTGAGAGGTCTTTGTTTTTGCAGGCTCAAACAGAGATTAGTGGCTTGCTGATGTTTTCTGTCAGTAGCCACACTGTGACGGCTGCTTTGAGGGGCCACAGCTCAATGAAAGTGAACGTGATGAGATGGCCCCCTCAGCTTAAAGCCTTGATGACTGATCTGTTTCTGAGAGCTACTGGATTGACCCTTTGGGCTGCTGAAAACACTTAGATAGTGCACACACAGTGCTTCACTGATAAGGATACAATTAGTCAATTGTAGTTTTACAGGGACATAAAGGGACAAATTCCTTAATGTGAATACATTTTGCTTTTTATTTTCACTTACTGGGATATGAACACATCTTCACTAGCCTAACCACCTTTACATCAATGATTTTAAACACCAGTTTACAAACCTGCTTCTGCATCACTATCTTGCTAGTTAGCTTGCTAACATGCTAGCTAGAGGCATAAGTTATTACAATGTGCTACTCAAATTATTTAAACCACAACTTAGACCCCTCACACCCAACTGGTTGCAAGAGATGGCTGCCCCTCCCTGAGCCTGGTTTCTTCCTGGTAAAAGGGAGTTTTTCCTTCCCACTTTTACTGAAGGCTTGCTCATAGGGGGATTTTCTCTATTGTTGTAGGGTCTTTATCTTGCAATATAGTTCTTTGAGGTGACTGCTGTTGTGATTTAATGCTATATAAATAAAAGTGAGTTGAGCATAGTGTGGTATATTGTAGTACAGGATCATTGTCCTGTTAGGTGACATTAATTCAGCCAAGCTTTACAAATGGCCAAACATTTGACTCTAGCATACTTTGATATACAGAGGAGTTCATAGTCAACTTAATGGCTGCAAGGTCACCAGGTCCCCCGGCTGCAAAGCAGTTCATTACCTCTCAGTTTCCTTCAATTTTAAACCAGCATACACACATTTCACTTGGTGGTTAGTAAAATATTAAAGCGCTTAGAAAAAAATTTACACTGCTGTAGGTACTGCTTTGCTTGTTATGTTAAAATAACTAACTGTTCAAGAAAAAGAGCCAAAATGACCCCCTCTGTCACCCCAGGTCCCTTTGTATAGCCCCAGCCAGAAAAAAAAGGAAAGCTGGCTTATTGTGTCTTTGTAGGGTCCTGTCACATTTGATTGATTATAAAACCCCGATAAAAGTGCAGTACAGCAAGTTTCCCCAGTTACCTCACCGCCCACTCAGAGGCATTCTCATATCTGGCAGCCCCCATCGTGAATTCTGCGTTTCATGCTTCCACTGTTTGAAAAACTTTACGTCTGCAGAACTCTGTGCTCTACCTTTTATAAAAGCAAAAGTCTGCCAGACTGAGACCAAAGAGAATGAGGCCTCTTTGTTTCTTTTTGATTTTTATATTCATACCTGTATTGCCATCAGTAGTGTCAGATTACAGGCAAAATCACTTTTAGCTTTGACCTACATTTTTATATATTGCTTTTTTCTTTTCTCTCTTTGCCTTACCTGAAAATTCATCAGTCAGTTGACGGTCGACAACTTTTGCAGTAGGAAAGTTTTTTGCATAGATATGTATATATATTACACATGAAAAAAAAATATGTGTGTGTGTGGGTGTATTATTTTTTATTCATTCAACATCTCTGTGACTCTGTGTGCTCAAAAGCGGGACATGCATGGGCATTTGAAAAGAAAATTGCAGGTGTTGTTTACCACACACTTTCCTCAGTCTGAGAGGGAGAGAGGGAGGTGATACGCTGATAAAATGCCATGCCGAGCGAGATAGGACATGACACAAAGTTGGCCGCCCCTTGACAGCCTTTCCACTTTTCACCCTCGCGCTGTGTGAATGTGTTTTTGTTTTTTCTTTTGGAGATATGCTCCATTCTCCACTGAGACTTTTTTTGCAACAGCAGAACCTGAATCAAGACCAAGTGATAAGATCAGGAATGTAAGACTCCCTGATAGTGCTCCCGCTTCTCACGTAACGTCTTCTCTTTTCCATACATCAACAAATGATGTTCCAGCGTTATCTCCTAATGGGCGAGGTTACTGTGTGCACGATGCACTTTATGTAGTCAGACGAACAGAATCCGCAGTGTTTCACAACTGACTGCTACACAAAGATTAGCTGTCTTAGCCATGCTTTGGTAAATTCTCTTTATTATATTTGTTTAATTGCAAACCACAAAAGCTGCCTCTGTGCTCGAGACCTTACTAAACATCTGACTGTGCCCGACATGTGAAACATCAGCGTATGCCATCCTGTTTTTTTTACTCTTTTTCTAATCAAGGGTAGCTTTGTTAGGCCAACTCAAAGAAGGAAGGCCATCAAATGCCAAGGTCTGGTTTTGGTGGTTATATATTTCCTCGGGCCTGTCCTCAGCACACAGTGAAGATAATCTCACAATGACCACCTTGTCTGGACATTGTGGGAAGAGGCGGGATTTTAAAAAAAAGTGTAGCCAGCGGTTTGAGCTCCAGATGCCCCGAGGTGTGTACCGGGCTTGTTTTTACAAAAAGCCACAAATAGGAACTAAAAAACGCTGCAGAGCAAACTCGTTTATGAGATGCTGGTGCTTTATAAAACTAGATGCAGCTGATGTTCATGTTCGGCACAGAAATGTTTCGTAATGAGACGTGTTTACTTGTAGAAAAGAGGAGGAAAAAACACTGACGCAAACGGGTGAAAGGAGCTACGAAACCCTTAGCAACTGCCTCGTGCTGATGGGGCTGGTTTCAAAGCCAAAGCGCTTTTTTATTATTGTTTCCAGTTTAATTGTCAGCGAATTCACATTCATTCAGCATCTGATTCTTCCCCGCCGTATATTGCATCGCTGACAGTTTGAATGGTTTTGCTTTCATTACAGAGCGCATTATCTCTTCCCTTCATGGAAGACGCTGCCGTTTTATTGTAAATGGTTGTAGCTTTTCTTTTAAGACCTTCAGCCTATTTTTTTTTAACCACAGTCTCCTTGTTAACATTCCAAGGAAATGCCCTTCATAAATATTGATGTGCATTAAAACGCATCGTCACCTTTTGGAGAACACTCAACACACAAGTATCTAAATCCAGACTGGCTGGCTATGCTGCAGATAGCAAGATGTTCCCTCTCTGCTCCTATAAAGGGAAAAAAGTATCTTTTCCAGCTCCCAGTTCCTCTAGCCTAGCGCTCCTTCTTGCTTTTTTTTTTATCTTAGGTGACAAGTGAGGGCTTTTGCAGACAGGAGAAGAAGCAGGCAGCGTGGTGCACCCAGAAAAGTGGCTTTGATAGTTGAAATTAATGAGGCTGGATATGTTTGGCTCCGCTCATTATGCCTACACATAGACCCCCAAACCCTCGGGGGCCCTGGAGTTCTGTTTTTCGTCTTTGTGCCATGATCTCTCTGTCTCCTGATTTAGCACATCCTCTACTCTTTTTTTCCTCTTTCTTCCCTTCGTTGCTTTTTCTGTCTCCATCCCCCCCTCACACCGCCCCTCTTTTCCACCCACATCTCACCTCCATCTCTCAAACTCTGTCTACTTGTGTGGTATGTGGAAGAAAGAGATAATATAATCAGCTGTGCATGGTGAGAACAATAAGTGTGTCGTGTCTGTGCTGACAAGAAGCAGACGCCTCTTCAAAGCCACCTTAACATTCCACTTCAGCCCTAACTGCATGCGGCTGGAGGAAGGCAAAGGGGTTGGGCGGCTGAAAAGGTTTCCTCTCTCTCAGTGCCGAAGGAAGCTGCCAGGACCTGTAAATGTTCGTGTTATTCAGCTCCGTTGTCATGGACGTGTGTGCATGCATTTCCCATGAATTAGGGTTTGTTAATAAAAGTAAAAAATACTTCTGTCTGAGTTGCAATCCAGAATGAGACCCTAACAAAGACGGACAGTCTCACAATATAAGTGTTTTTGTTTCAGGGATTGTGCATGTGTGTGTGTGTGCGTGTGTGTGCGTGTGTGTGTTAAGGGGTTGATGGGCTTGAGGTTGGTCCTGAGATAAGGGGAACATCTGTTAGTCTGTCTTTATCTCTGGCAGAGCTCCTGGCACATCGTAGTAAGAAGCCCCATCTAATCAGTGCAGACAGAGTCGGGAGGGGCGGTGGGGGGTTAGCGTGTCTGCCAGCTCTGGGGTCTGCCTCAGCCCTGGCACCAGGATGCACACAGAGACACGCAAACCCACACTCATCTGCGAAGAGATCTTTTTTTCTTTTCCGTCTTCACACTTTGTCATTTTAGCATCACCCTACCATCGCACACAGCTCGCATCAGTCATTCTATCGGCCAACATTTTCAAAATTTTGGATTGAATGAATTTTGCCCAACGAAACCAGTTTCAGCTTTTTATTCGTTGGTGCTTTATAATTTTGTTTTGTTTTGTTTTTCCATCGAACTGCAGCAGTCCTCACCGCATCAGCTGCAGCCAACTTCCAGGAGCCAAACACAATACCTGTTCGACATGGACTGTCTGATATTGACTGCTTGGTGAACTCGCCGTGCATCAAGATCGATTTAGGTCTTCTTCCATGTTTTCCCCCAACCTGGAGAATTTTCTTTGTTGCAGTTATTGTGTGCGTGCATGCGTCTGTGCGCGTGTGCGGGTGTTTATGCATGTGTCAGAGTAACCAGCAGTGACACCAGCCTGCAGTGGAGCTGGTCCTGAGGAGCTCTAATAAATTTAGGTGGGCCTTGTCACCAAGCATGTCTGTGCGTCTCTTTGCCGATCATGAAAGCCGACAGGTTTATGCAGCTGTGGTTGGATCCCTGGGGAAGGCAGAAGAAGCAAGCACCCCGGGGGCCTTCACACACACACACACACACACACACACACACACACACACACACACACACACACACACACACACACACACACGTCGGGTATTCATAACTTGTGAGGACATCTAATTGACTTAATGCTTTCCCTAACCCTAACCACAACCTAACTTTAACCCTGACACTAAAACCAAAGTTTGAGTCTCCAGTCTCCAGTATTTTGGTCCCTATAAGGACTGTTGGTCCCCACAAATATAGTAAACTTCCAATTTTTGGTCCCCACAAAGACATGGATGCATGCTCATACACACACACACACTTTTACCTTTTGGCCATAACTCTTGTACATGTACAGGTTTTGGACAAAGGGGCATTAATCACACTCTTCTTGCCATAGCAAAATCCCTTCAAGCTACAGGGCAGCCAGAATACTCTGTAGTAGTTCACTACATCAGAAAGTTAAAACGAAGCAGACTTCCAGCAAAGAACACTCTGCGATCAACTCACTCATGTCAGAAAGAGATTCCAGTTGCTATTTTTTCCTTATTGTTGTGTCTAATGGGGCCTTTTTGAAGACAAATGCTTTTTAGCAGCACAAACGCACTCTGCAGTAAATACTTCTGTTTTTATATTCACAAGCACTCGGGCTTTAATTTTCATTTTAATAACTGTGAAGAAAAACACAGGCACCGGGAGATACCATCTTTCATTTGCTCTAACTGGGAGTCAAAGATTATTATTTCCCACCTCATCTGTGCAATGAAAATTTATTTCAACTAGAGGAGGGCTGCTCGTATTTATGGGAATTAATTCACATGTGCACGGGTGACTGTGACGGAAACACTAGCTGACATCTGAGTTAAGTATTTCGCATGGACGGATGAGGGGAGATTGCGAATCAGGTACCTTACGACAGGAGAGAAAGTTTCTTGAATTTATGTTTGTTTCTGTTTGCCTTGACTTTTCAATCCAAGTTGCATTTTGTTGTAAGCTTGGGTTTGGCTTCAATCCTTCCTGGAAAAATGACTCCCTTTCATTCTGCATTTGATCCCAGAAAATGACAAAAACCATTTGAACTAGCTGAATGACTCCCACCTGTAGCATACTTCTCTCCTGAGAATCTTACACATGGACATTTCCAAATATGGGCCCCTGATTCACCCCCTCCCTTTATAAAAGTCAAAAGTCACACACCAAACACCCTATAATGACTTAATAAATGCAATTTTCTTCTTCTTCTACTTCTTCTTTTTTTTTAATCCTTACCATGACAACTCTCAGAGGGGGAGACCTTTGACTTGTCACCCACCCCCGAAGCTCTGCTGCCTTTTGTTATGCTGAGTCTTAACATGTGTCACTTTCACTGCTGCACTTTTCCACTGCCTGTTCAAGATAAATACCAATTGGGAGCCCAGCTTGTCAGGAGAAATTATGGCATCACGTCTCATGTTGGAGAAAAGACAGAAATCTTTTTGTTTACACACATGCCATTTAAAGCTGGACTTTAAAAGACAGACCCTCTTTCTCCTGAGCAAACACTCAGGGGTTTAAGAGATTGAGGGAGAACTGAAACCTCTCCAGCGACTCAAGGGGAGGGAAGTGAAGGGAAAGGTTATGGCAGCTCTGGTTTGTATCCATGTGACTGTCTGGGTTGCTCTACATTTAATCAACGCGTCTCTCAGTGTGTTCGTGAATTTTTTAGTTCCTGTCTGTAACTGAATGTTTACATTTCTGCACTTGTAATGAATGGTTTGAGGATCTGCTTTTCTCTTCCTTTTATTTGGAAAATTGTTGAAGAATTGTGCGATACAGGTTAGGAGCTGTCAAACGTCAGGATTTCAGTTTGTCGTGCATCAAGCGTGTCCTTTTGCTGTGATTTTAGCCCTCAGATTTAAATGAAATGGGACCACTCTTGGACTCGGGGCTCTCGACTACAATGCTGCACATGCACATTTTTCTGTCCGATAAACAAACGAACCCTTTTACAGACTTGCTTTAAAGTCTCTGACACATCTAGGTTCAGACAAACCCTGTGCCATGGCCTTGCCTTACAGGTCTATTCAAAGCACAGTGATGTAGCATCAAGAGTCAAACCCTGTCACTTTAAAACCTTCCAAGCTCATACCTCTGGAGGTAGGCAGGCATGGAGGAGATAAGGCTAAGCCCACACCTTTCTTTTTTCTCTCTCTCCCTCTCTCTTCCTTTTTCTCGATTGCTCTCTGGGTTTTTTTTCTCCACATTTTCCTTTACAGCAAGCCGAGGCATGGAGGGTGTTGCGATATCCACAGTTCAGATGTTCTATTGTAAGTCCACGTTGTGTCACCTCATAAAGAAAGAGTAGGGTGATCTATCAGTCACAGCACTATGTGATGTGGCTCTAATAACCTTGAAGCAGTTATGGGTCTTATAGAATTGTAGAAGATAGCTGTGACTATTGAACCTGTTCTGAATGGTTTAATGACAGTATCTTATAATACTCCATAAATGTTTTAACATGTTATAAAGATTCAATCACTGTTAGACAGAAATAGACAGAAATATCTCACAGAATGAGAGGGAAAAGAACATGTTTACTTTAAAAATGCAAGCTGTTGTATTCACCTCTACCACGTTGTTTCTACGGAAACCTAGTGCTAGCTAACTGATCGAGGTATTTTTGTCTTCTAAGCGAAGTAATGGCCTCTGGTAGGGACAAGCGGGTGTTATATTGCATCCATCAGCTACATCAGCTACATAGCTGTTGGATGTTAAATTGGTTCCTTAAAACGATTTTTTCCAGGTTTCTTCCTGTTAAAAAGGAGTTTTTCCTTCCTACTGTCGCCAATTGCTCATAAGTGGTTGTCTCATTCTGGCACCAAATAAATCAAGTAGAATTGAAAGTTTGCATTACACATGGAGAGTCCTCTGGTAGTTCTGTTCAGCTGAACCCAGCTGTGATTCTTGCAGCCCGTATGTGTCAGCTCTATGTAGCGCTAAGCATAATAGTGGGAAGGCAACCAAACAGCATGCTCCAACCCCTAAGAGCTTCCCTCCAGCTTACCACCAGAGTGTCAGGCTCCTGACTCGGGGTGAAGTAGCAGGAGGGATGGCCTTTGCACAGGAGCTTCTCCCTGCTGTGGAATACTTAGCAGATCATCATAGGAGCTACATCGACTTTCACCAGGGTAGTTCTCAGCAACATGGAATACTAAGGGAATGGTGGCATTGCCCTGTAAAATATCTGTAACATTTGTGCCCCCTAACATTTTAGGAATTTTTCAAACGTTTGCTAAATGTGCTCACTGTTCCCAGTACACCTGCAGTATGCATGTTCAAAAGGAGATACTCCACATCAGTAAAACTAATTTAGCTCTAATTTTCAAAAAAAAAAAAAAGAAAACCATAAGATTTGTCATGTGTTGCAGTTGCACATCCAAGTAAAAGTAATTTCAGTAGATGCAAACTGTTGAATTTGCAGAGACTTCTGCATTTTAGTGCCCAGTAGGGTGCATACATTCTATAACTGATTGCTGCCGTTACACTGCAAGCATAAGCATTTCATCATACATCCATTGACCTGACTGGAAGCATATTACACAGCATGTATACAAACTATATTTGATGGAATTATTAGAGGCAGGTGTGTTGTGCTTACTGTCATTACCTCTACCATCTGGCAAGGAGATAAACAAAAACTAGCATTTATGCATCACGCACGTCTGTTTGACATGTTTGTACACATACAATTTGCGCTTCACTGGGTTATATATTGCCACACAAATTGCACAACCCTCGCCTCTGCAACGTCGTCGGGCATCTATACAGTTTTTATCCAGACAATTTCCACTTCCTTGCACACAAGCAACAATGCACATTTGCCAGGGATGCACTAGATAAACACGCATTCACACACCTGACACATCAAGGAGTAGGCGCGCGCTCTTTCACCGTCCGGAGTGGCTTCATAGCCTGTGATTTAATGGTCATTTTGTCGGCCGCAATAGCATCCTTCCCCATCCCCTGGTGCCCACTGGTAAAATAACAGGCTCTGGGCTCATCCACAAAACCCACAGGACTACACTTGAATCATTGCTACAATTTGAGCTATCAAATCATAATGGGAGGATGAGATTGCCTTTCTTTCCTTGGTGCACAAGTGTGTGTATGTGTGCTTGAATGTGTATATGGTGAGTAGCTAAGCAGGTTTGTATTCTCCGGGCCTGTAGCCTTGGGTTAAAGTATTGTTACAGCTCATATTTGTTCTCCTATTATCTTACTGCGAAGATGCCAGGTCTCCTTTGTTGTTTTACTGTTTTTTTTATTTTTATTTCAAAGCTCCTTGTTTTAATTATTAAAAGTGAGAAACGGCTCAATAGTTAGCTGTTGGTTTTTCTCTGAATGCATCTCTAGGTTAGGTTTTGTCTGTAATTGTGTTGTCTTGTACTACAGCCTTAGATTTTGCTCACACTGGTATGTTCTCAGACTGATACCTGGACATTTTTTGTCTGTCTAGTTGTTGTGCAGTCCATTTGTCTGGTCCGTGTAATGGGAAATGTAAGACACATATCAAACAGGGGTGAGGTCATCTTTTTTGCCTGCAAAGAAGCCTGAGCGGATATTTAAAGTGAATATATTTCTTATGACATCACACGGTGCAGACCATTAACAGTATCCTTTGCATCTGGCTGCTGTGGCTCTGATTCCTGATTTCTCTCTAATTCTTGCCTTGACATTGCAACCTTGATGCCCACTCGCTTTACGTCACCTCATTCTTATGTGTGTTCGTAGTTAGCGCTTAATATTATGGCATCTTCAACGCCTTCCCTTTTAGTTGACATCACACCGTGAGTGACAAGATATCAGTGGCACAGAAAACGCAGACAAAAGAGAAAAGGGCAGAAAGCGATGGATGATTGCCCTCAGCCCAGAGACACTGTTATTACATAGCAGTCTGTGCCACCACAAGAGCAGTGAGGTCAATTTTTCCTCTGTGAATGGAATGTAATTTACCGTCAGCTTTGTAAAGGCAAGTCTTGGTCATGGTGGAGGGAGCTCTCTCTTCTGCTCTGGGCTAATGATCGCCTTTGACAGAGGAATGGCCGCCGTGCTTTTCACCGCAATCCTTATTCCACTCGCATTGATCCCCCCTGCCTATTTTCACACAGTAATGGATGGCATTGTCCCTCCCTCGCCACTGTTAGTACAAATAATTACGAATCAATATGCACTCAAGGCCCCGCATCAGAATATCATTTTAACACATGATTTATTCCCGCTAATGCCGCGCAGTCCTTCCCATGTGTAGGAGTCAATGGTGGGCTGTACTGCGTCCAGATCCCTAACCCCCCTGTGAGATCAATCAAAGCAATCAGCTAAATATTCTCAAACAGAGCTGGTGCATGAAAGAAGAAGTGCTTTTTCTTTCATTCTTTTCACCTATGTGGGTATCCCTGTATGGAATGACAGGTGGATTTAGTTTTGGTGTTTTGTCTTGGTGAACACATAGAAATTGGCTTTTTTAAATTATGTTGAAATATGCCCTTGACTCATGCGAAGCCATCCAAACTTGATATGACTGCACACTTCAATGTTGGCTCTGCAGACCCTCAAACAGCTGCAGTAAGGTCTAATGTTGCTCTCTTAAGCCATCAAACTAACATTCTAAATATGACTTGGCAAGGAAATCATATCAGAATCATCTGTTTGCCCAGGCTTGGTGCTTTAAGGCTAGCACACTAATCTCTTCGCTCTCCAGCCCTGTCAAGACCGGTGAAATGTCATGCAGTGTTTGTGCTCTGATGATGTGTGTGTATGCATTTGTGTGTTAGGGCTTGTCATTTGACATTTTTGGCAGACAGCAGAGCCAGATTGCTTTGAATCGTAGTTCAAGTATTCCACCTAACCGAGCCCTTCAAATTCTAGCTCATCCACTGCCATAACTGTCACACAGAAATGGAAAAGGTCACACAAACCATGCCTCTGCTCTCAGCAGCCTATAGGTCTTGGTATAAATGACCCAAAATGATTCGAATGATTAGTGAGTGGTTTGAGTAGCACCACACACAAATGCTATCTAAAGCCTTTTGATTGATAATTGAGATATTTATATATAAACTCATGCTGGATATCTACACTGAGATAGAGTGGGATATCTGTTAGGAACAAAAGGGTGCCACATCTTTTTCGAATGAAAATGACCAGGTTGTACAGGGCTCAATTCAAAGACACCTTGAAAATCAAAGTGAAAAAAAATGATGTCGCAGGTTTGTCCATTGTGCTGAAATTTCATTGCAGCAACTCAAAGTGGTGATTCGGGCATGCTTCTAATGAGATGACAGAAGGTGTCTTGGGGATCTCACTGTGCAACCTGGTGGCATTAGATGGACAGAAACATAATGGGGGACCAGAGTGTGGCGGCCGGTCAATGTATCAATTCCTTCATCCTCCAGGCTGCATACTCTCGCCCCATGAGGCCAGAGATTGTCATACCCCAGGAGGACATCTGGGCTCACTGCACCAGCATAGCATCTGACAGTGGGTCCAAAAACTTGGTCCTGGCAGTCAGGGTGCCGTTGCCTAGCCTGCAGAGGTCTGTGCATCCCTCCATGGATATGCCTCCCCAGACCATCACTGACCCACCACCAAACCTACCTCTCTACAGCTCCTCTAGACATGACACGTCTGTCACATGTGCTCAGGGCGAACCTGCTCCCATCTGTGAAAAGCACAAGGCGCCATTGGTGGAGCTGCTAATTCTGGTATTCTATGGCAAAAGCCAATCCGGCTCCACAGTGCCCGGGAGTGAGAACAGGACTCACTAGAGGACATCGGACCCTCAGGCCACCCTCATGAAGTCTGTTTCTGATTGCCGGGTCATTTTGTAGTTCTGGCAGAGCTCATCCTGTTCCTCTCCACATTCCTGCTAAGGACCTTCTGCAGCCCCAACCAGCTCTCCTAGAGTAACTGTCTCCTGGACTCTCCTCCCTGCTTTTGAGATTGTGCTGGGAGACACAGCAAACCTTCCGATTGTTGCCGTTCTAGTGCACCTGTTCTTCATTTCATTGTAACACCAAAGCAGCTGAAACTGATTAGCAACCCCCTCTGCTACTTGACCAGATCAATATTCCAGAAGTTTGACTGACTTGATGCTAAACTCTCAGTTTTATGATTGAAATTAGCTTTTATTTATTTTATTTATTTATTTGATATGAGGGGGTGAGGTGATCTCTGAGCTCTTTGTTATTGCATAAGCGCTCTGTTAATGTAGCTAAAATCTCAGTATAGTTCACATTCACATATCTTTATTATTTTTCTGATAAAAATAGAGGTTAATAACAGCAGCTGTGCCATGGGATTGGCTATATTACCACTTAAAATCAGACTTTTATTCCTGATGTCCACATGCACTGGCTTGAGTCATTGTCAGGATCATACTGTGTTGTCCGAATCTGCTATAACTCTACAAACACCACTTCTGTCTCTACTTCATAGCTGTTCAGCCATTGTCTTTGAAGGTTTTTGTGGTGAGATCAAAATGTACTGATGTGCGCTGCCTCTCCGGGGTAGACAATCTGGTAGACACAATCAGGAAGATAGGGTCATACGAGCTCCATCTCAACTATATACGTGCCCTAAAGGCAGATCCTTGGCATACAGATACTGGGCATACACTCAGAGCAGAGTATTCATGTACTGTAGACAGACTGGGGCACTGTCTGTGGAGAATTCTATCAGAGATACAAAGACAAGAATGACTTAATATTCTTGTGTATGAGCAGACAGAAAGTAGGACAGCCAGCTGGCAGGGTCAAGTCAGGTCATGGATGTTCTTCTTGTGTCAAAAACACACCCACTCTCTCTCACACAGACAGAAATTCATCTTTGCACATTTCCTCTTGCAAGACGGAGTGCGACGATGCCTATTTCGGGCAAAAATAACAGTATTTGATTCTTAGCAGTTGAAACGAAAACAAATATGGCAGCAGCAACTCCCGACAGATGGAGGTCGGAATCTTGGGAAGTAATTTTTGTGCCACGGCTTTTAGAATGAACGCGGCCTGTGCAGACCCACGTCTACACGTATATCCACACACCATCGCCGAGTGTTAGCGCGCGTCAGCGCGCCGTCTCGTCAGCAAAGGGAGATGAGTGGTTTTGGGATTCTCTTTGATGGCTCTGCCTCCCCTGCTGAGACACCAAGTCATCTTCTTTTGCTGTCCATTCTTCCCAGATATAGTGATGCAGTGCAATTGCACATGTGGCTATCTTTGAACGCAGGAGACATTTTCAATCTTTTGTGGGGGTTGTAATGGCAAAGGGAAGGTCAGTGTTCCCATCATCTCCTGCACCAATGCTAGTCTGTCTTTCACTGGCACCAACACAAACATGCAGACACACACAGACAGGGAAAAAATGACAGTCCTGGCTAAGCAAGAGAGATGTAAGAAAACCTCAGTGAACACTCACCAAGGGTGGAAGTACATGGATATCAACAGGCCTCGTAGGAAATAGTTAGCAAATACGCTTTTTGTGTGCGTCTCGTTATTCCTCTAAAATTTGAATGCGGTATACTAGTTCAATTTAACTTCTTTTGTTCAGTCTGACCTTGAACCATAGTTATCACAAATCCTCTCCACCTTGCACCGCTTCATTAGAGTGACCTCGTACAGACATGTCATTGATTAAAAGTGGACCCTGTCAGCTTTCCCAGCTGGAAAGGATCACCCGCTTCAACTCCTCATCTGCCAACACAGGACAATCCTGTTCATCGCCGCTTGTTCCTATGCCATTACCCGAGCAACGTTAAGCTAATGAACACTGCCGAGTAGCGGGGAGGCACTTCATTTATCTGCTCCTTTTCTTTTTTCTTTCTCTCTACCTTTTTATTCACTCTATTGGAATAAGTGATGATGCGCCTTCCCAGCGGTGCCTTTGTACCTTGACGAAGGGGGCAGATTTAAATAACTCAAAGCTCCTTCGCTCAGACCTAATCCCCAACTCCACTCTAATCAACCCCACTGTTCCCTTCTTTGTCTCTCCACATTTTCTATGCGATGGAGGAAAGCAAGGCCAGATAGAGGCATTTAAATGTGAGCGGGCTAATCTCTTCAATTCCACCCTTCGCCGCTTTTATTAAGGTGCGCGTTGTTTTCTTTTCATTCAGGTCATTCTGTTTATGTAACAAGTCAAAGTGTTTTTCTCTTTTCTTCATGAAAGGCTGCCGTTTTATGGAATGTGACTTTCCTTTATGCTTCAAACACAAGGCTTCCTCTGCCGGGACAAAGTCGATAAAGACGCGGTATTTTCACTGGTTCTGAGCGATACAATAATCTGCCCTCACTTTTCCTGCAATCACAGAGGTTTTCTTCATTATTTATTTATATGTGACCATTAGTAAGTAATACATTCACTCTGTTTATGACGTTTTGGGTTGTTTTTGCAAATATGATTTATATTTTTCCAACATGCATTGAGCACAGATGATGATTCGTCTTCACAAATGAAAAAGATCCTGCTTTGATGATGAAGACTTTTCCGCCTTACTCTCCGTCTTGGAGGAGCTTCCACTTGTGGTGCAAACGCGTCTCTCTGATGGGGCTTTTTCCACATGCAGTAAAGCCATCCATTAACTCTTCCTTGTCTTCCCACTTGAAGTTTTTTGTTGTGTTGTCTCGCCATCCATCTTTCACTGTGTCATGAAACGCTGGAACATCTGTGGGACGTTCCTGTTCAAATCCAGCTGTCCCAAGCTCCACTGCACATCAGGAACTAATTAGAGGAAGGTGGAAAGGTGAAAGTTTCAGCTCTTAACGGCTGGTGCTAACTTTATGAAACCTGTGTCACCATAGCAATTTTGGGATTTCCCTTTGAACAGTGTTTTTTTTTTTTTAATTTAATTTAATTTATGGACATCCCCTTTCTTTCACAGTTTCACCTGGTTCACTCAAATGTTGTGCAACTAAAATGAATTATTATGTAAAGGAGTGGAAAATAAAGCAAAACACATGGAACTTCAGTAACCTTTGAGCCTAACGTCCTCCTCTCTGGTGCTCCAGGTGCAAATGAGCAGTTATGAGCAGATTCTTTGTTTTATTTGTATTCAGACAGCGGTATCTGTTAGCGCTGGTTATTCACAAGTAAACTCTTTGGCATAAAATTGGACACAATGTTTAATTATGTCATTTTAGGTTAAGGTTTCCTGTTGCAAAATTAGAAAGAACTAAGTGATGTGAAACACCGCCTCGGTCCATTTTAAATGCACTTTGGCCCGGGGAAGAACCTGCATTTGTGGATGGCACGCTGAGCTGCGCTCCCTGAAACATTCCTGAGCCCGCGCAGTGATTTCCATGACAGACTCCCGCGCCTGTTTTTAATGCAGTGTTGGCTGAAGGCCTGAAGATCACATGCATCCAGTATCGATTTTTATCCCGGTCCCTTGCGTACAGATTGTGTACAGAGATTTCTCCAGATTCTCTGAATTTTGATGTTATGTACTGTTCTTGACAATTTTTACACCGGGAATCATGATGGTGAAAATGTTTCAGAGTTTGCAGACAGTGACAGTTTTTTTTTTCAGATGAATGAACATTATCTTGATTTTTGAGAAAGTCTTCTTCTCTAAGCTGCTCTTTTAACACCCTGTCATGTCACTGACCTGTTGCCAATGAACCGGACTTGGGGCAAAAAGTTTTTAGTATTACAGCCTTTTGTTGACCTCATCCCAAAGGTTTTTGAGATGTGCTGCTGTCATCAGATGCCATCAAAGTGACCTAGTATTTTTCATGACATAAAAAACTGTCTAAACAACAAGTTTAAACACATTAAGTTCTATTGTGAATAAAATATGAGTTTGTAAATATTGCCAAACATTGCAATGTGTTTTCATTTACATCTTACACAGCAACTTTTTTGGGATTGGGACAACTGTATGAGACAGTTAGAAAAAACAAAACATGGGATTCTGTTCTCCATGTCCATGTTTTGCTAGCAGTGGCTCTTTATTGCATCCACTTCAACAATTTTGAGAGCAAAGCCTGCTTTTGCCCTCCAGTTAGACATTCCTATAATAATGTGATGTCACAAGAAAGCCATGCGAGACTAGGAAGTCGTTTTTTATCATCCAGATCCGTAGTCTGAGCTGTGCTGTGTGCTGCGCAGGTCCTACCGACTAAATTTGTGATTTTGTTCTCAAAAGTGCTCAAATTTGTACTTTTACTGTGTTTTAATAATGTGCTCATAATGAAATCGCAAAAGTGTAAAAATCCCATCGTAAACCATCTGAGAGCTTTATTGAAAAATGTGTTTAATCATTGTTTAGTGAGTCATTTAAGACCGAATAATGGAGTAGAATTACCCGATTGAAGATTTTATACCTTTTAAAATATTTAATTATGTCATTTAAATGCAAATTTATTGAGTCATCATTATCAAGTGGGGTTTTTTGTATCCATCATTAAAATGTGTTATGATGAACTTCTTAAAAAGTACAGTGTAATTCAAGCAGAATTATGTAATGATGGGTTTGAAATGTTTAATGTTTGAACCCACATCGTCTGAATAAATGTGCTTTACGTTTGTGTTCCGACGTGGCATTAAGCACCACACTCTTGTAAGTCAGTAACAAAATATGGACTCATCACAAATGATTAATGAGACATCTATCAGCTCCTTACGCAAACAGACAAGCTAATATACAGTATTTGAGGCAGCGTGAGGCCGACCACTGACGTGTTCTTTTGTGTGAGATCTCCCACCGCAGCATCTCCCCTAGCACTTCATAGGACCCTCCCACCCCCTCTCAATTCACCCTCACTGCACAAAGAGGAGACAGAGTTGGCCTGGGTAATTTGGATAATAATTATTTCTGCATTTAGTGCCAGCTGGGTGCCTGAGAAGGTCAGGGAACAGCATGAGGACAGGCTTATCTCCGTGTTGGTGCTGGCTTCCATATGGCAGCAGACAATAGGAAAAGGGCCTTGGCCCTGGACACAGCAGCATGGCACAGGACAGCTCCCACAGACAAAACACAACAACACACTGATGCAGCAGCAGCTACGGCGGCTCTCGGAAGTGCCACGCAAGGCTGGGTGGGCTGAACGTCTCACTGCACTGATGGTAGAGGAAAGAAGAAGGAGAAGAGAGAACAACCACTAAGAAATAATAAAGCTCGAGTAAGAAAAGAACCATTTCAGCTAAGTTAAAATCATGAACTTGTCATCATTAAATCCGTGTTCTATTCAGGGCGCAAACAGTTGTGCCCCTGTCCTGGAAACTGTGAGAAAGGCTTTTTGTAATTTATGAAGAGGACTTTGACCCCCTCTATTGAAACTCAAGCTTCATGCGTTAGTCTGGTAAAGGTTCAGGGTTATAAGAAAAGATGTGAACATTGAGAGGTTAAAAGTTTCCTTTTCTTTCCTCGCCATTCTGTTGCTCTTTATTCAACCGCCCCTTCGACCTTACTGTTCATTGGGTTACCATGGCACCAAAGACCCTGTAGCAACTCAGCCTGAGCTTCATAAATCAGATTTTTACTGTGTAGCACTCCTTTTAATCTCCATCCACTGACGGCTTTATTTGATTCCTCCTCTTTGGAGGGCTTTCAGTGGTCAGTCCATCCTGAAAAGAATGCCTCTGTGTGTGTGTGTGTGTGTGTGTGTGTGTGTGTGTGTGTGTGTGTGTGTGTGTGTGTGTATTGGTTTGCATGCATGGGTCTGTATGCATGTGCACAGGCATGAGAAAAGGGCTATAGAAAAGCAATGTCCTCCGAGGCTCCTTTGAACAACCCCTCCCGCATGCTTTTCTTTCACTTTGAGTTCCCAAGTATCCCCTTCCCCTGTGTGGTGACTTTAAGATGGAGCCTGAGTGAGAATCGTCATTTTTAATGTTGAGCTGTTAATCCCCTACTGGAGTGCAATTGTAGCTCACTTTTATGTCTCACTGAGGAGGGTGGGGTCTTTCTTTTTTTTCTTTTTTTTAACACTCTGTAAAAGAAGAAAGTGACTTAATTGAATTAAAAAGGAAGCTTGGCAGAAAGATTCATTACTTTTTTATAAAGCAACTTTGTTTCTGGCTCTCTGGTACAGGCCACGGTCTCACCCGTCTCACAAACAAACAGCTAAGGTGAGAGAGGATAGCCTCTGGTATGACAAAGACCAGCTCAGGTGAGCAAGAGAGGAGTGCATGGCAGGCCTATTTCAGCAACTGTCCCATTGATCTCTAAGTAAATCGATGAGATGACATTGTAATAGCAGGGACAGCTGCTGTCCATCTCAGCTATTATAGGCCGTGATCAATGAGGTGACCATGTGAAATCAGATGCTGGTAGCTCTCAGGTAGCTGTGAGTCTGCCTTGGAGTGTAAAATGTGTGTTTTTGTTCTGCGGTGGGTGAGCATTTCTCAGTGTTTCAAAGTAGCATAGATAATAGTTTCAAGGAGCCAGCTAGAGTGTTGTTGTGAATGCTGTTGTGCACAATGTCATTAACATTGTTAATGTTAAATATTCAGATGACTCACTGGAGGTTTACGTGGTTTCAAGTGTCCTTATTTGGAGACCGTGTGGTTTTGTGGGCTTGTCAAAAATGCTTTTTTGTTTGTTTTTAATTAAATCTTTGCAGATGTGAAGTGAGCGTGTTACGGAGATATGAGAGCCAGCGTGACTATGTGTAATGATAATTCTGTTGATGGGCTTGCCGCTCTCTCCCTCCCTCCCTCCCTCTTTCGCCCTGTCTGGGCTGCTGAGGAGCAACATAAAGGTCTAGAGTTCATTATCAGAGATTTTCCTCTTGAAGGGGCACAGCAACCAAAGAACATGCCGATCTCTCATTACTCTCACCGCCGTCGCATAATCTTTGCCCACTTACATCACAGACGCAGGGACCTGACTTGTCTAGAGTGGGCCTTGCCGTGTGTATCTATTCCCTTTCAACACAGGAAATTAATCCAAAAGTGCCTGTAGAGAAATCACCATTTCAAGCCATTAGCACTTGTCGTGCAAAGCTGCCATTACTGAAATAACCCGGGTGACGGAGAATATTGGACTTACTGGAGCAACAGCCAATTCATGCTACATAAGTTTGGAAATCGCCCATTTGGGGAATATTGTAATGGCCTTGTGCAAATGTGGATTTATGCAGGGAAAGCTACCATAAGCCACCACTAGTGAAAGCACAAGGTTTGAGTTCTTAAACAGCCTGAAGAAAAATAAAATAAGCATAGCAGTCATAGAAGTATGGAAAAACTTCATCAGTCTCTCATAAGACAAATTCATGGTGGGCCACACACACCGATAAGTACATCAACATGCACATACTGAACCTGCAAAAGAGGAATGAAGCAAATCCATGCAGCGGTTTTTATGGTTTCTTTTTATTGGATGTGATTGGATTTTGAAGGATTTTCCAGTTGATTCCTTGACTTTTGACCATTTCACAGCACACATCTTCCAGTGACGTGTGCCTGTCGTTTTATTTAATTGGGCTTTCTATACTCAAAGGTAAAGCCAGTGAATTCCTAGACATGGAGCTGCCAGTTCTTTCTGTTCCTGTAAAATCTTCTAATTTGAGATCTGAAAGTAGAAAACTTTGCCCAGTCCACCTTGTTACCCAAGTTAAGGCAACTGTTGAGAGCTTAATCAATGTTTTTTTTTTTATTCCCTCTCTTGTTCCATTTTTGGCACTACCACCACTCCCTGTTTTGGAGATTGGCGTTCTGTGAACAGCAGCCAATTGGCAGCCACTATTTACTGCCACCAGCTGCTTTTGCTCATTGAAGTTTCTGCCTCCCGTTTACACACCAATATCTCGCTCTCCTTTTTCTCCCCTCTCATTAATCTTTGCAAGATCCCAGAGTTATGGCACAAGTTAAGCTTTGCTATATTAGCTGGCCTTTGAGGCCTGTTAAAGCTATTTTTGGGAATGCCTTGGTTTTAATCAACCACACAAAGGCACAGATAGCACTTGTTGAGTTAATTCCATTTTTTTAAGTCCTAGCGATGGTTGGTGAAGCTGAATTTGGGTGTGGAGATGGCCGATGGGGATGTTGGGTGGTGTTGGTGAAATATGGGCAGGGTCGGGCTTTGTCTCTTTTCTTTTTGAGGATGTTGGATTTTAAAGTTGTCTTTCCCATTTGACCCATTCACGTCCTTCAGAACCTGTCGTGCTGTCAGAACTTTCAAAAGCTGTCTTGTTCTTTTCCCCGTCTTTGTCGGGAGATCACCTTGCCATTGCTTTGTTGGAAAACGGGGAGTGCGTGGGACTATTTAAAAACGATAATGGTCTTTAATGTGCACCGATGATGATTTATCTGTCCCTTCCTGGCCTCCCTTCGCTTATCATGGACTTTAAAACATGAAAAGGAAGTTATTAGGAGGGAGACGGCCAAGGATTTGTCTGTTTTCCTTCCTTTGCAGAGGCAACAGAGCGCCAATCCAATTTGCCAGGCATGTGGAGTTATCCTTAAGCCTGTCAAATGCACCGACTGGGAAAGCTGTCACTTTTCTTACGGTCATATGGTCACAATCGCCGCTCGAGTTATTTATAGGTCTCATACGTCACACATTCACTACTACAAGCACCCAGATATAATGAGACACCTCAACACACTGAGGGAATCATATGTGAGCCAGTTTATTTAAAGTATTTCATCTTTATCATCCTTCAGCCCTCTAACTGCATTTTACTACAGAGCTTACAGCTGGTTGCAATTCTGCTTTAGCAGAGCTTCTTTTTGTGAGGTGGTTTTGATCTTAAACAACTTATAGAAACTCACTCGGAGACACATGAAAGAGACAAAAAGACGCACAATCAACTAACTGTTGATCTTGATTGTTTTCAGCAGTCGCATCAAAAATATCAAAAATAAGTTGGCAAGGTGCAGCTTTAAACAGGAAATAATGCCAAATAATGAGAAATTAGCTTTTGCTTTGCGTGGAGGAGAAATCTAATTAAGTGTGCTTTAAATCTCCTTCCACCAGTCGAGCTGTTCTCGGCAACCAGCTCTGCACTTACTGCCTCATGTCCGTGGCATGACCGCTGACTTTCTGCCTGTGTGTGTGTGTGTGTGAGATGTCATACCTTGAGGATATGTGTTAACTCAGCAGGTTGAGTATTATCAGAGCCCTCCATTGTTCTCAGCACCATTGAGAGTTCTCCAAACACTGGCCTGTAATTAAAGGGCTCACTCCTGCTTAATGCTTTTTTGTTCCCATGCCCCCTCACCCTCCACCCCCACACTGGGGGTTAAGGATAATGAGCATTTTATGTGGATGTGGATGCACATATGTGTGCATGCTTGTGTGTGTGTGAACAGGCAGATGTAGTGACAGTATCTTAATTTAGTTTTGATTCACTGGTGCATTCATTCACACATCAGCTACCACGTTTGCCATCTGTGGGCGAGCCCATGACCGCTTGGTCTTTTCTGTCAGCACTTGGGCTAAATCCCCCGTGGCTTGTCCTGAACTGCAGGTCTACCATCTCCCGTGTGTTCCCTGACACCCATTCCTTTAACCACCTGAAGGTGACAGTGTTTTGTCATCAGTGTCTCCTGGCTCCCTCTTAAAACGCAGTCTAAATCCCTGCCACCGAAGTGAGCCCTCACCCCTCCTAACCAGGCCTGAATAATTCTTTCGGACACCACTTTCGGAGTTTGGCTGAGTACTTTGCTGTGTCACATTTAAAATGTGGCCACTTATAGAGGGTTTTTTTTTTGTCCCTGAACACAGCCTTGCCAAAAATAGGGACGCTGTTAGGAGAAGTTTTCTCAACAAGCTGCAGTTTCCTATCATGACTGTTGTATTGGCAGACAGGGACTCGCTCAGTGGAAGAAGTTAAATAGATACATTTCCATTATTGAGGACACAAACTCTGCTTCTGTATAGTTTTTTTTCTGCTGCACTTCTTCTATCTGTCCCTCTCATCACAGCTCTGTATTTCTTTTGTTTCCTTTTCTGACTCAGAAGTGTGTTAGTGTGGGGATTAGAAAGCAAAGATTACTCTGTGAATACACCTGCAGAGAAAAAGAAACGGAAACAGACAAAACTCCCAACACATTTGTGTGAAATGCTAACACTCTCGCCACATGACAGAATGTGATCCTTATTAGCTTTCTGTTGAAAGTCTTGGACAAACATTATCAGATATCTGTGTGCTCACTGAAGTCTAAAGCCCGTCTTAAGTTACAGTGGTTGAAATCCCCGTGGCTGAGAAGAAACAACAGGGCGGCAGTGATGTTAGCTTAAAGAAATAACCTGTGAGACCCGCTTCAGGTATGCTCGGTCCCACTCAGCAGGGGAAAAGCTTTCATGCACAGGAATGTTTGCAGTCTTGCGACGATGCCACAACTGCTGTCTTGTAGACTCGTAACAGCTAATTCAAGATTCTCTCTTGCATGGAACACGGACCCTTTAAGACACCTTAAGGTCACCTTTGATTTCCTCATGGTGTGAGCAGGTGCGCGTGTGGAATACTGGGTTGGTCCTTAAAAGAGACATGAAGTCGCTTCCTGTTTATTGCTCTGAGTTGACTTTGCTTTTCCCCAAACCATGTCATTTTGTAATAGGGTTCCAAGATTATTAATTTAAACCAATGGACTTTAAGTGATACAATTAAACTTGACCAAATCTTCACCCGGTGCCCTTTTCCATGGCTTGATTATTGACTGCCAGTGCTTCTTATTAGCATGTCGGTCACAGGAGAAGCGGCGGCCCGCGGTCATGACGATAATTGAGATCGTAATCACAACCAGTGAGTTTGTGTGTGTTTGCGCATACGTGTGTGTGTGTGTGGTGTGGTGGGGGTTAGGTTCGGGGGTCCCAGCTGTCACATGGGCTTTGATTGATGGATGGCTGATGTATGATGATGGATGCACACTCACATTAAGCCGATAGACGGTCGTACCCAGGTTCGTCGCGGCTTCGGTAGTTTAAGGCAGTGTTACAGCTTCATTAAGGCAGAGAGCCACTGTGGCCATAGATCATGGCGGTGACAGGCCAACATTATGTCTGGCTGGGTTGATAATGATGCCATGAATATGAGGGTCACAGGTTGAAGGGGCATTAACATATGTAAGGCTCCCGCAGGTTGATGTGAGATAGCAGTAATGGCAGGATTTCTTCACTGCTTTGAGTGTGTTTTTTTTGTTTTTGTTTTTTGGAGTCCTACAAATACCTTTCTAGCGCATTTCAGTTTTGTCAAGTTTTTTCTTCTATTTTTGTCCCTCTGGCAGGTGGCAAAATCATCAGCAAATGTTTGATATTCCAACACCGATTGGCCTTTTTTTTCTTTCATCTTCAGTTCTCTCATTTTCCTTCTTTCTTCTTTTTCTCATCTGCCCGTCTGTCATTATCTGCCAACCTCTTGACCTTCACATTGATCATTACACAATATTGATAGCCTAAATTGAAATTATCCTGCCAGTCTTGTTTTTCTCTTTCTTTCTTTGCTCATCTGTCTGCCTAACCATTGCTAAAGGTTATGACCCCTGACCTCCTCCGGCTTCCCTCTTTCCGAGACTTCGAGACTTAATCCAGTAATGGACGCAGCAGCAAAGGAGTTAGTACAGGACACCAGGGGCTGACAAGGAGGGGGAGGGTAAAAGGGCACATGTGCCTCCCTCCTCCTTTTTTAGTTTGTACTTCTATCCATTCCCAAGAAGCCCCCCTGCAAACCCCTTTCCCTCTCCTCACCACTTAAAGCTGGGAGCAGCTGCGCCAGGAGCACAAAAAAATCTTTAGAATCCATCTTTTTAATTCCGCTTTATTACACCCACTATCAATATTGTTATTGTTTAAAGTGGCCCTGGCTCTGACTGACGGGCATCCCACCGTGCCTCTCTCGTTAATTATGTATAGAGGAAGTAGTGGCGGCACAGGGGGTCGTAGCAGAAAAGACTTAGGTGGTGGTGGGGGGGATGCTGGTTGTGTATGGGATGGCGAGGAAAGCTACACCGGTCTGCTGTGAATTATTTACCACTGGCTCGTGGTTCACCTGCTGAGCGTCAGGCACTGACATTTGCAAAGGGAGCGATTGTCTGCATTCAGCACAGTGTGGCGTCTTGCTGAAGTAAATGAGATTCTTTACAGGTGTAATGCTTCTCGAATTAACCCGGGAGACCTAATAAAAGACAGGATATCGGCTCTGCTTGTTAGTCAGTTAAAAAAAAGGGGATTTTAAAAGTGGGTGTACGTGTAAAGAGAAATGCAACAGTGGTGAAGTAAACCCTCCAAACCAACCAGGTCCCTCTGAAAATGATGCACCAGATGTCAAATGATACACTTCTGAATGCATATGTAATATATGGCTGGTGCACCAGTGCTGCTGCTTGGGCCCATTTGAAATCTAATATTAGCCTTTCATTATAGGTAGCCAGTGAGAGCGTGTCACTTTGGCAACGTGCTAGAATAGCAAACGAGTTAGAGGGGTTCAGCTGCATGTGAATATCTGCTTCTGGAGTGGAATCATCTGCTCCTTCACATGGTGATAGGTTTGCATATATTTGTATTAAAGGACTGTGGCTGTCTTTTAATCCAACTGATTCTTTTCGGCACACGAGCGACTATATTTCAAAGTACGCAGCGATGTTGCTGCTGTCATGTTTACAGAGACCCTGTGGTAAAAATGCGCTTGATTTTAAAGGTGTTTTTGTGGATAGCCCTGTCATTCTTTCATAATAAAGTCCTTAATGATTTCTCTGTAATTTAAAGTGTCTCCAAGCAATTTCACAATAAGTCAACACCAAAGTTTCCCAAGTACAAAATGCAAAACGTTATTGTGTTAAAGTTTTGGCTATTCTCAGGAAGGGATGTGAATCTATCCGAAGTAAAAGCTCACTGAAAACCAATTTAACATCAAAGGAAATTTGAGACATTTTAAAAAAAGGTACACTGAATAGCATTCGATATTTGAAGTGACATTCCCAAATATCTCATTTGATTATTCTTCAATCCCCTCCTCTTTTTAAAACTCACTGAAATCTGTTTTTTTAATTGCCTCCCTCCGCTGTCTGTTTTCATACAGTGGATTGGAAAACTTGGGCCTCTCTAATAAGCTGCCCGTGTGCATTCCAGCATACGATAGCATCTGAAGGATGAGGCAGTTTGAGAATGCAAGTGGGAAAGGCAGAGCTTGGCACTGGGTTTTGGGTTCACACAGCTCTGTGAAGAGCGCAGTTGGACCTGGCCTAGCAGGTCGGCAATCTTTGTAAGAATGTTTCCGGGGAGTATAGCTGTGTCAAAACAGTGGAGAACAAAAGCATCCCCCTCCCCTTTTTTGTTTTTCCTGGTCCACTGTTCCAAAACTTGTTGTTTAAAACTTTCATGAAATAACTTTAATTTTGCAGCTTGTTCAACATCAGATGTTATTTTATACAAAGAACTTCTGACTGACTAAATTTGTCTCAAGATCAACTCGGCTCCTTCTTGTCTAAGTGCTGACGATCGTCTAGTCAGTGCTTCTGCCAAGCTCTGCAGCTCCCACTCAGTTTTAGAGTGGCCCTCCACAGAGAAACCTGCAAAGGTGACTTGTTGCTACAATGCACCAGTCTCCCTGGGAATTTATATTTGAGGTCCCCTAATGCAAAATACAGCAACACATTTCATATTCCATGGCGCCAACCTATACTTAGACAAAATATTATAGCGTCATAGTCGGGATACTGGAAGCCAAAGTCATATAGCTTCTCCACTGGCCTCTTAGTGTCAAGCAAGCTCATATCTCATAAGAGTTGTCTATAAAGATCCGATAGGCTCGTAAAAGCTGACTTAACCTGTTTAGATGGATACTGTAGCCCATGGCCTTCACACCTTATTTAAGGCTAATAAGGCTGACACTTCATTCTTCTTACCCTAAAGAGGAATTTTGTTTATGTGCAACATAAACAGCTGCAACACTGTACATATGTTTCAACTCTATATATATGCTGCTTTGAAAATAAAAGATTTACTGCATGTAGCATGATGCAGCCAAGTCATTTCTTGTGCAGTTACAAGTTTCGATCATGTGATGAGTTTTAAATCATTAGCATGCAACACATCTTTGTCTCATTACACAATGGCACGTTCATGGCACATAAGAGTAAGAGTGTATTTATTAGATTGTGCAGTCCTGACCATGCTCCCTCTCTCTCAGAGTGAGCACCCTTCGCTGAATCAATAGATTTGGATTATGGGCCTTAACTTCAAAGTTAATCTCTTTGGAGAATGCAGCCGTGCTTTGTTCTTCCTAGAAAACAATTTAAAGAGAAGTTGCCAGAAATGAGGACAAGTAAAGCTTTCAGGGAGCCTATCATCCACACAAATCTTAGCTTAGTTCCTGTACCTTCATAATATACAGCACATCATGCAGAAATAAAGGTTTCTTTGACTAGTTCCATTATAATGTTTAAGCAACCAAAGGTTTAAAAGTTGCTAGTAGAAAGATAGGATAGAAAGCAGAAAGGGGAAATTCATCATGCCAACTGAACAGAGAAGACAGAAAAATGGTAATGACTAGAAGAGTTGATGTCTGTACAATAAAAAAAAAAAATTTAAGGGTGCTTTTAAAGTACACAGGACTACAGGTATTTAAAAGGAACAAAGAAAAAGCCAAAGATCATTGCCTTTTCTTCTTTTCTTTGGAGTCGTGCTTTTCGTAGAGGAGAGCCTTCTGCCGCTCCTTTCGTACCGGACAGCCTGTTGGAGGGTTAATCAGAGCTCCGTGCTCCCGAGTCACGCCACTACCACATCCCAGGCAGGGATCCCACACGTTGGCCTCCTTAGGACCCCTAAGGACCCTATATGTGGTGCTTTTGAGTCTGAAAGGAACCATGGATACAGATTCATGCGCACACAGTCACAGCACCACATTAGGGTGGGGATTTTAGCTGGCAAGGCGCCACTGTCGGTGCATCAGTCACAAGAGGACATGGGTGAAGTCAGAGCCTGACAAATCCAGGGTATTATCAGGCCTTTGTCCAGCCTGCAGCTGTCACTTACCAGGCTAGTGGGGAGAGGACGAGGGGGACAGAAGGGAATTCATGACCTATCCCTCTAGCCACAGAGGAGCACTGAGGCATTCAGAAGTAAAACATATGGGAAGAAGAAGAAGAAAGAAATGAAGAAGAGATGAGGCGAGAGAAAACTGGAAGAACTTTTTTATGAACATGGAAAAGAAAGTGGAAAGTGATATACGCTTCAAATGCTTCCATTTGATTGCTGGCAAAAATCATAGCAGAAGGGCCGATATATGCTGATTTCCTTCTGAAGACGCTAAAAAAAATGTTTTATCTTTGTCCCTCTCCCCTTCAAAAATGACCAGCAGTAATGCAGATCTAATCTCTTTCTATCATCGTGGTAGGTCCCAAAGGCTGTCCATTTCCCCCCAAATGCCTCATCTTTCTGTCTTTGAAATAAATGAAAGTCCACAGGGCGGTGGAATAAAGATGAGCTAAGCCTTTGACTTGATGCAAGATTGCCAAAGGGCCCAAACTTAAGAAGTCTGCCCCCCCCTCATCTGCTGCACAGAGATACTGCGGCCAGTAAGAAACCAGATAATCTGATAGAATTTCAATCAACAGCGATCAGATAAGAAATAACAGAATGTATGATTTTAAAGTCGCACGGAAGCTCCGGCAGTTCAACCCTTTTCCGCTTTTAGTTGGAAATGAACATTTCTGTAGCAACAGCCTGAACTCCAGTCAAACTTCATCTCTGAAATCTTATTCCGAGGATTATAACACTCTGCTGCTCTCATTCGAATACCCCTGAACTTAGGTATGCTCATATGACCCGTATTACACTCTTGGTGATTGGATTACTCATTTATTGGCCGGTGGCGGTGTTTACGGGGCATGTAGAGACTCAGCGCAGCTTTGATCCACCAACAGAAGCAAATATGAGGGCTGCTGCATAGTTTACATCCTGGGCCTAAGCCTTGTGGTGTGCGAGGCATCTGCTAAATCCTCCCGGATCAAAGGATGACTATTACACAGACAGGCATCCACATACCCCAAATGCAGCTTTAGAGTGTTCATGACCCCTGTCAACATGTCCATGTGAAAGCACAGGTGTGGATGGGTGTGGGGGTACACACAGACACATGCACACTACCGGTGCCTCAAAGTTTGCTGCTAAAGAGTGGCAAAGCTGTTTCTGTATAGGCTGATGTTTTGTAATGTGATTGGCTCATTGCTAGTTCTTCACAAGTTCGAGGAGCTCTAGGTTCTTTCTGAATTGTTGTTGTGATCCGACTTTGCAGGCCAGGAATTCGTATGTTCACTACTCTTGATAAGTCCTCAGAAAAAAGCTTTTACTCAGTAAATTCAGCATCGGTGTGTCTTTATTGGATACAGGCGTCCGTAATAGTCGAGAGAGGGGGGGAAAAGACATGTTGGCTCTTTTGTCTCTTCCTCCATCTTTGTGTTGCCGACTGTGTCGCGCGGTGATGTTTGCATGCATCTGGGAGAGACACAACCAACCCAGGAGGCCAAGTGCTGACATTTCAGCCCGCAAAGTCACAGATGAATTTGGAGCAAATCTCATTATACCGGACAGAATAAAGATGCTGCCTGTGAAAATGCTGTGGCATATGGACACTTTATCTCCCCCCATGTTTTTTAATAACTTTACACACACTATCTCGTTTCCCACTGATGCATATTTTAGCTGCAATCCTGCGCGGCGGTGATGCGGACAGCTCGCTTGCACCCCTGAGGACACTTATGCCACCTGTGACCTTTTCCCTTTTATGCACAAACACACTGCTTACAGCAAACTGATGAGCAGTGCTCATTCGTACCATATTCCGTTGGCCTGGTCTTTCCTTATGGCGCATGTTCTACAGGCCAATTACAGACATTGATGTATTTGGAGGTGCATTTATAAGTGGTGACCTGATGCAGCGGCAACAATCATGCTGACTAATTACCCACCAAGGTGCCTGAGCGATGTGGGGCTCTTAGCAAAGGCAACTGAATCCATCTTCTTTATGCATGCAGACAGGCCTGCTGCTGGCTGTTACACTGACAGGGGACAGTTTCGGCTGGCTGTTTGGGCTTGATTCGTGCTCACCCCCGATTTTGAGCTCCGTTTATTAACATATGAATATATTTACAGACCCTGAAAGTACTCCCAAGAATCCCATCACGGTGAAAGACAAAAAAAGATAAGGCCCTCCAGATCTAATCTAGATATGGCAAATGCCTCCTTTGAACACCTACGACAAATTTACCCCTTGGTAAATCAAGCCGTCATTCCCGGCCCACACTCGATGCAATTTCCATTTGTTGTAGTGCTTTAAAAAAGTGTATTAAAGAACTGCTAGTTCTTTAAATTGCCGGAGACCTTGTCTTCGCTCATGTTTTCCTACTCCACACCCCACAGCATCGTCTACCACACAGTGGAGCAGATCTTCACTGTCACATTGATACTTTCGTGAGTGAGAGAAGGGCAGAGGGGCTTTTTATGCAGTGAGTGTACATGGACTCTAGTTGTCTTGTTTATAACCTGTGCTTTCTGGATCACCAGTTGGTTCCTCTCGCCTAGTGGTACATGTTCAAGATACTCATGGTAGCACTGACCCTCCATGGAAGGTCGCACAGAAAAAAAATTATGAGCCTTTTATTTGGAGTTTGCTCACTCTTCTCTTTGAGCGGCAATTAAGCTCATTTGGAGTTCACAGATCTGTTACAGTGTTGTGAAACCTTTTTTTCTCAACAAGCAGGGATGATGAAGAACATAAACCCACAGTTGCAAATGTGTTTTTTTTTTAAATTTACACTTTTGCTCAAAATATCTATCTGCAAATGTAGTCAAACGATTGCACTGGTAATCACATGGAAGCACACAATTCTGAAGTTGAAGCCTCGATGCTTCTGTAGTTAAAGTAATGAAAACTTGTATGATAACAGGAAGAACATTTAGAGGAGTGCACATGTGCGGTTCTATTGACTAGAATTAAGTAATTTAATTTATTTAAAATTGCATTTGCTATTTAAGCAACCTCAAGTAAATAGAGAGGGAACATTGATTTTGTAATGAACAGTAATAAAGGGACTTCACCATTACTCCACACCCTAAAAGCATAAGCTACCTCACACCCCAGTGAGCCACTTAATTGCCCACATCCACATAAAAAGGCCTAATGTACGCTCCCTGCGCTCCCACACATATAAAGCTATAGGAATCAAATGGAGTATAACTAATACAATTGATTTTGATCGGGAAGTACGAATAACACGATAACTGTGTCTTGCCAAGTGCTACTAAGGGGCACGCTCCGAGAGCCGTGCATCCTTTATGAGCCGCTATTTATTGTGCTTTTAATGAAGCTTGATTGGCAGCATGTCCTAGTGCCCATTATCATCAGAAGGATGTGCTCATTCTAATCTGCAATTATCACCATAATTGTGCTCAGAATCCTCTGGGTCCAAATAAGCAATCACTTCCACTGCTGCTGTGCCACCTGTAAGTGCTGCTCAGGAGGACACCCTGACAGGCTGACAGGTCTTCATATCAAGGGTCCTTTTTTTTTGTCTTTGGCTTTTTGTCTCCCTCTGCTCTTTATTTCTTGCGCCATGCTTCCCTGCTTTAAGTTTCACTGGAAATTTTGTCTGGGGTTTGTTTCTTTGTTTCTTTTCCTTTTCTCACATGCTCTTGATTAACCTTTCCCTTTTTTCCCACACGGCGCCATCCCCACACTCGTCCTCCTTCCTTTATCTCCCTCTCCTTTCCTCGCCCCATCCATCCCACTCCTCTCGCATCCCCTCCCAGCTCAAATTCCTAACCTTTGGTCACTTTCATCCCCGCGGTATGCATAAATGCAGGCCTATTATCAAGCCGGTTGTCTCATCATAATTATGCATTTTGTCATGTGCTGCCTCTGTAGCTGGTGATAAAAGGAGAGCCTGATTAAGCTGAAGGAAAGCTATTGATTCCTATTGACAGGCTCCTCAAAGGCCTTTGATGAAGGAGATGTAAATGAGGGTTTTCCACAGCGTTTAATGACTGCGTACCATAAAAGGCCAACATTCTTCTGCAGTCTGAAAGAGACATGCATCACTGACAACGGTGCACGAGGGACACTTTCAGTTATAGTGATGTTCACAGGCAATAAAAGGATGAGAGTAAAAACACAAGAGTGTTGGAACACAAATCGCAACTGTTGGATTTAAAAATCCTCTGCACCATTTATGTGGAGAGGTAAATTGCTGAAACGCAGAATTACCTGTAACAGCATGCTAGCAAAACCAATGTGTACCAAAGCATTAATGAGTCTAAATATCTAATTTCTTTTCTTTTTTTTTCTTTCCTAGCAGTCAGATGGCGCCTAGTAACCATGACCGGATACAGAGACTAAGGAATGAGTTCCAGCAGGCCAAGCAGGAGGACGACGTAGAGGACCATCAGCACACCTACAGCTTCAACCAGTCCTGGGTGAGTATCGAGTAGGAGCTGTATTCCAGGAGAGTGTACATACCTAAAAAATTCTTCGGGATCAATCCAGAGTTACTAGCTGAATGGATTCTTAGGCCTACACATATTTTTTTATTGCTTACTAACACTTCTATTCTGTTAACTTGAATGTATTTATATAGCGTCAAATTAAGGCACTTTATATATAAGGTAAACTCCCTTTTAACAAGTAGAAACCTCTGACAGAACCAGGTTCAGGGAGGGGCGGCCATCTGCAGGGACTGATTGGGCGTGAGAGGAGGGAGGCAGGACAAAAGGAACCAGGAGCCAGAGTTTAAAATGAATTTCTAATGATTAAAACCTACAGTGCTTTATAAACACGTGGAAAGCAAAAATGAGGTCTTGAACGCATTGTAGTAATATGAGTGTTTCTGCCACTCACTAATAAATCTTTGTTTTTCAGTCATTTTTACAAACAACCTCATTTTTTCACACTTTTTGTGCCTTAATCACCAGTCTGTATTTATTCTGTATTTAGTGGCGAGTCGAGCAAAATATCGTTATCGATATATCGTTGCTGAGGCAACGTGCATTGAACACGACACATGAATCAAACACAACTGGAGAATGTAGCATCGGGTTCACGTGGGGATGATGAAATGAACATATTATTATATAGGAAAATCCAAAAAAGTGGGTTTAATAATCATTAAAAAAAAAAGACACATAGATGTTAATAATTGCTGAATGTGTAATGATTGGTCCACATGTTAAGGAAAAGATGGTCATTTAATTAAAATAGATTAAAAATATTAAAGTAATTTTTATTAATTCCAAATGATGTGGCATGAAGCAAAGAGCAAAAACAACAATATTACTAGTTTGTTATAACACAGCATGAAACTGTCACTGGTGCTGTCGTGTGATGCCATCAACCTTTTAGACAGCGAAACTGCCAAACTGCAAAAACATTAGTTTTCTCTATTACCTAAAGCTACATTTCGTAGACTAATTCTTAATTTCTGGATCCAACCTTTGACCTAGACATAATTTCTTATCTGCAGTCACTGCATTTGCCTTTTCAGTCTTGGAAATATGACACACTTATGGAAGGAAGGCGATGTTAGGGGACAGAAACTAAAGACACCTACCCGCACTGTTCATTCTAATTTTCATTAGACTTGATTAAAGGGATTTTTAAATTAAAACAAATTTAAATTAAAAAAATTTGAGAATAGTTGCTTTAAGCCGTTCTACTCTCCAACGCTTGATCTGTAACAACAATGGGATTTATTCTTCATAATTGGAAAAATGTAATCAAGTTAATTCCTTTGTTAATTCATTCACACTTGATCTCATATCCATCCCTGCTGTGCATTAAAAGTTCAGGAACTTTAAGTAAGGAATCATATCCTTTTCCAAACTCCCTGTCAGGTCACCGATAATCTAAACTGTTGTCCCGCTTTTTACTTAACTGGTGTTTTAGAGGCGTGTAACTCATTAAAAACCATAACAAAAAAACACAGATAACCAAGTCGCGGGACATGTGGGATGTCAAATACCTCCATGTTATTTATCAATAATAACTTACAGTGACTTCAGTTTTTTGGTTTCTTTTTTTACTCAGTAACTTTTTGACCTCGGAGAAAAGAATGCGGCTAATTGTTGCTCCTAGCAGAGCTATTTAGAAAATGACGGGCCAGAAAGTCAGACCTTGAAAGTTAAAACATTTTGCATGCAATTTTCTAGAGAATTATCAGTGTTGGTTTGTCAGTTAAATTGGTTTGGAGTGGCCAGCATCTTCTACTGTTATTTCCGCTGTCCAATTGAGTTTGGGTAAAACACAGCAGCATGCTTCCCACCGTGTTCCTACACAGATGAAGGCAGGCTGTATTTGCTCTGGATTTTCTTCGGTATTTGTCAAACTGATGTTTGAAAAAAAAAAACACAGAGTGGACGTCTATCTCTGTTTTCTTAATCTCTCTTTTCCCATCCGCCATTAGATGTGAACTGTTTGCTCACCACCAAGAGGTCTCAGTCTTTCTCTCTGAGCCGCTGAGCTCTTAATTGCGTCTGATCGTCGACACTATCGGGCACACCACTGCTCCACTGGTAATAAGATATAGGGCCAGCCCTTGAGTATTGAAGTCTGTTTTATTAGTCCTCTTTCATGTTATTTTAGTCATGTGAACAAGAATTCACAGTGGCAGAGCTTATTAGGAAAGGCAGACTTGCACCCGTGTTATGCGCTGACACTGATTAGCAGAACTCGAGGGAAATCCCGTCTTAGCGTCGTCTAGAAGCAGAATTGATATGGCTCTATTTAAAGTGAACAGGGTAAGGATTTTGCTTTGAAAACCAAAGATATTACAGAAAGATGAGACAAGTACAAAAATGTGAAGTGACATACTGACATTGACTATGCTGACAGGAATGGATAGTTAGCATCTTTACTGTATATTTACCTCTGCAAGGAGGTTAGGTTTTGGCATAGTGTGCGTCCATGACATTCTTTCTTTCTGTAAACACAATACCTCAAAAAATTTGGATGAATTTTGATCAAATTGGTCGGGTTGTAGAGGTCCATTATGCCAACCTTGAAAGACCAAATCCATCAAAAAAATAGCCAGAAAATTCAGATTTATGGGGGGAACTGAGATGTTTATTAACCCTTATAACAAAATCCACAATTTGTTTGCTATATCAAGTTGTGTATAATATATTTTTATTATATATTTATTACATATTTTTTGTATCGCATTTGATACATTGGACATTTTTGGCAACTTTTTGTTAACAACAATGTTAATTTTAGACAAAAAAAATTTTTTTCTCCATAACATTTTGATACTTATGTATCAAATATGATACAGGGCATTATAGGGTTAACAGTCCGTTAAAACTTTCCTTACATCCCCCAAGATCTTCAAGGTCAACTTAGTGACTTACAGGTAAAAAATTGACAAAAAGCCTTATGACTTAGAAAACTATGTATAGGGAATGATATATGGGAATTCTAGATATAACGTTACTTTGGACTAGAGATGGCACGATACCACTTTTTTATGTCCGATACCGATACCAATATCATAAATTTGGATATCGGCCGATACCGATATGAATCCGATATAGTGTGTTTTTTAATAAATAAAACTGTTTTTTTAATATCTTGCTGCTTTTTGTATAAGTTCAAACTCAAGTTTTAAAAAAATAAAACACTAAAGCTATTCTGTTATACCTGTATGCAAAAAATACACTGCAGCCAAAATATTTCATAGTTCAGCAATACTGATCAATCTAATAAACTTAAACCTAGTCTATCCTCCCTATTCTGGTATATTAAAGAGTAAGCAACCTAACTAATAGGGTTCCAAACTCCCAGCAAAAAAAGTAAAAAAAATAGGGAACCACCCTCCACCTCATGATGCTTAATTGACGTAATCAACTTTAATTTGATGCAGTGTGAAAAAAATGCACAGAAATCAATTATTTTTCAAGAATAATTAAAGAGATTCAACATCTTTCTTCAACAGAATTGCAGACTGCACAGATGGTACCTTCCCAAAGGAAAAAGTACTATGGCTTACTAGGGTATATTAGACTTAGTAGTTACTATATACAGTCATGGACTTCTATACATTTTACATCAGATTAGAACTTTGGGTGTAAGATTCAGATAATTAATTATTAAAAGCTAGACATTTTAAATGAGAATAAGAAAGAAAAGGATGTCTTTGTGCCCCCTTTCCCTGTTAATGCCCTATCGGCCCCCCTGGCTAAACTTTGCTAGATCCGCCCCTGCACACTTACCAGCCGTCAGCTACGTAGAAAAAGATCGTGGTGTAGAAAGTAATATTAAATAAATTCTAACAACAGATTATCAAGCTTAAACGTGCTGCTGTTGTTCAGCCGCTGGTTTCCTCTTTCTGGCGCAAAGTGGGCAATAAACAAACAAGAGAGACGGACTCGCGACAGAAAAGCCGATCAGCTGATCATTAATCAGTTTCACGATTAAAGTAGCAGCAGGAGAGGGAGGGAGAGAGGCAGTCGCTCCATATATCGGTTGTTAAGCTTAACGCTAGAATGCTTTACAAACATTCAGAGATGAACTTACACACTTGCTTTACTTCTCTCTGGGATAACTTTCTCGGTAAATGCCGGTTTGGTAGCGAGGCTACAAATACACACAGCTGCTCTATCACGTGATGCATACTGCTCTGACATGCTACGGTTATGAGCTGAGTTACGCCATGTCGCAAGTTTTGTGAGGTGCTTTTTTCATATTTAATGGATCGGATTACATTTTTTATTTCTCTTCAATATCCGATCCAGTATTTTAGGTCAGTATCAGACCGATACCGATACGTAATATCGGATCGGTCCATTTCTACTTTGGACCTCTGACCTCTTCTTCAAGGTCAAATAAGGTTAAACCTTCGTAAAATCTAAAATTCTACTGTGTTTGTTTATATTGAAAACATTTAGGGAATGATACTTTTGTATGGGGAATTGAAATATTATCCCACATTGGACCTCTGACCTCACTTTTAAATTTCACATCTGCCTTTCTTTGAAGCCAACCCCAAAATGTGTTACATAATATCATACTGTAGTATGACATTATATAATAAGGTGAGGTTATTCATGTCCTGTTATTTACAAATCAGTAGCTATTATCCACTACCTGCTCCTACGTAATGTTACATACAAAATATAAAAGCAAATACTGCTCAGAGGGAACTGCCTCGGCGGAGGAAGATTTGTCACAACTTTCAGAAAGTGAACTTCTGGTGTGGGTTTAAAAACTGTGGGTGGAGGTAGTGATGACAAAAAACATTTATTTATTTATTTTCAGTGTTTTGACCCACACTGAAAAATGTAAAGTCATAGCTGAGTTCTGTTCAAAGCTATCGGAGCTATTTTTTTCTGCACTGAAACTGATATGTCCTTTTTTAACAGCATGTTTCACTCAGTTTCATTGCTGAAGATTGTTCACAATGATGAAAGTGAAACCTTTCTGACCTCTACTTTTATAAATCAAATCGTTCAGGGAATGTAACCATGAAAAGCAAGATGCTCCGGCAGGCAGTTAAATGCCTACCACATCAAAGTCTGCAGAACTGCACTTTGATGCCTGTTTCCCCTGAGCATGCGAGGCTCCTTTGTGATAGCCTCCACGCAAATATACTGTACACAAACAGGAACTGCTAGCATCTCAAAGTGTTACTCAAGAACAGCAGCAGTTCAGATTTCTGCAATCATTTATCCAGATTTAAGGATTTTAGGTTATTTTAGGGTGCAGTTCTGGGTCACAGCACATGATCTTCATCAGTGGTTTCACCACATGTGATGGATAAACAGACCCGTGAGGACTTAAGACCCTGCTCTTCCATGTTGGCTTAATGGTTTAGCTTTAAAATTCATTTTTAATTTGGAAAAAGCTGTTTATGAAACATTCTCACGTTAAGGCCTGTTAAGTAGCTGCTCTCAATTTTATAGCCTGATCGTCATTAGCAGATGTATTCTGCATGACTTACATTTGATCTGTAATCCATTCAAACTGTGACTATAATCTACACTACAAAACACAAAATATTCTCTGCTAAAACGAAAGCCAATGTAAATGTTTTGCTTTCGGAACTTTAGAAAAATGTGTAAAATGATAATAATAGGGTTCGGCTAAGATAAGGGTACATGCATCAGTATTAGGTGTGGGGCCTGGTCTCCATGGGTTTAACCTCAGCTTTTCACTCAGGTCTGCCTGCTGCTAACAGCTGTAATGATCAGGTCCATCGCTGAACCTAAGCTCCAACATAATGGAATAATGATCAAGATACAAAAACCTCATCTATCAGTCAATCCACTTAGCCCAGCACACGCAATTAGAGCTGGTATGTTTTTTCTCCTGCTCGCCCTGCTTGTCTATAAGAGGGAATTTCCAGATGTTCATCATAAAGAACTGTTAAGCAATGTTTTTCCTAGAGCCCACCCCCCAGCCTCACATACACACACTCTTTCTCAATAAAAACAATTTGTGCTGTTAGGCTAGAGCACCAGTAAGCATGACCACACAGAGGAGAGCACCACGCTGGTAACTTGGATCACACACATCAACAGCAACTTTTAAAGCCCACATTTATGTGAATTCTTTTGATTTTATTATTACTTTGAATTCTGCTACCAGGGTTCATGTGTGTGCACATATTAGCTCTGCTTATGCAACTACTAGTTTCCTTAAATATTGTACTTTCATGTTGATTAGTGTTGTGTGCCTCACAGTTAACTCTATTACTATGTGATTACTTGAAGAGTAAGCCCTGTTTAACTAGTCACTTGACTTCCTCAGAGCTAAACAGCCAGGGATTGAACCACCAGCCTTCTGATTAATAGATGAGTAACCCAGAAAACAAGCTTCCTGGATATGTCACGCAGGTTTGCGGTCTAACGTTTCACCCGAGCTCTGGCAGTCGTGTTTGTGTGTCCGAGACTCGGCAGTTGGCACACTAACACCCTTGCTATCTCTCTGGCCCTACACAACCCCCCTATTTAGAATTTAAGATAGCCCAGAACAATCTCACACCCAGCGAGGAGTTAACACGTTACAGGAAGGCCATATCATGCTGTGAAAAAATAAGGGAAAGCCTAAAACCAGCATTGCAAACCCGTGCTGAGATGTGTTTCTTTCAACCAGATCTCTGACATTGATTGATTGTCGCCTTTTAGGGCTTCTTAGTCATGCTACTGCATGACTTTGTAGGGATTAGTGCTGTGTAATGTTGTGCAAGTAGTGAAGCAAGGTTTAGTGGCAACATGGTTAAAGTAAATACCATAAGCAATGGGATTTGCCATTGTATTTGAACAATACCAACCTTAAAGTTATGTGGCTTGGTTGTTAATGTGGAATAGATTGATGCGTGATCTGATATTGTCACGTTGGTGTTGTTCCCATATCACAGTAATATAGGTCCAAGATCAACGTCGCACTGACCAAAGATGTTATCTGAGCATTCAGTTAGCATTAGCCAAGAAGCTAGCTAATACTAATACATTAGTAGCATAAATTTAGCTAACAGCAAACCTAAATAGACAATATTTTTTATTATA
The DNA here is from genome assembly GCF_057381845.1 of Rhamphochromis longiceps. NCBI lineage: Eukaryota > Metazoa > Chordata > Actinopteri > Cichliformes > Cichlidae > Rhamphochromis > Rhamphochromis longiceps. Next base: position 8,842,357 of record NC_140565.1, on the reverse strand, counting down.
TTCCATGAATTAATAAAGAAAACACTTGAAAGCTGCTACCGGTTACAGAAGAGTTTGATATAAATAAAGGCATGTTTTTCTTTTCTTCCCACATTGCAAAACAACGTGATTGGTCAGTTTCACTTAAAGATACAAAAAAGAAAAATGACTTTTGTGCTGCCTTATGTGCATGCTACAAAGTCTCTAAATGATATAGCGATAGCCACACCAACCTCCTATTCACTGTGGTTCCTTGGACCAGAGGCCGGGAAATGGCAGACCACACTGCTTGATCCAGATGGTTACACCGCCCGGAGCTACACACCCTGGTAACCGCAAATGGACTGAGCTTGCTTATAATAAATTGGCGGAATTGGGTCGGTGCAGTGACTTTAAGAGAGACTGATTATCCAACTGGGCTTTTGTCAGGATGTGGTGTTTCACTACCATTCTCTCACTTTCTTCTTGTTGTATTTGCCCATTAGCAATCTTAATGTCTTCCACATGTCTGTTTGTGTACAGCTCGACTGTTCTCTTAAAACGGTTCCCTATGTGGTGGCCTCCAAGCATACTATCAAGAGAAGCATGGGCGGTAAAGCCATATGTTAGTGCTGGCCCATCATCGCAACCTGCTTTGAAATCTCAAAGGTTTGTGACCAGCTCTGAACCAAGAACTATTACACCTCGGCTGTCTTGCTCGACTCCCACCCAGCTGCTTTCCTCGTCCTAGTTTTTTTTTTTTTTTGATAGCTGCAAATAATTTTCATAATTACATCCCGCCGGCTCTCATGTTTTAACAGGTGGAGAATTTTTGTTTCCTCCTGCTTTGTCTGTGACACCACCAAGGAAGCAGGGGAAAGATAAAAACGTGCCATATTGACATCATTTTTCACATTATTGGATAAAAACAAACACGGACATCTCTTTGATTTGATTTCAACAAATGTCATGTTTTATATGGCATTATATTCCAGGTCTAACATGAAATAATCTGATTCCCCTTCCCTGGATAATGGCATTAGGCTGACTGATTTTCTCTCCTGGCTATTTCTCATGCATTTCTCTTGGCATGGCGTCATCCACGTCAACCCTTCGGTTTGAGACTGAAGAGTGTAGCACCGCAGGATTCCTCCTCACTTCCTTTCAAATCACATTAATAACTTTCAGAGTGCGTGACTAATTATTTTCTCACTACCACATTCGACTCCAGTAAAATTATTTTTCTTTTCCACCTCTCAGTTCATCTGATATTGGTTTATGTGCTCTACAGTTTCTGAGCCCGGGAAACATGTTGTTGCAGCGAAACCTGAAACATATGAATCCAATTCACTTCGCCCACGTGGAATACTATTATGTTTTTAAGACTCGGAGGGCTTGAGAAAAAGACTTGCTGTTGACGCTGAGTGAAATGTAATTGCGCTGTTATTGCAGCTGTCCAAGTGAGGAGAAAAGCAGTCATTTCAGGAACAGAAGACGTTTCCAAGAAGACGTTTTTGCTGACAGCTTTTCATTCCACCAGCGCACCTTTACCCCATCGATTAATTCCAGAATTGTTCTCGTCGGTCAGATATTGCTGTATTATCAGAAGTGTTTGGCTTCACAGAGATACACTCGCAGCGTCTATTGATACCCCCCCAAAGGGCACCTTAATACCCCATATTTAGCATGTTTAGACACTTGCTTGTTACTGTAATGTACATATTTATAATACCCATATATCATTCTCTATATGTCTACATGCTGTCAATACAAATAAAGGCAGTAAGAAGAGCTGATTATACTACTATTAACACTTTGACCTTCAGATACCTCGAACTTGAAATAGAGGTCAAAGGTTATATGTGATATGATATTTTAAACCTTTATACAGTACTTAATATATGTTGATATTATGTTTGATAGTTTCAAGGTTTTGGTGATCTTTTGATCAATAAATCCTTCAGTTCACCTGGAAGACCTTGGTTAATGTAAGCCAAATTTTAATGGATTGTTAACATGACCGCACTCTACACCCTGACCAAGTTTGATCAGAAATCATTTGAGACTTTTTGTGACTGAATTGCAAGCACGCACGCAAATGCTACCAAAAACATAACCTCCTTGATGGAGATAATAATGGGAAGGTATCATTTTGTGGCAAATAGGGCTAATGTTGTAAATTGGGGAATTTTAAACTCAAACCCACAATCGTTTCTTCAGCCTAACCACACAGCGAAAAGTACGTAAAACGCAAGTGCAAACAAAATTAATCAGTGAATAGTTTTAATAATGAAAAATCCCAAATGGGAGCCTTGCCGCAGTGTTCTGGCTGACAAATGTCACTACATCTTAGAGGTGGCTGTAGCTCAGGTCATCTGTTGGAAGGTTGGTTCAATTCCTGGCTTCCCCTAGTCTGCATGCCAAATATCCTTGGGCAAGATATTAACCCCAAATTGCTCTCCGATGCATCCATCGGAGTGTGAATGTGTGTGAATGTTACTTAGAAAGCACTTAGAACAATGTGCTTGTGCAAATGGGTGTGAATGGGTGAATGCACAAGTTGTGTAAAGCACTTTGAGTGCTCAGAAGAGTAGAAAAGCGCTATATAAGAACCAGTCCATTTACCATTTACATCCACATCTGGCTGTCTGCATCCACAGACACCCTTTCAACCATTAAATGCAGATTTCACATTAAATGCACATTACTGTAGCTGGTGTGTCAAAAGCATGGACACCAAAAGACACCTTGTACTGTATGTACCTTTGCAACACCACCATCTGATTGAATGGCAGTATTTGACATCCTGTGTTTACTGCAAATCAGAGGACAAAGTGCATTAAACTGTGAGTTTAGCTACGTTCTGCCAGCTCCACAAATCCAAAGACTGTGAAGAAGCTGCTCAGGTTTAGAAATCAAATTTGGGTAAATTGTGAGTTATTAAGTGGTTAATTTATTCACACAAGCCATCCACCACTACCTGCCTTCCACAATAAAGCCTGAGCCTTATGAATGCTGACAAGTGGTCAAGCCACGCCTGCAACACCTCTTCAGCTTGCTTCTGTGTAATTGGCTTGTCTCGTTCTTTCATAAGCCAGCTCGTTAGCAGCATGCTGGTGCTGAGGGAGATGATATCTCCATGTCAACCTCACAGATGATCAGACGGCAAACACACATGCACACTGGTACAGGTTAGCAGTGTGTTGTCATATGCATATGAGCGGAATGAAGCCATAGCTGGAAATGCTCGTCTATAATTTATCTCTTCAGCACACTAGTGGTGGGCTAAACTGATCCAAACTGTAGCTATCAAGACCTGCAGCTCACACAAATAAGCTCCATCGCAAAATGTTTAATGCATACTAAAGAGAAAAGTCATATCAACCATGTGGCCAGTGCAGTTTGTTTGAAAAGTTAAGAGAACAGGATTCTTTGTTTGTTTGTTTTAATCACAGCATTCTTTAAAAGCAGTTCTCCTTTCTTAATGTGTGGTTGATATGGACCACGGTTCATTTAGTACTTTATTATCTGTGTACCAGGCAACACAGATCCCTTAAACAAGCCATTCAAAAGGTACCTAGGGTTAAATGGACTAGCTAAACACACTTAGGGCTCTACTACCTTTAAGACTACAATATAAAATAAATCACTAGCCAAGAATCGCTGAAGCTGCAAACAACCAGCATGTGCCACTTTCCCACGAATAAGAACTCGTGTGAACAATTTAAGTTCAATTCATCTTTTATCAAAACAATAATTTTCTTTTCTCTTATATGGACTGGTTCTTATAATGCGCTTTTCTACTCTATCCTGAGCACTCAAAGTGCTTTACACAACACTTTTTTTCAACTGTTTCTGAGTGCTTCCTAACTAACATCCACACACTGTATGCATGCTATAGTCCGATGGATGCATTGGAGAGCAACATGGGGTTAGTACAACATGCACTGAAAGGCTTAAATGCTTGCCTTTGGTCCTCTCTTTGTTACTGTGTATTCACTGTGTCTGTGCTAACTGTATTTGTGGGTTTAACAGGCCAGCAATGGGACGGAGACATCAAGTGGACGCCATTCTGTAACGGTTGAGACTCAGGTCCAGAAACAGCAGCAAGAGGACAGAGATGATTTCCCACAAGCACAGAGACAGTACAATTCCCTGCCACGGTGAGACATCCTTCCTTCCTTTTCTTTCTTTCTTCAAACTGTCCATGCATCCATGCGGCTGCGTTCACCCCTTTGACTTATCACGTCCTCCCTGCCCTTTCTCAACCCCTTCATTTGACTTTTTTTGATTTCCATCAATTTCTTTTCCTCACATTTTTGCCTTCCCCCCCACCTCCCCCCTCCCTCACTTATCTCTTTGGCTTCCCTCAAAGTCAATCACCACAAAGCCACTTTCAACTAATCTCCAGACACATGAACGATTCTTAGCAAACTCTTTGAATGAAATCATTTAATGTGATCGCTTAGAATTATTTGACTGATATTCAACTTCATTAAGTCAATGCTGACCTGAAGAAAGCGGTGACTTTGTCCCAAGCCCCCCTCTCCAATAACAGCTCCAATATCACATTATTTTTTCTAAAGGCTATTTTTTCCCCCTACAATCTCTTGCCTCGCACAGTTTGCCATTAGGAGCTACAAGCACTGCTCTTCATCTTCTCCATCTTCTTGTTTCGATTCTTTTTTGCATATTTGTCAAAGAGATGCCAATAAAGCTTACCATATCTTACATCTTGAGCCTTTTTTGTGGGAGGGGGTGGTTTAGTATCAATATTTGCCATTTCTGCCAGCACTCCGTTAAATGTCTTTACTGAAGTTTTTAATCTCATGGCAGTAGGTGCAAATTACAAAGTTAACCACTGCTGCTAGGGGAAAGAAAGTCGCATATGAAGCTTAATATCCTGGAAGAAAAGCTCCCCAAGGCAATAATTCTGTCATTTGACTGACTGACACATTATTGTTGAATATTTTCACACTGAAAACAATCCATTGTGAGGGTTTTTTTGCATTGTGAAATGTATTATATGTTCAAAAATGCTAAGAGCAAAGTCAAGATTTATTTCACTTTTGCAGCTTGCCAATTTAAACAAAGACGGAGCCCTTAATATATGTGTGTGTGTGTGTGTGCGTGCGTGCGTGCGTGGTCTTTTCATTTTCTTTGCCAGTTCTCGTCTATGCTGTAACGCACAAGCACCAATCACTTCTTCATATTCATCCCCTTTTGTGTTATGTTGCCTCAAAACACAGTTGGGTCGATGAAAACGTGTTCGTGTCTGTGGATATGGATTTGTGGTCCACACGGACACATAATCAATTTGGTCTGTATAAGGCAGACTGATCTATGCATTCCCCTCATATGTGTTATCTGCTTGCATCTCATGTGGTGTGACAGTTGAGCTGGGACCTTCTCTCCCAGTGAGTTGCTTCTCTTGGGAAAGTTCATGTCTCCGGCCAAGCAGCCAAGCGAGGATGGCCTTTGATATGCATTCCTTTCATAATCTCATAGTGGCTTCGGGCTAAGAGCCACATGAGCTCAGGCTTGATGCTTGACCCTGGCTGAGGCTTTTCGGGGCTTGGTGTGTCGGCATGGCTTCTCATTAAAGAGCTAGTCTTACATCCCCAGATTAATAATCACAATGCCTTCTAATGTCAGCCACCTCTCTTATTGGAACCTCTTCATCTTTTCCTCTTCCAAAGCAGGAAGTCTGAGCAGTCAGCCATTCAGCAGAAAAGGGAACATTCCCTCACCAAAAAACACCCCAGAAGCTTCCAGAGGAAACCATGGTAGCTGGTTATCTGATGACGGCCAGGCTTAGCTCGCTGTCTGGGATGTGAGGATTGGAAGAACACTAATGAAGGCTTGTTGTTGGAGCAGGATTAGCAGTGACAGGCAACGGAGGTCGAGAGTGACTGGGAGAGGAACGAGTGTTTTAGTAGGAAGGAGAGACCACTGATTAGCCCGAAAGAGATGTACACACACACACAAGCACACGCATGAATGCAGTGAATGTCGAGATAAGGTTCTTAACTGCGGGCTGAGTGAACTGCCAGTAGCTCTTTCATCTAGCCGTGCAACTATCGCATTCCCAGCCAAAAGAATATTGTTCCAAGTTAGAAAGAAAACATTATTCCAGGTTTGTAGACAATTTATTTATACAATATAGAAAATGATTGTTGCATTACACATTAGATGCTTTTGGGTGCATGTGTGCGTGCGTGCATGTGTGGAAGCTTTCTCCTACTTCTCATAAACTCTGATTCTTCCCAGCTGTTTTAAAGAAACACACAGCGGCCACAAATGTTCCTGCGAGCCAACTTCCTGGGTTTGTTTGTTATTTTCTGTCATTCTAAATTTACCCCACTCTTTGGCATGATGTATTTTCCCATCCCCTCCCGCTGTACATGTAACTAATCTACTTTGTGATATATTTTGGCAAAGGAGTAGAGGTGATAAGAGAAGTAGATCCCTTGACGCATCAATCACTATTACATTCCTGTGGAGCAACGCAATCTCTCTGCTCTCATCTCTCCGCTTCTGACTTCCCCCTAAAACTTCTGTGCTTTTAAAACCTAAAAGGTCATTCTGGAAACGCAGGTTGCTTCCTCGTGCAACAGGCGTTCCTGTGCTTCTAAACAAGCAACTCCCTCATGAGCGGTGCTGGCTGCTCTGTGAGCCAAGCCAGGGTGTAAGTGCGTGGCGGCTCGCCCAGACGGTGAGGTCCATGTATGGAGCATGTGGTGAGGCTCTCTGCAGTCTGTCCCTACATCTGCCCCTGTACTTGTGCATACTAGCAACCAAATGGCGGAACAAGAGGATGTGTTTGTGTTGCACATGTTCGTAACAGAAATGCATGCACAAAAAAACTCACAAGCTCACAAGAGCCCACATACCCCACGTTTACAGGGCCGTGTGCTTTAGCCCTTCCCCTCCCTTTAGTCATTGTGAACCGCAAGGGCTTTCATTAGAAATGCTGAAATTCTGGGATTCTCATAACAGTTTCACTATGATGATGATAGAAAGAAAATATTTCTAGCAATGGAAAGTTATCAAGAAAGAGGCACTGTGTTTTGTAGCATTTGCTTTAAATCTGTGTGCCCATGATGGCAGCCCTGGCATAGGAACAAACTGTATAGTGTTTCTACTTGCAGTGGAATTCCCTTATTGAAATCCCCACTTCAACACTTATTTTTAAAATGTTTATTATGAAACAGAATGGTATTTCAATAAAAGAAAGAAGAAATAGAAAAAAAAAACACAACAGAAGGTCAAAAAACCCACAAAGGAAGTTGAATAAAATAGAACAGAAGTAGAAAAAAACAACTCTCACAAACACAACTGTAGTGTTTCTGGTGAGACATTAATGCACAAGTGACAAAAACATGTGAAGGATTGCACCGAGACATGTTTAAAAGGATTCATCAGTGCTATCAGAGAAAAAAATATCACATGATTCATGTAATACGTTTACTGTTAGCTTGTCAGTTCTGTAGCTGTTCTATCACGTTAATATCTCACCAAAAACACTTTCGTTGTGTTTTCTGTGTGTGTTTTGGTTTGTTTTTTGGGGGGGAGTTTGCTGAAGTTTTCCTTTGTATTTTATTTTACTTCCTTTGTAGTTTTTTTTTTTTTATTGCTGTCACCCCTTGAGTCAGCACCCAAGCCGGTGAATGCATTAACCCAAGAAGGAAGTCACCTAGGATCAAATTGATACCCTAGCTACATCGACTAAACCTCTCTGACAATTTTGAATTTTGAAAAGGAAAAACACAGCGTTTTGAAAACACTCCCAAAAACGCATACATTTCAAAACAGAGCTGCCCCGTCGCAGTGTGGACACTCGAAAATGCAGACTTTCTAATAGCGGAGGGCATTATACAGCAGTTGTTTAGATTGCTCTCAATTTTGACAGCCCTAAAAATGATTAATATCAGTTTGTACATGCTCCAGATAGCTTTTCTTCAAATTCTTTAATTCTCACTCGCTTTTGCGCATGCACAGGACTGTAACATTTTGGGTTGTTTCAATATGGACGCGCAACTCTGTGAAAACAACTGAAAACGCTAGTATGGACACCGTTTTCTTTTTTTTTTCTTTTTTTTCCTTTAAGCGAAGGACAGTGCGTTTATTTACAGTGAACACATACACCAAGTGGCTATATACAACGTGCAGGGGAAACGGATCCGGGTCGCCAGGGTCCGTGGGAAACAGGGTTGGGAGAAGGGTGTTCCACACTTTCTGTACAAAAACGTTCCCCCTCAATCATTCCTCTCCGCATCGGGTTCCAAAAACGATACTGATAGCTCAACGATCCAGCGAAGACTAGTGCAGACTCGCCATCTAAGTAATCAGCTGGGATCAGCGGCCGGTGTGGTGATGAGCAGGTGTGTGGGCCAGCAGCGGGAGCCCGCAGTGAGCATCGCCGTGGCGAGAGAGAGAGAGAGTGAGAGAGAGAGAGAGCGAGAGAGAGAGAGCAAACAAACCACAAACATATTGCCCAATAGAGGATTGACCAGCGGGGCACAGGGACCATGACAGAATGTGTATTTTTTTTTTATTTTACCGCAAGCAAAAAGTACTCCACCACAGATTTTCAAATTCTTATCCTACTTTATACTTTTCTTTGCAAATATTTCATTCATTAAACTGCAGTCATGCTTTGGGACCCTATCTGCGATGTTTAAGGGAGCTCTGAAGAAATGTTATGGTTGCAGCTTTTAGGCTTTTTGCATTTGATACATAGGGGCACAACAGTCCTATGTGAAAAGGTCAGTCCATCACAAACCATCATGTTCCCTGATGTTGTCTCCAAGACTTGAAAATATGCTGCCTGTTATTTATTTATTTATTTTTGTCCTGTGGCATTTTGGGATGATTTAAATATTAAGTACAAAAGTTGTCTAAATGGTGCTTAAAATAACATTTCACCATTTGATTTTTGTTTGATTGCAAGAGGAAAGAACAGACAGAGACTGCACAAGTAAATGCTATTTTAAATAAAGATATTAAAATACATACATACATATATATTTATAAATTCACCTGTTATGTTTATCATCCAAACTTGTTTATATTAAGTGTTTAATTACCCTTTTAAAGTCACACTGACAGCAGCAATCTAACATGATCCTAAACATTTTTCATTTAAAATTAAAATAACAAAATGCCATCAACAATCTTTTTTCTTAAATTGCTCCCTGATTTTTGTTATATGCAACTGTACCCAAGTCAGCATCTGACTACAATAAATGCTTAATTGAAAAGGGAATGCCACTATAATATATACACTCAACAAAAATATAAATGCAACACCTTTGTTACTGCTCCCATTCCCCATGGGATGGACGTAGAGACCTAAAATTCATTCCAGATACACAATATAACCATCCCCCCCAAACAGTGGTCACAAATCAGTCCAAATGTGTGGTAGTGGGCACATCTGCTATATTGAGATAATCCATCCCACCTCACAGGTGTGCCACATCAGGATGCTGATCTGACATCATGAGTAGTGCACAGGTGTACCTCAGACTGCCCACAACAAAAGGCCACCCTGGAATGTGCAGTTTTGTCTCACAGCAAAATGCCACAGATGCCACAAGCAATGAGGGAGCGTGCAATTGGCATGCTGACAGCAGGAATGTCAACCAGATCTGTCGCCCGTGCATTGAATGTTCATTTCTCAACCATAAGCCGTCTCCACAGGCGTTTCAGAGAATATGGCAGCACATCCAACCGGCCTCACAACCGCAGACCTCGTGTAACCACACCAGCCCAGGACCTCCACATCCAGCAGGTTCACCTCCAAGATCGTCTGAGACCAGCCACCCAGACAGCTGCTGGAACAATTGGTTTGCACAACCAAACAATTTCTGCACAAACTGTCAGAAACCGTCTCAGGGACGCTCAACTGCATGCCCGTCGTCCTCATCGGGGTCTTGACCTGACTCCAGCTCGTCGCCGTAACAGACTTGTGTGGGCAAATGCTCACATTCGATGGCGTCTGGCACGTTGGAGAGGTGTGCGCTTCACGGATGAATCATGGTTCACATTGTTCAGGGCAGATGGCAGCTGAGAATGTCCCAGTTCTTGCATGGCCAGCATACTCACCGGACATGTCACCCATTGAGCATGTTCGGGATGTGCTTGACCAGCGTATACGACAGCGTGTACCAGTTCCCACGAATATCCAACAACCTCGCACAGCCATTGAAGTGGAGTGGACCAACATTCCACAGGCCACAATTGACAATCTGATAGACTCCATGCGACGATGTGTTGCACTGCATGAGGCAAATGGTGGTCACACCAGATACTGACCGGTTCTGGGTCCCCAGACCCCCAATAGCGCAAAAAACTGCACATTCCAGGGTGGCCTTTTGTTGTGGGCAGTCTGAGGTACACCTGTGCACTACTGATGGTGTCAGATCAGCATCCTGATGTGGCACACCTGTGAGGTGGGATGGATTATCTCAATATAGCAGATGTGCCCACTACCACACATTTGGACTGATTTGTGACCACTGTTTGGGGGGGATGGTTATATTGTGTATCTGGAATGAATTTTAGGTCTCTACGTCCATCCCATGGGGAATGGGAGCAGTAACAAAGGTGTTGCGTTTATATTTTTGTTGAGTGTGTATATATATATATATATATATATATATATATATATATATATATAAAAACACCCAGCACGCCCCTGCGGGCGGTTTATCCTTCAAGCTCGGGTCCTCTACCAGAGGCCTGGGAGCTTGAGGGTCCTGCGCAGTATCTTAGCTGTTCCCAGGACTGCGCTCTTCTGGACAGAGATCTCCGATGTTATTCCCGGGATCTGCTGGAGCCACTCGCCTAGCTTGGGAGTCACCGCACCTAGTGCTCCGATTACCACGGGGACCACCATTACCTTCACCCTCCACATCCTCTCGAGCTCTTCTCTGAGCCCTTGGTATTTCTCCAGCTTCTCGTGTTCCTTCTTCCTGATATTGCTGTCATTCGGAACCGCTACATCGATCACTACGGCCGTCTTCTTCTGTTTGTCTACCACCACTATGTCCGGTTGGTTAGCCACCACCATTTTGTCCGTCTGTATCTGGAAGTCCCACAGGATCTTAGCTCGGTCATTCTCCACCACCCTTGGGGGCATTTCCCATTTTGACCTCGGGACTTCCAGGTTATACTCGGCACAGATGTTCCTGTACACTATGCCGGCCACTTGGTTATGGCGTTCCATGTATGCCAAGTGGCCGGCATAGTGTACAGGAACATCTGTGTATATATATATATATATATATATATATATATATATATACATATGTATATATATATATATATATATTTTTTTATTTTTATTTTTTATTTTTATTTTTTGGTGTCCCGTTTGGATTTTTAGCCATCAGAATTGTTGTCTTAAGGCCAAGAAAGATGCCTGGACACAGTTTTCAAATCTATCCGGGCTAGTGTGGACGTAGCCTCAGTTGCACTGCGTTTGAACACTCAGGGCCATCGTACATATTCCACTGCCAATATATCTGCCTATATATATTTACCATGCTTATATTCAAAAGTGCTTTCTTACCAAATGCTGGACTGACTTGGCTGGACATGTGTCACCACTTCCATCAAAACTTTAAATGGGCATATTTTTGAATGGAGTAAAATTCATCAGTTTCATCTAGTTGATTGTGCAATTAAAAACCATGGTTGTTGGGTTTTGTTTTGTTTTTTCAGTTTGTACAAATTGAGAAATGAGTCCCACTTCCCTCAATTGTAAAACCACACAGTTGTGTCTTCTGCCTGTTCCTCACAGCCTCCCTGGAATGCAGGTGTTCTGGCCTAAAAGCATACCGGGCCCCTGTCTCCCTCTGCAGTCTTGTGCCTTGTACTCAAAAGCCTTTTAAGCACACAATGGGTCAGTGAGGTGTGAATGGGATCTCTCTTAGCACCCCTGATGCAAAAGACACTGTCACAGATATTCCATCCCACGTCTGCTCTAATGGATTCTAATAGCCAAAGACCCTGCAGATTTCAATGACAGCTGTCCAGGTGAAAGGGGAGCACGTGTGGTGGGAAGCATGCATGGATGATAGCTCTTTTGTTTAAATTTTGTTTCTAACAAAAGATACGTCCATAAATCTTTGGCCGGCCTGTCAGTGCATGGGCTGACAGGCAAGTCGAAGATGAGTAGAAGCCAGATAACTCTCTGAGGCCTACCATTATTCTGTCTGGTCTGTAAGTGCACCCATCTGCATCCCCAATACCAAGTTAAATGGATGAAAGCCGGCATTTTCTCAGCGAGGTTTTAACATTTATGTTTGTTTACAATGTGGAAATAATAGTCCTGCACGCGTTTCATGCTTCCGATATTTATTTCCTGCCTCTTTCATGTCTCGTTTCTTTTTTCTTTTATGTTACTGGATTCAGTCTAATCACGCAGGAGCCTAAAACAGACCCCTCTGCACCATTGATGTTGCTTTCAGTATTTTAAGTGAATGCCACGTCCTGCTTTTAGCTCTCACACAAATGTGAAAATGATCCCGTTCTCCGCTGAAGTGCAGTTCCTTTTGAATTCCCCTTGAATACTGCTGACCCAGGGGGCTTTTTTTTTAAACAGAATCAAATAAAATCCACCTCTGTTCGCTTTAGATTTAATTGCTGCTTAAGGTGACTGAGAAAACAGTGCAATTGACCCTCCTACCTGTTTCTGTGTGTTTAGGCAACCTCGCAAGAACAACAGTGCGGCGTCCCAGGACTCGTGGGATAAGATGTACGTGCCAGCAGAGGGATTTCAGCCATCCAAGGAAAATCCTCGCTACTCCGGGGGCCAGGGGTCACGTAACGGCTACCTGGGAACACCCAGTATTAACGCCCGCGTCTTCCTCGAGACCCAGGAGTTGCTGAGGCAGGAGGAAAGGCGTCGAGAGCAGGAGGCCAGCAAAACCAGGCCGCCTCCTGCACAGGAAACCCCCAGCGGCATCACCTTTGACCAGAACAGAGACAGCACTCAAGCCACTGGCTCTGCCATAGCTCGGGCCCTCTCAAAACCCAAGGGGCCCTACAGACAGGACGTGCCCCCATCACCGTCCCAAATCGCCAAGCTCAGCAGGCATCAGAGTTCAGTGAAGGGAAGGCTGTTTTATTCCTGAGAGGGTGAAAATAGAAGAATATGGATGTCTTTAAGGAGATGAGGACTGATCCTAACAAGCATTTACAGGGAAAAAAAAACAAAAACAAGATTTGTGGGATTTTTTTAAAATAAAAATATGAAATATAAAGATTTTTATAGGACTGCTGTAAAAAATGTTTATATTTAAAGAAAGATTTTTTTCTTAATTAAGAACCGTGATCCTTTTTAAGCTGTTTTATAGTCCAGCATTGTGATCATTCATACCTTGTATGTTTATCCTTTAAGTGCCTTTAACGTCATTTGATTGTTTGGTGTTTTTGACTCGTGATCTGCTGTTTTGACCCATCTAACACACCCGTAAAAAGCTGCCATCACAACAGAGCACTGTTTGAGGGGATCTCAGCAGCGCTGCACCTAAACAGTCGTAACCTAATGGGCAAGTCTCAGTCCAGACATGCTTTTTCTACCACGCATCTGCTAGACCTCAGTCGATACCACGCTTGTGTGAATGAGGCTTATTTTTTATGTTCATGGCGACTTTAACTGTGTGTGTGTGTGTGTGTGTGTGTGTGTGTGTGTGTGTGTGTGTGTGTGTGTGTGTATTTGAGAGAGAGAAGGTGACAGAGTGCTGGCAGGAGCTGACATGTAGTGGGAGAGTGTGGAGGTTAAAAAGCTTGTGTGAACTGTGGAGTCAGAGCTTGGGTTTTGGGCATGAGCACCCATCCCCCTCACTTCAGGGAAATGTCCCTTTTGGTTTCAGATACAGGACTTACTCAAAGTCTGTATCCTCTTTCCAACCCCCTCTTGTATTCAGTATGATAATCCTAAATTCTCTCTTCCCTTCTGCTGGCTGCTTTATCAGTCCCCCCTCCCCCCCTCTCTCACATTGTCGCCATCAATATACAGCACTCTCAGTGGAGGAAAACGGCTTTAGATCTTCTTTATTTCTGCTCCGCTCCACCCACTCAGGGAATCCAGCAGTACAAATGGGGTCAGGTCTGGGTTATTAATTAATGTACGTCATTAAAAATAAATGCACACCTTCGTTTGTGTTTGTTCTCACGTACGGTGAGGAGATAAAAAATGGCAACCTTGGCGGCGTGCCGCTTGGCCCCTGGCCTCGCCTGGACTGATTTGGCCGTAACCGAAGCCTGCTGGCCTTTAGGTGTCTGAGCTGTTCTTCGCTGAATATTTCATCAGGGCAGCTACATGGGAAACTGCATCAGCTCTGCTGTGGGTGGCCTTGGTGTAGTGCTGCATATCCATGGGGCAGATACAATGGAGCTGATTTTGTTTACCTTCATGATTATTTCCATTATTTCCAAACAAGAATTCACTCTTCTGGAGTTGAGGACCTGATTTGCTATGTGAGGCCAATTTTTTTTTCTTAAGGAGAAAAGTGCAGATTACATTTGAGTTACAGTTTAGATTTAGATCAGGTTCGGAAAAATGACTTGGATATATGTTTATATGCACTAAAAAAAACAGGTTATGCTTTCAACTTGAAACTGAGGTGTAAATGTGATCAGGCTGGTGATCAGACTTCTCCTTTGCTACATTACACAACGGTCTTTTGTAACTGTTGTGGTATTACAATATGCTGTTTCATGGTGAATGTGCTCAACAAGCAGATCTCCAGCATTGTCATATGACACATGTAGACCTCTGGTGGTTTCTTTGTGTCAACTTCAGTCACGCTTGGATGGATTTATTTTGAACACCAAGGATGTATCTAACAAGCGAACTCCTTGATTCTCAACTCTGAGATCAGGCACATGTAATAAGAAACCCAGCGAGACATCTGCATGACCAAGAAGTCTGTTAAAAGCTAGCTTGACAAATCAGGTCTCTCTAATTCCATGTTCCAGCCATAGACAAATCAGCCTACCACAGACAGCAGGCCGAAGCTTTGTTGCTTAAAAAAAAATGCATTCGATATAATACACTGACTGGAGTTCTCACAGAATGAATTGCACTTTTCTCTTTTGTCCCCTTTGTGATCATTCAAATGAATTTGCTTCGCTAAACCTCTGTTATTTCCTGAGCCCCGGGTTAAGCGCCGAGTCTGGGATTATACTTCTTTGGGAACACACACACGGACAGCTGCGGCCACCACCGAGGCCTTGTTCTTCCTATAACGCTGCTTTCTGGTCCGTACAGAGTTCTCTCGGAGGACACTGCAGTGCGCTGGCAGCACATACAGCAGATCTCTCCACCCTGGCCTACTTAAGTACGCTGAAAATATAACAGCATAAGACTAGAATTAGGATTAAGATAAAACTCCAGGCTACAGTTTCACAGTCGCTGGTGAGATTATCGATTACGGTCCTCACAAGCAGCAAAAAAAAAAGTATCCTCACACATGCAAGGATATTGAAAGGAGAGCATGAGTAAGCTTGTTTTGCTACCAATTTTTGCATCGTGCTTGTATGTAGGTGGCCATGTGGTTAAGTGTCTGTGAATGCTGCCAGTAAATAGATTCTCCAATATGTCTCTGAATATGTCTTGGCAGCCATATGAACCACTCTGCTGCCGAGTGGGAGAAGAGCAGAGGAGTAGGAGGGAGAGAAGATGGGAGGCCTGACCTTGCAGATGATTCAGTCAATGGAGTAATCACAACTATTCCTCTGAGTCCGCACTACAAACGAGAGGTTACTGACGAGGCGGCGCTCACTTTTGCTGTCTCTTCTTCTTATTCTCCACATTTATCTCCTCCTTCTGTCTGTCAGTTTGCATCTTTTTTTTTTTTTTTTTTTGCCTGGGCAGAATTGTTGGATCTGGTTGTGTAGATGAAAGTGGTGGTTGCTGTTGTTGTTGGTGGTGGTGTGTGTGTGTTTGCATGGGCGTGCATGTGTTTATGTAAAGGAACTTTGACACAGCAGCTGTTTTAACCAACGTGTCCGTGTTTCATGTCTCATGAACTGTAGAGGCGCCCGTGATATCTAATGATTTTATTCCCCATCTCTCCTATGCAAATTAGATGATATCCCATAATGCACATTTATTATTTGTGTTGTGTAATTAATGTTTGTTCTCCATCTCTGTGACATATGGATATTTTTTTCCCCCATAAAGCTATTATTTCGGGAGATTTTTTTAAAGTCCTGGGATAAATGAGAAAGATATTGCCATATTTTCATTGTGTTTTTACAGCCTTCCTTTATTGTGTTTTATTATCCACAACATGGTACTATGGTAGTGAAAAAAAAGAAAAAAAAATATTAATATGTAAGCACTGTGCAATTTTCCTTTATACAACAGTGTGTCATTAAGAAATGTTTCTGCTGTTCTCTGTACATATGATATGAACCATTTTTTCAGCGAATAAATTGAGGGTAGTTTCAGTCCTTGTAACAGTAATTTCCCTTGATTGCTTTGCTTTAACATTCACAAATTGTTCCTCTCCTTGATAACGCCAGCTAAGGGAAGTAATGAATAACTTATTCTTGCTGCTGCCATACCGGATATGTATTCAGGATTCAAGAATTCAAAATGAAACATTGTTGAACTTATGATAATTATCGGTTATGAAAGTAAAATTGGCTGTTCTCTTTCAGAGGTACGCACATGCATTTTAACTAGGAACGTTCACTTTACTCGTCATCTGGTTGCCATATCATTTCTCACTCTTTCAACATGAAGGCAAGAGAGACCTGAGTAAAGGCTGAACTTTCTAAACAGTTGCTCTTATCACTTTTTGACTGCTGAAACAAGTGGAACGTTTATGGTCTAACTGCAGCTATAAACTGGCGCTAGCTGAAAATGTGGTTCCCACATTTGTTAAAGTGGCAACAAATTCAAAGGTACAAAAAAAGCCCCACACTCGCACATTCTCTTTGTTTTTCATCTCTTTACACTCCAGCCTAGAGCCGGCTTTCCTTCTAACAACATCCTGTGATGACGCTGATGGTGATAAAGACAATAGTTAAGTTTATGATGTTGAACTCCGGGGAAAAGGAAGGTTTTAGAAAGTGCAGGTTCTGGCCCTGCATTACAGAACTCCTGCCAAATCTGCCTCATCCTGAGGAAGGGAAAGGCTTTTGATAGAATCCGTCTGCTCAGAGAGGAAACATAGTATAGAGCACATGCACCAGGGGTAGAGACATCCACTACTCCGTATAGCACCTTGGGGTGCAGCAGTAAAATTAAGGTGAAGAGTGAGTGGAGTAAATTTGTCCAGCCTGTGAGAGGACAGAGGGTGACTTTAACCCTGAATAATACCTCGAGGGGAAATTTAAAAGCACCTCTGAAGTAACTCTTCTCTGAACATCCCTGCTGAGCCACAGTCCGTTGCTTTTTATATTGCCTTTGATTGAGGGTCAATAGAGCAAATGGGGAGGAAAGAGACTGCATTTGGTCATGTTCCAGCTCTGTTTCAGCTTTCACCTTTCCCAAAATTCAAAGAGCTTTAATAGAAATACATATCAATGCTTTTGTAGAGTATCACAAGACAAGTTTTTTTTTCTTTAACATTTTTTTGTGGCCAGTCTAAAACATTTCCTTCACATCTGAGTACAGCTGAGTACAGCTTTAAAAGTCTAGTTTAAGATAATGTAAAGTCTAACTTTGTTGAAATTCAGTTTTTTTAGTAGTGATGTGTTTACAGTGCTATCCTAAATCTTGAGCCACATCTCATTTTTTTAAATATTTCATGTCCAAAGAGCCTTTTTCTTTAGACATGAGGTTTTTTTCACTCATTTTCAGTCCTGACCTTTTACTTGACCATTTTCAGACTGTTTTGTTTGAGCTGCACACTTTAAAAAATCTGAGGAAACTCAACAAGTGAAGGAGTGGCAGGACTAAAAAGTATCCACAGCAGGTGAACATTATCTGTTCATTCATCATTCTTTTGTTTTTAATTAATTTATTATTTTTAAATATGAGGAAAGATCTGAAACAGGACCTGAGAGATGACTTCATTCAGTTGATCCATCTACTGAACAAATGAGCCTAAGCAGCATCAGAAATGGTCTTAATGGGAGTTGTTAAGAAGTCATTCTTAAGAAAGGGAAACGGGGAGAAAAGGCAAATTACACAAGACCTGGTCTAAAACTCAGTGGCAACAGTCTTATGACATCTTTTGGATTTTTGGTTTAATATGTGCAGAGAAGACCATGAAAGAAGTGCGTGTCTAAAGCCATCTGTAAAACACAATGGAAGCTCTGTCGTGATTTAGAGCTGTATTTCAGCCAGTGCTGTTGGGGATCTTGTCAAAATTGATGGAATTATGAACGCTGAAAAGTACCAACAGATTTTGATTCACCATGAAATACCATCTGGAAAGCATCTGATTGGCAAAAGCTTTGTTTTTAGCATGACAATAATACCAAACACTGCCAATGAAGTAAAAGCATACCCAGATTAAAAAAAACATGCATTGGAAAACTATTGGTCATGCATTGGCCTCCCCAGAGCCTGGACATGAACATTATTAAAGCAGTGTGCGATCATTTTGAAGAATTTTGAGAATGAAACAAAAGGTAGAAATCTCCAAAGAAGAGCTTTGGATGTTCTTCAAGATGCCTGAAGAAATATTCCTAAAAATCATATACGTGCTCTATTTTTGTCCAACAATCAAATGTTTCTGTGTGTGTGTGCAAGCACTTGAGGACAGTATGGCAGACAAAAACTTCATCGCTACAACATTCCAGACATAAATCCAGTTGACACATCCATAAAGGTAATCTAAAGCCATCAAAAGACAATCCGTTTCATCCCAGTGTGATACAAAACACAGCATATAACCTACTTTGCTGTATCAGCTTGCACCCTTAACACTTTGAAGCCTGGGGGAACAGTAAAGCTGTCCTTGGCTCTCGTCTGCCTGATCATTACTCACGCTGAAAAAGCTCGGCTGAGACTTTAATATCACCCCTTTTGCATCTCCCCCATCAGATTACTTCATAATGAAAACCTTCAGCGATTTCCAATGATCAACAGCAGACGCTGTCATTCGGCCAGTTTGATTTCATTACTCCACTTTGTCCTCGTGACCCCTGCAGGCCAGACCAGTAGACCCCTGTGCTGGCAAGTGCGAGCATGTTGATATGAGAAGCAGATGGGGTTTGTGTGAACTGCCAGTAGATAAAAATGCTTGTGTCAAGCGACTGGAAGGGTAGGGGTCTTTTCAGCCTGGTGATAGTGGAGTCAGAGTCACCTGTTTTGGGTTGAAGAACCTGCTTCTCCATTCGAGCCATGATCTGCTGCACCGCTGGGATTTCAAAAGCGGAAGTCCACTCTGTAGCAGGAAAACTCACGGCCATAAATCTCAGCAGATGCACAAGAAAAAGCAGTTGTGGGGGGTTGACACAAATGCACACATGCACACACCTACCAAGAGGTTCTTCCCTAAAGGTTTGGGCAACATCTGGCGATTGCATGTTTCTGATGAGCAGATTGTATCTGTAATGGAGGCAGAGGAGGGAGGAATGCTAACGTTTGTTCGTATGTGTGTGTGTGTGCGGCCGAGACAGAGGAAGACTCAACCTAAGAGCAGGCTTACTGAAAAGATGACCAAATGAAGAACAGAGAAACAGAACAGATATCGTGTTTACCAGAACAGGCCTTGCCTCCCGCTTGGTGGGAGAAATTATGGTCTCAACCGGAATCCATGCACTTTGTGCTGCCAGATATTATGTGAAACTGGTGGAGAATCTTTGAGGCCTGCAGGCTCAATTTGTAGAATTTTAAAAGCAGCTAACACGGATGCTGTTGAACTCCTAACATAGATCTGAAAGGCTTTAAACAAGATGCGGTTGTCCTTCTGCCAATCTTTCACACATCTTAATAATACTTAAGACCTTCTTTTCTTAATAGACAGTCATCAGACTACTTTAGAGGATTAACTCATGTATTAAGAACAATTATGTCAGAATTACTTCTTATTTTTCAAATTCGATCCACGGTTCTGTGACAGAGAAACCTGTCTTGGCTTGTGTTGAGATAGTTTTAGTTTAATGGGTTATATGAATATGTACAGATAGGTGAATTTAAAATATTAAACTGATGCTACATCATTGCATTATAAACTAGAAATGACACTAATACACCAGAAGAAAAAAGAAAGTTGTTTTTTCTTTCTTTTTTCAAGAACATTGCTTCAGTACAGGAAATGTTCCTTATACCTCTTATGTAATGTTTTCTGATGTTGATATTAAATGATCACAAATGCAACAACAACTGACTGATCATAAAAAAATTGGCCCGTTATGAGTTTGCTTTTTTTTTTTTGCTTTAAAAAAAAAAAAAAAAAAAATATATATATATATATATATAAATAAAAAAAAAACACCCAGCACGCCCCTGCGGGCGGTTTATCCTTCAAGCTCGGGTCCTCTACCAGAGGCCTGGGAGCTTGAGGGTCCTGCGCAGTATCTTAGCTGTTCCCAGGACTGCGCTCTTCTGGACAGAGATCTCCGATGTTGTTCCCGGGATCTGCTGGAGCCACTCGCCTAGCTTGGGAGTCACCGCACCTAGTGCTCCGATTACCACGGGGACCACCATTACCTTCACCCTCCACATCCTCTCGAGCTCTTCTCTGAGCCCTTGGTATTTCTCCAGCTTCTCGTGTTCCTTCTTCCTGATATTGCTGTCATTCGGAACCGCTACATCGATCACTACGGCCGTCTTCTTCTGTTTATCTACCACCACTATGTCCGGTTGGTTAGCCACCACCATTTTGTCCGTCTGTATCTGGAAGTCCCACAGGATCTTAGCTCGGTCATTCTCCACCACCCTTGGGGGCATCTCCCATTTTGACCTCGGGACTTCCAGGTTATACTCGGCACAGATGTTCCTGTACACTATGCCGGCCACTTGGTTATGGCGTTCCATGTATGCCTTGCCTGCTAGCATCTTGCACCCTGCTGTTATGTGCTGGATTGTCTCTGGGGCATCTTTACACAGCCTGCACCTGGGGTCTTGCCTGGTGTGATAGACCCCAGCCTCTATGGATCTTGTGCTCAGAGCTTGTTCTTGTGCTGCCATGATTAGTGCCTCTGTGCTGTCTTTCAGTCCAGCTTTGTCCAGCCACTGGTAGGATTTCTGGATATCAGCCACCTCCTCTATCTGCCGGTGGTACATACCGTGCAGGGGCCTGTCCTTCCATGATGGTTCCTCGTCTCCCTCCTCTTTCTTGGGTTTCTGCTGCCTGAGGTATTCACTGAGCACTCGGTCAGTTGGGGCCATCTTCCCAATGTATTCTTGGATGTTCGTTGTCTCATCCTGGACTGTGGTGCTGACACTCACCAGTCCCCGGCCCCCTTCCTTCCGCTTAGCGTACAGCCTCAGGGTGCTGGACTTGGGGTGAAACCCTCCATGCATGGTAAGGAGCTTTCTTGTCTTTATGTCAGTGGCTTCTATCTCCTCCTTTGGCCAGCCTATTACCCCAGCAGGGTACCTGATCACGGGCAGGGCATCACGGGCAGGGCATAGGTGTTGATGGCCCGGATCTTGTTCTTACCTAATATATATATATATATATATATATATATATATATATATATTAGGGGTGCAACAATATTCGTATCGATATTGAACCGTTCGATACAGTGCTTTCGGTTCGGTACGCATATGTATCGAACAATACAACATTTGTAATTTATTTTATCAACTTTCCTTCCGACGATGCTGTCTGTGTTGAGCACTCAGTGAATCTGCGTTCGACTACTCCGCCTAGGCTGCACTGTCGAGCGCAGATCCACTGAGCGCTCAACACAGACAGCATAGTCAGAAGGAAGAGCGCAGGGCAAGCTAGCAAGACACATGGACCTCCCCCACCCTCATTCAGATCTGGCGTTTGGAATTATTTTGGTTTTCATGTGACGTATGACCCTGAAGGTAAGCGAGTCATGGACTAAAGTAAAACAGTATGTTGGATGTGCCATGCAATGCTCAATTACATGGGTGGGAACTAGTGTGTTAGCGCAGTTAGCTCGTTAACGTGTTGGCCGTCTAGCCCCACACACGGGGCGATCGGCGGTAGCTCGTTAACGGACATTTGCCGTGTTGTGGCGTTAAGGTCATTTCAACGAGATGAACCTGAAAGCACTAGTGGGAACACAACGAATATGACTGCACATTTACCCCGACATCATCCTAGTGCAAAGACAAAAACAACAAGCATGCTACTAACTTTAGCCGAGTCATTTAGACAGCTGTTAGCACATGATTCTCCTTATGCTGCTGAGAATATAGCCCAGAAGAAGCGGATAGTATAGCTTTTATTTTGGAAAGAGACATTTCTCTGTAATAAACTCTCTTTTCCAAAGATGAGTGATTCCTCAATCAGATACAGGGCTTGCAATATCGCTAGCCCGACGTCCTGGAGCTAGCGATTTTTTTCAGTCGGGCTACCAAAATCTATCTCTGCCCTGCCCGTCGGGCTATTGTAGGAAGGAAAAATATATGTCAATGCTTTTGCATTCTTTCAGAAATGTAGCTGGGTAATTATGTCATTGGCATCTGTGAGCCACTGTCAATATGTGACATATTGAAATCACGTTTGAATTTGCGCTTGTTTTTTTGCTTTCACTTTGCAATCGTGCGAACTGTGTATAGAGAGCGACAGCACTGATCTGTGAGTGATGATAATTTGTGCACCAATTCCTCTGACATCGTCTTATTAATCGTTAGCTTACTATGCAAACATGACAAGTGAAATCTCCCGCAGCAAGCTTAAACATGTGAGAGGTTGATTGCGCAGAGAATCGCTGAGCTTATGTGAGTGCGTGTGTAAAAGCAGCAGGATATATATTTTAGTTCTGCTGAGCCAAATAAGACAGGTCAGGGTGAAGAAGTGACAGCCAAAGAAAAGCTTACCACAAAACGGAGAAGTTATGACAAATCAGACTATAAGGCAAAAAGAAAGTGCAGCTTTATGGTTTCATGGACAAAATAATTTCTGTGGCTGCAATATGACGAGCTATATAACCAGGGCTGCACATAAGTGGTCCGCAGGTGCGCATTCGCTGTCAAAATAAAAAACACGCACAAGGGTTAGGGTTAAATTTAAAAACTGTACTTTTGAGTTAAAATATATATTTATAATTTTAATAAATGACAAATTAAAAAGGCATGAACATTTTTTTTGTATCGAAAAAATATCGAACCGTGACACCAAAGTATCGAACCGAACCGAACCGTGAATTTTGTGTATCGTTGCACCCCTAATATATATATATATATATATATATATATATATATATATATATATATATATATATATATATATATATATATACACAAGCTAAATTTGTTTGTTTTCCAGAACCCACAGCAAAGCCTGTAAATTATGTAGACCTCATCTTGTAAAATACAAAACGTTTAATACATCTCTGTTAATTTGGACAGTTACAGCTAACTCAAAAGAAATAATTAAGTAATTTTTTTCTTAAATTTCTATTGGAGTGTAAGAGAAAACCCAAGCATCACAGAAGGTCTATTTACCTTCTGTGATGTAATGGTGTGAATATTGAATATTGTAATTCCTTATTTTGAATAAATTCAGAGTTATTATATAAATTTTTTATGTTTGTTTGTTGTTTTTTGATTTTCAGACGAGGTTTTAAGTAGTTATTATATTTTTTTGTGTACCCTGTCTTTAATTTTAGTTTTAACACCAGCAATTCTGCAGATTAACAGCCCACCCAAGAGAAAAGATCATTGGCCAGCACATATTCATCAACAAATGGAAGGTCATAGCTTAACCAACACACTATCAATTATCCCTGTGCACTCCATAAAATTAGGTCTCCCTGGGCCAAAACAGGGCCCAACCAGACAACAGTAGTCCCCTGACAGTTCCCCCTTTTTCTTTGCCAATTTAACCTGAGGCCCTTTCCCATCCCATACCACCCACTGAGCGTGACACGCCGCCTGTAAACAGCTACAGCCCTACAGGCGACGGGAGAAGAGGACTTCCCCACAAAAGAGGAGAAACAATCAAAAATAACAAGTCTACACTTGCGTGTGAGTCAGCACCCTGCGAAAGCTTGAGCTTGATGTTTTGCTTGAAGGTTTTTATTTGCGCTGTAGTGGGATCTGAGGTCACCGTGGAACCTGCAGCAAAGTACTCGAAACACTCTTTGGCTTAGCTTACGATCCGACTTGATTACACAGACTAATGTTTTATTTAACTGCGACTCTTCTGAAGCCTCAGAACTGCTCACGTGATAGCTGCCTCACTCCGGTGTGACTTTAGCCTGTAAAACTGCTGCTGCTGTTTGTTCCTGCTTGTATGACACACTGTTGGTTTGCTGCAAAGAGACAGACAGGCTGTCAGGAGCTCCTGGGTAACTGTGGGCTATTCCCTGATGGGCTCCGTGGAAGGTAATGGGCCTGCCATATTTCACTCACTCACTCTCACACACACACTGAACAGAACATTCAGGACCCTTTGCTTTTAAAGCTGGATTGGAAACAGAAGGTGTTCTGTGAGGCTGTTTGATTGGCGACATGTGTTGGGAATGGCACAAGTTTCTTTTTCTAGCATGGGGAGCCTTTGATTCTTCACAAAGTGTCTTTGAGGCATCTGTCCTTCGTGAGACATCTTCTCATGCAGCAACACCGTTTACCCCAGATTGCTTTATGGAAGCCATGAGAGAGTCAGCGGGAGTTCAACGCCGAGCTAAGCTGGGAAAACAAATGTGAGAATAAATAAAATCGACAAATGTAATTTCATCTTGTTTTCATGCGTGGACAAGGAATTACACGTACTTGACCGGCTTTGAAATGGTAATGCATTGTTTGAAGTGTTCTGGTAAACAAAGCAGCACAACATATGCAAATATGTGGTCGCCGGGTTTGATAATAATCTCTCCTCCCAAATTCGGGTTGTTTCAGTGTTTTCAACATCAAATAAGTGAATTATTCTACGGAGCATCTACTTGTGCAATAGCATTTATAATTAGTGTTTCCATCCCTCCTGCTGCCTTCTGCTTCGCCCCACCTTTAACTGCAGCGGTGATTACAGTTCTGAGAAGCGGCGTGTGCCCTCTGACACCGAACAAAAGGTTTGCTTTCCAGCTGCAAAACATCGAGTGAGCTGTTGTGCATCCCGTACAGCGAACCTATGCTGCGTTGTCATTTTTGACACACGCGCACTTGATCTATGTGTACTCGCTCTGCCTTCACTATCCTGGGTAGTAAAAGACACGACGCTCCGGTATTGCTCAATATTTATGGATTTATGGATTTATACAGAGCATCCCAGGCTGCACGTTCTGCTGGGTGGATGGAGGAGGTGAGGTGGCACCAGCAAAGCGTCTCAGTTGAAAATCTACATGGGAATAAATCCTATAATCTCTCCCCAGTTTGCACACTAGACTGGCTGAGAGCAATTACTCCGACAAAGAAAACATTTTTTCCCCCTTCTTCTTTTTCTTCTTTCTCCTCCTTGCCTTCTATCATCCTCTCGGCCTTGTGTCAAATTAATCCTCTGAACTTTCCTAAAGATCTTCGTCTATTTCCGTTTTTCTTCTAAGAATGCAGGCAGTCTGTCTTTTTTTTCCTTCTTCTCCCCTATCTTTTTCAAATATGGCACCCGGGAGAGGAGATTGCCTTCCAAATGAAACAGCTGTCAAGAATTCCCAATGTCTCAGTGCGCTTTCTCCCCCTTTGTTCTACCTGACCCCCTCCCATCTCCCAACCCCTCTTGCGGAGAGAAAGCGAGACGGAGGTGAACGAAGGCCTTATCTCCTCTCTCCTCTCGGTGGGATCCTCACAGGTGCTGAGTGATGGGAGAACGGGAAGGTGGGGGTCCTCGAGAGGAAGTGGGAGGCGAGGAAAGAAAGAATGGTGGATTAAACAGAGGAAAGCTTCCCTCTTTTTGACAGGCAGCAGGAGGGAGAGGAGAGGTGGGACCACGGATTATTTAATGATGGAGGAAAGGGGGTGGTGGTGGGAGCCTGACACCTGTGGGGGAGTATTTAGGGAGGGGAGCCCTGCAAGAAAGAAGGTGACCATCTGTTGCAGTCACAGGCGATGGAGACGGGAGAGCCTTCAACCCGGTCCAAAAATGTTAATGGGTGCGCCGTGTATGCATATCAAACGCACATCTGCACGAGAAGCAGCATTCGCCTTCTGACTGCACATACATGGCCGGATGTTTGCTGTACGTCACTGATTAGCATCATCACTCAAGGCAGTTTCGGTCTCCCCTCCATGTAATGCCAAAGCTTCATTGTTGTTTCATTATTGTATTATTGATCCTACCTTTAATTGACCCGGTAGCATGAATGCCCCCAAACCAAACAATCCATACTCTAAGTGACTCTAATTTGATTTTTGTTTTGTTTCTGTTTTAAACATTAATCTGAATTTGATTGTGGATGCATCGGAGCGAGGATGATGAATTGTTTGTTTCATAATAGCTGCCATACGACAAGGTTACAGAACTTAACTTTTGAAGAGAACAAGCTAGTCCCGCATGCTGTACAGAGACATGTTGTTAGTTAGGAGTAGGGTTTGTGGAATGGTTTTACATTGACCCCAGAAAAAAAAGATCAAAGCATTAAAAGCATTGCTCATATGGAGATAATTATATAGTAATGATTAAGAGAAGCAGGAGGGGGGACATAAATATATCATACCTGCAATTTTGTATCCTCTAATATGGATAAAAAATAGATGTTTAAGCTCTCAGAGCAGAACTTTGATGGCATCACTGATGGCTGGAGGAAGGCAGTTGTTTGTAATAGTGGAAGAAACCATTTCGTCTCCTAATACTTTTCAGTATTTAGCCAAGGGCACCATCGCTCCATGTTCATGTGAAAAAGCCTGTGCTCTGTGCGAGTGGTGATGGGGGCAAATCATTGGTGTTCGCAGCTCACAAAGGAGACTCCTAATAAAATGGTTTTTTTTGTCATACACCAATAAACCACATGATATGAACCACTGCTGTTCATATCACACCAATACATGTTCTGCTGAGAAAATCATAGGTCCTGCCCTTTATGTGTACTCTTCTTAAACAGCATCAGCACAAACGCTGTTGCTGACCTAGCACACACTTGCACAATGCTTGCTGCCACAAAAACAAAGAAGGCCAGGAACAGCTCCATGAACAAGGCAAAGAGCCCAAACCTTGCCCTGAAGGACCCATAGGATCCACTGCCAACATCCTGATGGCAGAGATCACAACCTCAGGGTCTACATCTATGACCGGATGAGGGGATTGGTTTGTCAGATGGTTTTATTGTCATAGTTTATGGGTTTGTTTATTACGAGTTGTAGATGTAAACATAATTTCTAGCCTAGCAGGGGTAAATGCTTTCAGACATTGCCGTTTAGAACATATATCCTTCAGATGTGGCCGGCATGCACTGCCCTGTAGATTTCTACAGCGCATGTGGACTCCATCGCAGTGACGACCTGTGCCTGGTTTCTTCTGCACTGACAGTGAGTATCTTTAATGGTGACGGTGTTTTGTTTTTCCTGTCTCTGGGGAGAGATAATTGGGGAGGGGGGGGGCGCTCCCCCTCTGAGGTGAACGGGCCAGAAGAGGCTCTGTAAACATGGGGGAATGAAGATTAATCACACACTAGAGATGGTGTTCCCACTTTAATAATCAGTATTGATTACTGTCACCTTACATCTGCGCCAACAGCTGCTGCGAGGGGGGCCTGTCGCCCAAGGCTGGTCCACCTCACACTTCCCCTATTAAATCATTGTGTATTCACTGGAGAATAGTAGGATAAGCGTGGAATGCAAACCAATAGATATTCCTTATTGTCCATCAAACAATAATACTGCACAATACTACTTTAGCTTTGTTGCCTCACAGTGCAGACCAACCTTAATTTCAGGGATGTCAGTTTGTTTCACAGGTACAGGTTAAATCTGACTTCCTTCTTTTACATAAATATACTGCATCTGGCATTTTTCGACCACACTTTGTTACCCTCACCTCTGTGAACATGCAAATAGTAAAAGAACTTGAACTATAATTGAGTCGCGATATTAAAACAACCTATTAGATGCTGGTTGAGTCTTGTTTGTGTTCCCATTGGTTACTTCCTGCTTTATTCTGGTTATTGCCGTTCATTGTGCAGCTTTATTATTTGCTTCCTGTCCTTGTTCTCTTCCCACCTTTGTGATTCCTCAGTTGATTTCACCTCTTCCTTGTTATCCTGCTTTTCTTTGGGCATCTTGAGTTCAAAATCTGGGTCAACCTCATGAGTTCTTTGTCCTTGAGTCCACCTCCTTGCAGGGCACAATATCCTGCTAAGGGCCTATGGCGAAGGTGAGGGGGCTGTATATTCTGGAAAAATATTTAAGTACATCTCAAAGACACATCCCCAGAGATGCCTGGACAAAAGGTTTTCCAGCAGATACTGTTGGCTAATTGTTCGCCCAGTTCTTACTGGTCCCTTTAGACCTGAGTAATTGTAAAATCAATGTAACATTATCGAAATGTTGATTATTTACATGTGGCAAACCTGCACCGCCAGCACTAAGTTATCAAGTTTCTACTTGTGAAAAAGTTCAGTGGATTGCTGTTAACCGCGCCAAGTTTCCTTGATCCTTTGAATGTTAGTAGCAAGTGCAGGTGTCATAATCATGGTTGAATTCGGTATCTTTGCACATCCCACACATGCTCGATTGGATTGAGATATTGGGAATTTGGAGGCCAAGTCAACACCTCAAACTTGTTGTTGTGCTCCTTAAACCATTCATGAACCATTTTTGCTTTGAAACAGGGTGCATTATCCTGCAGTAATAGTAATAGTAATAGTAATAGGTTGTATGTCTCAAAGTAACATCCACATTGAATGCAGGGCCCAAGGTTTCAAATTCAAATTCAAATTCAAATTTTATTTGTCACGTACACAGTCATACACAGTACGATATGCAGTGAAATGCTTAGACAACTGCTCGTGACCTAAAGAAAACAAAAGAAAAAAAAAGGCTATGAATAAGATAGGAAATAAATATGAAAAATTAAAAAGGGTAAATTTAACTAGGAGGGAATAAAATATAAATTAAGGTTAAAAATGAAATAACTGTACAACACAAATTAGAATGAAGGGTACATTTAACTGGGAAAGAATAAGATAAAATATATAAATTAAAGTTGAAAATAAAATAACTGTACAACAAAATACACAATACACAGTATAGAACTATATAAGAATGTATGAAGAAATATAAATAAATAAATAAATATATATATACTAAATAACAGCAGCTGTACAAGTATTAACTGGACGAACATCCACCAGGTAATCCACATGATGTAAAAGAAAACATGATTCATCAGACCAGGACACCTTCTTCCATCTGTGGTCCAATTTTGATGCTAACATGCCCATAGGCAGTGGACAGGGGTGGGGCCATCATGGACATCCTGACTGGTCACAGGTATGCTGCCCCACATGCAACAAACTATTACAAATTTGACCACTTTTGATAGATACTGACCAATGCAGATTGGGAACAGACAACCTTAGGTTTAGAGATGCTCTGACCCAGTTGTGTAGCAACGACATTTTGATCTTTGTCAAAAGAACTCAAGTCCTTATGCTTTACCATTTTTCCTGCTTCTAACTCATGAACTCAGAGGACAGAATGTTCACTCACTCCCAAATATGTCCCACCCACTAACAGGTGCCATGATGAAGAGATAATCAGTGTTATTCACTTTGCCTGTCAGTGCTCATAATCTTACACCTGATCAGTGCATACAGTCCCGACTTTGCCTTTGTTAGAGCTCTATGTAGTTTTTCTTCTAATCTTTTTAATGCTTGTTTTGTTTGGCCCTATTTGGACTTTTTGATATTCTTCTTAGTACTTGTTTCTGCCATTAAAGAATTGTTCTTGTTTATTTTGTCTCTCTCCAGTGTCACTCTGGGTTTGCCACCACAATACACAATTTTTCATTCATTGTCACTGACCAGAATCCTGCGTAGCAGATGAATACTGCGAAAGAGAATTGCCATCCTCTTTCTTTTAATCATTTACATCATGGGTTGTACACCATGAGCTACTGCGCTGAAGTTAGAATGCTGAGGAAGACTACTCAGCACTTCCAGAGGAGATGACTGAACTGTAACACATGCTGCTGTGCTATTGCATCCTGGCACATAGTGTGCTGAAAATTCATCAGGCTTTCAACCACACAAACACAGTTATCATTTACCACCTGCCCTGTTTGCCAGATTTACCTTCCTACAGCTTCATCCACTTCTCTAAAATGACACTCAAATTTAAGGATGACTATTTTGGCACAGAGAGTAATACATAAATAGCAGCCACAACAAAAAGTGATGCATAGGTGTACAGAAAGAAATCGTAAAGGGCTAATGTGCCAGGATGAAATAGTATAGGCATAAACAAGACTGCACTACTAAATTAACCAAATACAGCACTTCAGATTCATCTCCTTAGGAGACAGACTCTTCCTTATCAGTAGCAAAACATATAAACAGTGATGCAAACACTGACTGTAAAGTGTTGCATAAATGTCATAATTCTGTCCCAGATTTCTAATGTGAAAGAAAATAAAAAAGGAGCAAGGAAAAAGCCCCGTTCTTCATAAATACAAGCTTTTATTTCCATCACTGGAATATGGGAGGAACTATTTAACTTTCCTGCAGATGTTAAGGAGGACCGAAGGCCTGACAAAAGGCTATTCATTCCCTCTCTGTGCTTGTTGCTATTAATCCCTCCTACTGCACAAATTTCGGTTTCCTGAATAAATAATACTTTTGTTTCAGGCAGTCACACAGGCAGTAACTGTTTGGTTAACAGTCTCCAGTTTCATACAAGATGTTCCATCAAATCCAAAATGCATGATCTCCTGAAGGTTTTTCCTGGAGCATCTCCCCACTGCCCCCCCAACTAAACCCCACTTCAACTCGCCCCTCCAAACTGCATTTTTCACAGTCACAGAGACAGAGAGTGTTGAAGATTGATAAATAAATAAAAACAACTTCAATAATTCCTGACCTCTGACCCGGAGCTGAGGCATGCTGTTGTAAAGGGGCTTTGCGCAGACATGGGGCTCGTGGGTAATGAGAACGGAACAGCAGTGGGGCTTCTCTGAATGAGAACATGGGGTGCCGTGACCCCAGGACGGCCTTCCTCCATCTCCAGAGCCTGGGGCAGGAAGGCTGGGAGATTGAAAGCCAGTAGGGACCGTTTGATTGGCATCTACACTGTGTTGTTCTGAGCAACTGAGAAAAAGCCTAATTCAGGACTTTTAAACAATGTTACACTGTAGATAAAACAGACGAGTGACTGGAAATGTGTTTGAGAATGTCGCACCTTGGCAACCGCACGAGCCGGGTTTTGCGTCCAATTTATTT
Source organism: Rhamphochromis longiceps (assembly GCF_057381845.1). Classification (NCBI taxonomy): domain Eukaryota; kingdom Metazoa; phylum Chordata; class Actinopteri; order Cichliformes; family Cichlidae; genus Rhamphochromis; species Rhamphochromis longiceps. Next base: position 8,810,968 of record NC_140565.1, on the reverse strand, counting down.
TACTGGAATAATTACACAGCCATGTTGTCATGTGTACATACGAGCCTGCCCACTTGGCCAAGGTCCATTAAAACTATTGAAACAGATTCCCCTCTCAGATAATTATGTGGCAAAACAACAGATCAATGAAAGCATTTATTCGGAATAGCTTTTAAAGTGGAGTTCATTCATGCATTTCTGTAAACATCAGAGGACAGAGAGCAAGGTGGAAGATGTGATGATTGTTACTTTGTGCGAACCGTAATAATGATGAACTCTCAGTCTATTCCTTCTGCACTTATTGAACAGGGCCGTTATTCAAGTAGACGGGGTGCATTGCAGATGCATGTAAGTCAGAAAAATTTCAAAGTGTCGTCTGAATAGATGTGAATTAAACTTCCGAATGAGAGCACTGATTAATCTATTAAAAGTTAGCTTGAAATATTTTAAGTATTTCTCAAAAGCACAAGGGTGTGAAAGCAATGATAATAATAATAAAAAAAAAACACAGGCATCTTGCAGTTTTCCACCGTAATGCTTCAGACTGACTGATTGATGACACTTGAGGGTGAATAGGTTCCTCTGAGAACAACAAAGCACAGAAACTGAGCTTTCACATCCTGTGTTTACCGAATGGCAGAGAATCACGAAGAATGATAGAGATAACTGAAAACTCAACATCTGTAATTTTCCTTCTGTTAGTTGTTTTCTTTGCCTCCCAAAAGACAATTTTTTTTGCTCTAAGGTAGTCAATAGTGACTGCCTTTTAGATCCCACTGTTTGATGAATTAGAAGTAAACAAACTGAGCTGCTGCCATGATTACAAGTGCTGCTCCCTTCTTATATTTACTGGGCAAGGGTACAAATAATGATGGGTTATGTTGCCTGACTAAGACTGCTATTATTCATATCGGAAATGTATCTCTGATTTTAGGTCAGCTCTCCTGACAGCGCTGGCTTGTCTGCTTGGTTTTCAAGGTGTGAAATGCTAGATGATTGCCATCAAAGAAGCGATGCGAGAGGAGGGGTTTTGGGGGAGGACATAATTGTGTGTCTTTTCACTCTGCTTATCTCTGTTAATAATCATCCCTGTGTGGATGTATGAAAATGTGCTCCTCAAGTGTCAGGAACATCTATCAGCATGTCTAATGGAGGTCCCGGTCAATAAAAAATGCATCAACTGATTCAGATGTGAGGGGGCAAAACACAAGCCTTAGAATTATTTATGGCGGGAGCGAATCGGCCATTGTAACTCATTTTTTGCATTTTAAATGATTCGTGTCAGCTGTGTGACAGAGAAATGTGACTCCTCAATTCTAATGACCAGTAACTCAGCTAATTGCTCCACATACGAGCGATCACTTCAGTTATGGCAATGTGGAAAAAATTTAGATATGGTTGAAAATATTCCTAGGAGGGTTAGGACCCCAACGGAAAACACTGAGACCGATCTGACATTTCTTCTCTGGGAGTAAGTTAGGTCTACCTCACTTCAGGTAGAATCAAAGTTACAACTTACTGAAAGCATTTTGCATTTGTAGGGATCAGATTCTGCGTAGCAAATGGCAAGGGACTAAGTCACCCCCCTCCCTAATAACAGAAAGGTAGGCAAGGCATTCTTTGTATTCTAGGCAGCTTCTAGAATACTCAACTTAATGCCAATCTTCTTCTTTTGGGTATTTCCCTTAGAGTCACACCGACCCTCATGCCTGGCATCTGCATCTTCAACATCTTTCATCCAGCATATCCGCTATCCCTCCTCCTTATGTGTTCAAACTATCTCAACCCTAACTCTTTAACTTTATCTCCAAGCTGCTCAACCTGAGCTCGTTTCTAATCCCGCCCGTCCTGCTCACTCCCAACCTTCACACCTCCAGCTCTGCCTCCTGTTTTTGTTGGTGGCACCATCTCCAAACCACACATCAATAGCAGATCTCGCTATCATTTTGTAAACCTTCCCTTGCTCTCTTCCTGCTATCCTTCTGTCGCAAATCACTCCTGATACTCATTTCCACATGCTTTCTTGTAGAAAGTCCATTGCTTTGGTAGTAGGAACTTAAGCGCAGAGCGGTTAGACGTCTCCAAAAACAGTTTATTTACAACACTAGTGCACGATATATACAGTGAAGGGAAATCCAAACTCCAGGGAATCATGGGGGAGCTCTCTCACACTCGCTCACGTCTTCTTGTCCAAACTCACACACGTTCACACGGCAGGGAGGTCACAGGTCCGGGGAGGAAAGTCTCTGTAGCAGAAGAAAGGGAAGTCACTCACAAATCACAGGTTCACAGGAGCTGGGAGAATCACTAACGTCTGTAGTACAATCATCCAGCGACGAGAGGATCTGTGTTCCAGCCTCAAATAGTGCTCCTAGGTGATCACAGCTGATTGTTGTCAGGTGTGTGGGCCAAGGGCGGGAGCCCACAGTGAGCTCCGCCCAGGCAGAGAGGGAGAGAGAGAGAGAGAAAACCAAACAACACATGTAGCCTTGTGGGGCCGGCCGGGCAGGCACGGAGACCATGACACTTTGGATGGTTGATCCAACGTATTTCATCCATCTTCAGTACTTCTACCTCTTGTATCTTCAATGCTATACTTGCCTGTCTTTGTATCACACTGATTTTCTTTGTTGCCTACACCACCTATCATATCTAGTTCCTCCAAAATATACCTTCAAGTCAAATGTATATCTACTAAATGAAACATAGTCCTGCATCATATCTTGTTTAGATGACCTGCCTGACTGAGCTAACAACTGTTCTTACACTTTAGTAACTGTTTGGTTAACCTTTGACACAAGCATCCAAACGCTGGAAGGAGGCAAACAGCTCACTAAAATCAATGTTAAACAACAATCTGACTGTATATCTAAAAATGCTTATATAACCTGGCCTTTCTGCTTCGGTGTGTACTGTGGTACACGCTCAAATAAACTATTGAAAGAGGGAAGGTTGTCTTACTCGACTAGCATCTGAAAATATAAGCAGATTGTCCTTATGGCTGTGGGCAGACAGTAGTGAGTCAGTTTTTAATGAAATACTTACATAATTTAAAGCAGGAGAAATGTTTTAACCAATGTCAACATGATTAAAAGCTCAATTGTCCTCTCTAGCCACTTCAAGACCAAGGCTAGCCATAATGGCTAAAACCCTTTAAAGAAGAAGGACAATTAGCATTTTTCTCCTTCTGTACACTGACTATCTCCTCCTATTGCTCATCACAACCAACGTGCCTTATGCTACCAAAAGGACCCAAGATGGAATAAACCAGAATTATCCTTTAATTGAAAGTCGGAAGGTTTCATTAGTAAATGATCTTAAAATAAAGGCAGACCCTAATCATGGCTGTGGGCAAGGCATTAGTAAGTTAGTCACTCCTGATGAGATACTTAAATAAATTAAATGTACAAGTTATCTTAAGGCTAGAATTATTAGAATAATTATACATTTACAGTACAGTGATTAAAAAGTTCCAGTGTCCTGCTGCTGCTTTCAGTGCAAGCTCTGAGCCATTAAAGCAAGATGAGAATGGGCATCTGTCCCCATCTTTTCTCAGAGTAATCCAGTCACATGGAAGGGAGATCAGATTGTATCACTTTTGGCAGAGTAATCCACTTCATATGTTCCTTGTAATAATTTTAAACAGGTAATCAGCCATTTGCAATGGATTATCCTTTGGGAGCAACCCTGCAGACCCTGTTAATCTATTATGATTCACCCTGATGTAATTTCATATTAAACTGGGTGACAATTCATTAAGTGGGTGCAGCAGCGCTCAAGTGCACAAACCACTGCAATTACAGCCCATAGTGAAGGGCCCTGACCCTGGAATGGCCCTGCAGTCACAACGACCAGTAATGCTAATGGAAGCAGAGGAGTGAGGGGGAAAGATGACTGTCATGCTTTCAGCAAAGGTCCTGACCGTTCTTACAGGTGAAGATGGGCTTCTCGTAATTATTCAGCGAGGACACGGACTGGAACATTAGGAATGACCAGAGGAAATGGAGATGAGATGGATAGTGAAATAGAAACAGAAGCAATGAGGATGAGTGCTTGCTGTGGAAATGTGGTTTAGAGGGTACAGCTTTTGTAAGAGAGCTTTTTAATTGCTCGTCTTTTTATTTTATTTTTTATTTTCTTCGGTTGGTTCTGAGCAGTGTTTAGAAAAAGAAAGATATTTGAAATGACTTTCTGGGTAGTTGTCAAATCACTTGAAAGCCAAGAGTAATGAGGCCAATCCAAGTTTTGTAGCCCCAGATGAGTAAGACATTTACCGCCTTACATGTGATAATTTAGTTTTAAGTATAGCAATATTCTATGAAACCTACATGTCAAGGTTATTTTATGAGAATAGCTGCCTTTAATTTCAGCAGCTGAATCTCTCTGTTTTCACAGCTGCGTGGCCACACACTATGTCGCTCCAGCAAATTAAATGAGATCAGTGTTTGGAATACAGAATCCAAGTCTTCAGACATTACTGCATACTTGCTTTTAAGGAAGGGAGGGTTTTATAATTGATAACCAAAGGGATATTAATTTAGAAGATTAGAACTGTCATACTACGAGAGGCTCGGCCAGATCTTTCTGGTTCGCTGTTTTCACACAGGACTTATGGTTAAAATAAATCCTCTGAGAATGTTTATGCATCCGTAGACACAGATTCCCAGACATGTTGCTCAAGATCGAGCCTGGCTGGGCTGCTGCATAAGCGCAGCAGTGAATGTAGGCGCAAAAGAGCCTGCAGAGTGTTTTGAATTGTGTCTTGTGAAGAGAATGCAGATGACATCCTTGGAATCTCTCCAATGACATAACTCAGGCAGACATAAGGAACCCCACTGAGGTGGAAGGAAATGGCTGCATGCATGCTCTGTGTCTCGCATTGCTTTGATCTGAGTGTTTTTTCTCTATATGGAAGTCAGAATGATCCGGTGTCTTTCTGTTCCTTCCCTCACCCTCAGTCAGTCACAGCAGATGGCTGTTCCTCCCCAAGCCTGGTTCTACCGGAGGTTTCGTCCTGTTAAAAGGGAGTTTTTCCTTCCCACTGTCGCCAAGTGCTTGCTCATAAGGGGTCATGTGATTGGTGGGGCCTTCTCTGTATTATTGTAGGGTCTTATGCTCACAATAAAAAAGCACACTGAGACAAGTGCCATTTAAATAAAATTGAATTGAACTGAATAAATTAGCTTAATCTTTTCTATGAATAACCACATAACAGTTAATTGGTCTCGCAAGCATAGGCAAAAAGTGAAAGCGATGTGTTGCATCAGAAATAACAGACATAAGAATAAAAAAAAAGTTAACAGAAATTTGATTACAGTTACTGAAAAAGTCTAAAAAAATTTGTTCATTTTGCACATTATTAAAAAGAAGCTTTGTGTGCAGAGAAAGTGCAGCTTGAGCAGCGCGTTAAGAGCTGCAATCGCACCTTCAGCTCTCCATCTGGGCCTGCTCAGGAGGTGCTCAGGCACAGTGTAGAAACTGAAAAGTTGTAGGTTTACAAACCCTTAGGGCCAGTACACAATCCCTGTAGTTATATGCATAAAAGATTGGTAAATCACACTTAAAAATGCTCATGCAAACACACACACATATTCCACAGGTATCGCTAAAGGCAAATTATTTTACCTGTGTCTATAGCTGGACAGATTCAAATTTAAATAGTTTTTATTCCATGTCAGACAAACAACTGTTAACCCACTAACAATAATATTCAGTTCATATGCACTCAATTTTGTGCAAAATCAAATTAATTTCAGTTGCAACATTTCTCTCATCAGTGACACAAATATCTTTTTATCCACTTAAAATGAATTCTGATACTTTTTCTGCAGCATTATGAAATTCCTTTTATGTTTTTATGAAAAGCACTATAGGGTCCTGCTATAGTTTATAAGTTCTGTAGCCAAGTAAAAACAAAACAAAAGACAACAAAATCTAAGAAAATGTTATGCCCCAATGTTAAGAGAGTAACAAAAGAACAGAAGAGCTGACTTCAGTCACATCGCTGATGGCAGCAGTTACTGACACAAGTTTAGTTTTTTTTTCCACCAAAGTTTAATTATACTCAAGCAGGCACCCATTGGGAGAGACGTGTCACACCACCTCAGGGGGTGTCGAATCTCGCAGGTTAAACATAGAGCGAGAAGCGTGGGCCGCAAATCCACCTGCTATTCTCCATTACAGTCTGCTGAACGCATCAGAGAGAGAGAGATGGACAGACACAGACAAGCAAGTGTGTGTACTGTATACAGAAACATTTACATAGACATATGAAGGCGAGGATTTGTATGGAAACAGGTGGGAGGCTGCTTTCATTTCGCTCTAGGATTTTGAGTTTAGCATACAGCGATAGAAAGGACGGGAAGTAATTGTTTTCCCTGAAGATACCGCAGACTCCTCAGGCTGTCATGACTGCGAGATTTACTGCGGTATAAGAGCAGAGAGAAAGAAGGTGGGAGAGAAACACAATGTGACAGTGACACAGATAAGACACAGCACAGCCATATTTCCATCTGCTGTCAAACAGATGCTACGTCGCAGAAAAACACATCCAAGCAAAAAAATGTAAAGTCTCCAGAACTCATTGTGATATCGCTGTCACTATTTATCACAGCCAGCGTGCTGGCCATACTTTATGTTTTTGTTTTTATCCAAGCACAGATTAACTGTGCCTGAATTGTGATTCCTGCTGCAGATAATGAGATTATACTAGGAAAAAACAAACGCACACATCAACACAAGGTTAGAGTTTTGGGTGAGTAAACAAATATTTGTGTCAGGGGCACAGTTTATGTCAGAGAACCGGTAAGGACACAGAGTAGTCAACGGGTGTTTAATATGTATGCTATATACAGTATTAATTAAATAAGAGGCCTATAGAATCAACTGCAAGATATCCCTATTACAGCTGATTTACTGTGTGCTGTCAGATTTTTTTTAGCTTCTCAAGTCACACAATCCAGGTTTTGACAGCGGGGTGTAACCTGCAGGAGCTAAAACAGGATAAGTATGTGGCAACTGCCTTGTCTTGTAATGTTCATGAGTGAGCCAAGACAGAAATCCCACAAATGTAAGACTTTAAACCTCAAGCCTTAATGAGAAAAACAGTTTCCATGTAATTGTTATACAACTTCTAGATCAAGAATGTTAGGAGAAAGCACACTTAGAATAACAAGAGAAATAGACATGCTAGTCAGCTAGTTAGCGTGAAGCTGTGTAGTGATGCAATGCTAATGTCAGAATTCCAGCGTCCACTAAACAATAATCCAAACACTGAACAGAAACTCACTAACATATTGTTTTGCCTTTAACAGAAAGAGGTCCAAGTGACCAATGCTGAGGTTGTTACTCAAAGAAAGTAATGTATTACACATTACTCACTACTTTTCTTAAAAGTAATGCTGTTGGTTACTTAATTATTACATTACTATCCTGTTGCTCTGCAAATGACCTAAAACACATTGTCTCACAATTACCATTTAACAATATAAACCTGAGGCTCTCCTAAAAAGGACTCATGATCTACAATCTTTCTTTTAGAGTTTATGTATGTACATAAAGCTGACAACCCAAAGCAAAGATGAAAACCACCCCCAAAGAAACCTTAAAGTGATCGGCACAGACTGTAGAAACATGAACAGGTAGAAATGAAGGCTGCAATGCTGAAAGTCTGAATGCTCATCACTGCTTTTGTTACGTGCTTGAGATCTGGCTCTGGCTGCTTGGCTGGGCTCAGCATATACTCAGCTTTAACATCACTTTAGGTTCTTGGCTTGCTTTGTGTTAGCATGTCGTACAGATGCTTGCAAAGAGCTGAAGTTGTGCTAGCTGTATAATACAGTTTTTTCTGTCCTGGAGGTAGCTTTCATTTCACCATTGCACCCTTGTCCTTTGATGCAATAACAATAAAAGTAATGTCCTTATCTCTACTGTGCACCGTGCCACCATTTTTCACCTTCTGCACACAAACTGAAAGCTAATAGTAGTGTAAGCATGCAGGAAGAAAAAAAATGAAATGTTTTTGATGCAAGCTATTCAAAAAGATGAATCAATTCACGACTCTAACTTTCTGCCTCACAATTTCACAACAATAGTTCTTGAGATATTTTAGTCTGGAAATGATTGTCAGGTAGACAGTGTTATTCCCAGGCTCGGTGTGCTAGTGTGGCTAATAAAACATACGTATGCTTATTCCAAGGAAGAGCTGGCAATAGTTTTACCTACTAAAAAGGCTAATATGCATTTATCATTTTAGTCACTAAAAATGATTTTAGTTGTCTCATTGGCTTGCCAGGACAGCTATTGAATGTGTAGCACCTCCAGCAAAAAAACAGTGACATCACACTCAGGAAATTATGGGAGACAGCAGGAAGGAGCTGGCATAATTGGGTATACTTACACCTTTGGACACAGTTCGGTTGGCTGTGTCGACTCTATTACAGGTCAGTGATGGAATACCAGCTGGTGGGACAGATAGAAGGGAAAGGAAAATTTCCAGGAAGTGTATAACTATGTGTCTGGGGCAGTTTAACTGTCAAACTTTAACTCCTCCACTTGAGTTTGTATGCCCAGGTGACACTCTGATGGCAGCCAATAAGTGCATCAGCACTGGTTAAATGCCAAATAGGTCTGTCGTGTAGTTGCCAATGGAATGAAATAACCCTAAAACAAGGTTTTATTAGTTAAGAAGACATCTGTGCGCTAGCAGATACTGGGTTACATGGAAATCCTACTCAAGCAAAAGGGAAAGTAACAGAGGTGTCTTTACTGATGTTTAGTTTCAGCTATTTCTGCAGAAAATGTAAATTAAAGCAAGAATGCAGCTCAGTCCATCATACTTATAATCCTGTGAGCATGAGACTGGCTGAGGCTGATCGTGGGAGACACCAGAGCTGATGAAACTCCTCCACAAGTGATGCTGCACAACACTTCGTCCAGACTAGGAGTCATGTGGAGAGCTTAAGGCTAGTTGCGCTGCTGCTGTTGCTAAGCTTCCACCGCTGTTGAACTGTGTAAGAGCAAAAAGACAGCTGCACAGAAAAAAAGAGAGTGGAGTGGGAGACAGAGAGGTGGCAGCAATGGGGAGCGAGGCAGGATTAGGAGGATGGATTTGGATGCTGGCTGAGAGTAGCCAAATGGTGAAAATTAAGGGAAAACAGTGAGCAGTAAGGCTTATCGAGGCAACTGAGATTTAGCAATGCCTGAAAGCTGTCTTCCACTGGATAGTGGGCAGCAAAACCCGAGTGCTGCTCCAGCTGATGCCCAGTATGCCTCAGTGAGAAAGATCCAGAAGTAACCTCCCACTATGCACAATATGCCTTAATATTTTTAAATCATGTCAAAGCCTCTACTTGTTAAATTAGCAATAGAAGATATGTCATTGTTATTTTAATAAGTATTTGAAAAGATGCTGAATAATGCACATTGTATTGTAAAGTTGACAATACTTACTTACTTTACCCCAAGTTCCTCTACAAGCAAGTTTTGCCACTCTCCAGCTATTTAGGTAATATTTATGGACATTAATTTGGGCAGTTATGTCGAAGCCCTATTCAAACAAGTGAGGAGAGGGCCATAACTCTAATTTCCGTGACCACCTGGACATAGAGATTGCAGGTATATCATCATCGATCATCTGCTCATCCATTTTCAGCTGCTTGGTTCGGGTCATGGGGGCAACTGAGTACTGACACAATCAGTCTCTGCTCAGTTCGACAGTGCACTCTAACCAATGGCATGCTAATCCATGTCATAGGTACAAAAAGAAAAAAAGCAATTAGTGTCATTCCCTGCAGTTTTACTACAATAACAGCATGCAATATAACTAAAATTACCATTAATTTTAGTGTCATGTCCCCTTTTCTCCTATGCTCCTGGTTTAAATCACTATTAAAATCACTAAGCTAGAGGAGGCGTGTTATTTCCTTAGACTTTAATTGTACTTAAAAAAAACTGCTGATATCTTCTGAATTAATGTCTTGCAAAGAGACTGCAGTGTCTTTCAGTTTCATTTGTGATTCTATTAAAGTCTGCATCAAGAGCATGCAGCTCTCATTCATTTGAGCTCCATCTCATGTGGAGCGTTTATGATTACTGCGAAGAGAAAATAATTGAACCTGTGATTATATCATCATATCTGCTTACTGAGCACATTCTGGGTTGATTTCTCATATAAACAAACCAGAATTAAGGGAATATGTTTCTGAATGCACTTGCATGCATAGAGCTTATACAAAAAGCGAAAAAAAAACAACAACTCCAGAAACTAAACAAAACTGGTACACTTTTATCTTTACATGCTTCAAACTCACAGCCCTCTCGGACTTAACAAAAGATTTGCCTATTTCCCAGACACAGCTGTCAACCTTTGGGTATTAGTGTCAGGGCAGCACGATGCGGAACACTGACCCATTCTTTCGTCTGGCATAGCAAATGGCGATGAGGGCTCTTCAAACATGCAGGATTTGATTCATTTTAATATTAAGCACATGCCCTGCTTCCTCAGTGGCTGCTGTCAAAACAAATGTTTTCCATAATTCAATCAAGTGTAGCTAACAAATGATCCATGACCATGTTTTTTTTGTTGTTGTTTGTTTATGAATCACCCTAGAAAGTGGATGATTTTTCAAAGTCCAAACAAAGCCTGCAACAAAGACTGCTTCCTCAGCTGCAGCCCGTTTAGCGAACATCTCCTCTCGTCCTCGTTACATTTGAGGCACTCCTTGCGAGCGAGCTCTGAATGCAGCGTGCCTGTTGTCTGTCAGAAAGTTCAGGAAATCTGAAGACATTTGAATATCAAAGGTTAGCAACCAACTTGAGCTGTCAGACGCAACATTCTTTTCACGCAAACTAGCTTGTCTTGCTAAAAGAACTTTAATTTTCACCTCGCCTCTTCACTAAATCAAGAGTGTTAGCTAATACCTAGAGGCATGCAGTAGAATAATTTACACTAGTGAGATGAAAAGGGTGTCAGGGAATTAATTACAGCATTAAAGGTGCAGATAGCAACGGTTTCAATGCCTATGAGAGTGAGACAGAGGGGAAAAACAGGCAGAGAAGAAGAAAGAGGGAAATAAAAGAGAGATCGGTGTGTCGAAAGTTATCTCTACCCTGCAGCATAATGGGAGTGTTAAACACAGCTAAACACTTCAAAGTGCGATTCGGTACAGGGAGAGGCGCTCAGTGGAACGACCTCTACTTTAAGTCTGGATGTGAGCAGGGTTACAGATCACCTCTGCTCTCTCCCCGTCTTTATTTCTTTTAGCTCCAACTTAGTGACTGTTGCAGAGTTTGAATTCTTTTTTTCCCCATTTTTTCCAGACTGACGCGCAAGTAAACAGGAAGCCATCGCTCTTTCATCTCCAGCTGATTGCTGGGACGTTATTGCTTTGACTGAGGGTGACAGTAGCTGTCACGGCTGTCAAACGGCTCAGCCTGCAGCATATCAAACTGCAGGTTATACTGCGACTGGTGACATGCTCAATCAGCCATTAAAGAGTAATCACTGTCAGCCGTACATGGCCGCTGACAATCAGTCATCACGGGGATGGCGCTCATAGTGATTCCAAAGAAAGTTTATGGTTTGAGGTTAGACCAACATATGAGTTTTCTGTTCATTAAATAAAGGATATTAGCCAATCATTCGGACCAGTGCCAAGGTCTGGAGTGTGACAGCCTTCACTCTCTTCAAATAAGTATGCTTGAGCTGTCTCTCTCTGAAAGATGTATAAAGGCTTATACAGAGCAGTTTAGGGTATCAGTGCCAGTACGTGACACAGTGTTTGCTTGCGCAATATTATATGACTGTCGACAGAGCGTGAACAGAATAAGGAAAAAAAAAAGGTTTTAAATATGATCCCCCTGTTTCCTTTAAGAATCTACAGTTAGAATCTTCCTATCATTTTGAAGCAGTTGACCTCTGGCATCAACAGGGCATTTTCACCCAGGGAATCACCGCTCACAGGATAGTTTTTTATTTTTCGACCATTCTCTGTTAACTGCAGAGATGGGCGTGTGGGGAAAAATCCCAGTAGATCAGCAGCTTCTACCTGTCTGGCTCCAAAAACCAGTCACTTTTCTTGCACATTTGATCCTCTTTGAACTTCAGCAGGTTGTTCTGACCACGCCCACATGCCTAAATATACTGAAGTGATGCCGTGTGATTGGCTGATTAGATATTTGGGTTATTAAACAATTGTACCCCAGGAAAGTAAGCGTGAAGAAATATGAAAACTTTAATAACATTTAAACAAGTAATATTTTGATAAACGTGTTTTTTCTTCTGCATTTGACTTAGAAAACATGACGAGGTACAATTGAATTACTTACATCATTTAACCTAAAAAGTTTAATGTGCCACAATTTTAGATAACAAACAAACACCCCCCCACAAAAAGCATGTAAAGTGAAAATCATACATTTAAAATTTAGCTTAGTGTCTTGTTAACATGAACAGCATGGCTATTATTTAAATAATATTGATTGGTTTATTCTTTATAATTTTTTTTTAATAGTTTTTAAATCTAAGTATTCAGTGTGATACTTCCTCTCTTCCTTCCTCATCAGTGGTTTCTTATGCTTCCTCCCTATAACAAGAACAGCAGAAGTTGTTGATTTTTGTTTATTTGTTGAGGTCAGAGACGGATGGAAACTAAAATTTGGATCAATTTATGTCGTAAAGGTTTTGTCACTTTGTCCACCAACTTTTTGATAGCCATCATTACAGCTAACCCCCTTGGGATTCTTAACTGCAATGAGGACATAAAAATTTATGTAAAAATGTCAGCCGATCACATTGAACACCTCAAATAAGATCAAATACTAAATTCCTGTATCGACATCAAATCTGCATTCAATCCTGTGCTTGTCCACTCTTGTTGTGGGAATAATAAACAAACCAGTAAACTTTTCCATAATCACTCCATAAAACTTTTGCATTGGAGAACAAATGAAGGATTTGGGGTTGCATAAATTCCAACCAGTGTGCATGAGACTGAGGTAAGCGAGTGAAACGTTACCCAAGAGAAATACCTTCAAATGCCAGGAGATGAAGTCCTGGCCTGTCTACAGTGAAACAGTACAGGTTTGCTGTACTGTAACTGCACGCAAGGGCCTTGCTTCTCGTAAAACATAAGTTGAAGCTTTCCGAATCACCCAAGGCTTACCCAATAGGTCAAATATAAACTAGCAGAGATGGGCCTTTGAAACCGTGGGGCTGGTGTTTCAAACTTAAGCTTTAAATCAGGGAAAGGGGTTTTGGATGGAAAAGGTCGACAGGCTGTCACGTTCTGAAGCATTGCCAATATTCAGTGTAACACGAAGGTCGAGAAGTAACGGAAGAACAGCACCATGGTAGTCATAATGACAAAGAAAGCTGGAGTTCTAACTGAAGGCCAAAAATACAAGGCGTCAATAAAATCTATTGCAGAGTCCATAAAAGCTCATTCCAGAGGTCAACATGTGGCTGGAGACGGAGCAACGATGAAGTAAGGTGGGGATGAGGCGCTGATGGAGCAGAGGAAAAAACCAACTAACCTTTAATCCCTTAAACTTTTTCCTGAAGGAAGCACTTTTTTAATTCCCGACTCATCTTTCCCTGGGGAGGGACTGTTATCAGCTGATTCTTTCCCCCCTCCTGCCCCCGTTTTCCTTTACCTCCTCCCTCTCTGCGATGCATCTGCCAGGTGTGATAAGGCTGACAAACGTTACCTTTACAGGGCTATTAAAACCATTTCCCCCCGCAGTTTTGAAATGATTATCGCCTTAGGCCCATGGTTACAGGTTAGCTGATAGCTCACCTCCATCTGCCCATATCTGGGTGACTCTTTGAGGCTTAGGGCTGGCTGGGTGGTTGAAGATTATATGCGTTGCTCAAACCGCTTGAATACCGGGGGATAGCGGCAAAGGTGGGAGGGAAGAGAGAGGAAGAAAGGGGTGGAAGAAATGAAAAGAGCAGGAGTCCTGACACCCACAATGCTGCAGCGGATGATAAGGGATACACTGACAGCTCTTCCTCCTTCTGTCTGGGTCTTGGAATGACTTTTGTGTGACACACTGTAAGGCAAAGGGCAATTGCAGTCACTCTTAAAGGAAGGCAGCTTACTTGTTTTGGCTTTTTTAAATACTGCTAAAAAAGCAACTTGAGCAGCAGTTGCTAGGTAGAAGAGCAGATTCTGAGAATACAAAAATCAAAAGAAATTCCCCAAAAGACCAAAGCTGTTTCACTTACAAACACTTAAAAATTGCTTACAGTAGACATCTGTTAGCAGCTGAGGCAGCTACAGTATGTGCCCTGCAGTGTGGAGGCTTCCTTCCAGCTAGCACCGTCTCCCAAATCCTCTCAAGCATCATGTCTGCTCCATAGAGATATCACCACCAACGCCAGCCACTGCTGGCTTCCTCCCATTACCTGCTCCTTACTTATCTGTCTGTGGCTGACTGATGGTCTTCTTTAGTTCTCCCGGTTTCCTGCTTCCCATTAGGACATATCACTTATTGGCTCTCAATCTAGGTCAAATTTGATCTTTTTTCTTTCTTCCTCTTTCTGTTAACAAAAATGGAAACAGAGCAGAAAAAGACAATGCTAGTTGATGTTAGAAATAAAGTGTTTTTCTTTTGAGCAATTAAGAGGAAATGCTAAGTGACTGAATGTGCTGCAGTGTTCATTAGCTCCGTAAAGGTGAAAACAGCTCGTCTGTGGCCACTCTCAACCCTTCCTAACAGAATAATCTGACAGCTGAGGCACTTAATTGAGGTAGCAACGAATATGTATTAACATTAATTTAATTGCGCTGAGAGCATTTCCTCTCTAATTGACCTTGGCCCCTTTACAGCATAATAACTAACACTGTCACTTTTGCTCACCACAGCCAGACACATCCTGTAAGGTCACTGACCTTGCAATCTGCATAAGGAATTAAACAGGCGATAAAGCAGGGCTTACAACAGCCTAATGACGAATTATCAGCAAGTATAACCTGCAAATTCATTTTTAATGTAAACCCTGATAACAAGTCATGTGGGAACCAGTAAAGTATGTGGTTAATAAGACCAACTGGGAGGCATAAAGGTTACTGAAATAAAAACCAGCTGTCTTTTTGTCTTGGTACTGGAGCTCACACACAGGAACTACCTAGAGCTAAGGCTGACATTTTTATAGTTGATGGCGAATGCCAAAATTACTTGTTATTCTAGCAATAAAGAACAAAATAATCACTCCTTTGGGACAGCTAGATTGTATATTTTCAGGTATTTAACATGTATAAGATGTGGCTATGATCAAGTCTCCAAGTGTGAAAACAATGGTAAATGGACTGATTCTTAAAAAGTGCTTTTCTACTCTACTTGAGCAGTCGAAGCAGTTTATACAGCATGTTTGTGCTGTGACATTCTGCAAATCCTGGTGTCAGTCTGATACCAAGTAAACGCAGTGATACCATTACTGATACTTTTAAACTCTAAAGGCAGCTTATGTAGGGAAGTATATTATAATTTATGAGATGAATCATCATCAGTTCGTATCAATATGAATACATTTTAATGAATTTGGGTCTGTTGTTAAACTCTGCTATAGGCTATGAATAAAATAGACGTGACAGTCAACACAAAAAGCTTCAGACCTTCTTCATAGTCCATGTTTGAGATAAATTTTGTCATTTCCAGAAAACAATATTTAATTGAATACAGTTATTTGGACTACGTACTGAACTTAGATGATAGAAACTAAGTATTGATCCTATCATGCTGGTATCAATTTAATATCACTACCAGCATCAATATTGATACTATCGATATTTGGATCGATCTGCCCAGCTTTACAAAATATCTGATCCACCCATTCATACACATATTCATTTTCTATCTAAATGGTTTCCATCTAGCATTCACACTCTGATAAACATTGGGAAACATATTGGGAAAAAAAATCGGGTTTATTATCGGAGTGGAGCAGACAGAGAGTGAACCACCAACCTTTCTGTCAGTAGATGACCTGCTCTACCTCTCTGTGCCACAGCAAAACAAAGGAAAAGAAAACCAGTCTGCTGCATTCACATCAAGACAAAAATTCCATTCTTCAATCCATCAAAAGAGTGATTTGCCACTAGACATGTCCACAGCTGTTCCACAGAGCTTCCATACAATAACAAAACAAAGCACCTTTGACTTGAGTAGTTCCCTTAACCACGGCTTCTACCCAGCGGTTCACCAGAGTTGATTGGCATTGCTCAGCCATGCGTTCGAGAGCCTGCCGAGAGCTTTTCACCCCAGTGTTTAATGAGCTATGTTCAGGTCCACTCCACATTCATCCCAGTCCATTATTGGCTCCAAAAAGCTTTTAAAATGTCTTTTGAGCACTCATTCTACTTAACCAATAGCTTATTCATGAGCATGCCAATGGTCCCTCTCAAAAAAGGAGCCATTTAAATTGTGAATTCAGATTAAATTATATAAGAAAAAACAATAACGGCATGTTAATTCACAAGGGCTTCTGTGCTGAAATCTTGAACAATAGTATCAATGTGCTCACCTCAAAAACAAAAAAAATGCTTCTAGACGTGTAGCACATTGTTATGCCTGATCTGATGTGTAATAACTAGAAGAGTGTGGCTGTAAATCCAGCTTCCATTGTCTTTCACAGTGACGCACTTTTAACATGAAGAACTTTTTATAGCGAGACCGAGAACTGAATCAGTACCACGCTCTCAGGATTAATTCGAAGGCCTCCTAGTTGTTTTAAAACATCCGTTCTCGGGTGTCTGAGCCCCCAGGAGGGTTGTTTTCTCTGCAACGGTGTTATGAGGAAAATTCTAGTAATGAAAAAAAACAACAACAACAACCGCAGTGTGAACCTAGCCTGCAGTGTTGTGCTGGCACCCCAGGGAGATGAGAACATCTTATGAGTGAGGCCTTTCAATAATGGAGTTCACTATTAATCATCTCTCTCACATGTCCACTGTGTCTCCTTTCTATTTCAGTGAGGCGCCGTTCTTCTCAACCAGAAAAAAAAGAACCCCAACCCTCTGCTACTACCATTCTAGTAATTCTCCTTCCTCCATCCTCGTAATAAGGGATTATTGGCAAATGTATCTTTGCCCTGACGGTGAATGCCTTGAATACACCGAGTCCATCATCAATTAAGCACCAACATGGCACAAAATGGCTCTGTGGCCAAGCTCTGATGCTCGCCTTGATATAATTATTTCATTTTGAAGAACAGACGCAATTAGATTTGGATGAGGGTTTTTCATGAAAATGGGAGAAATCAATGGTCTGGCCAAATGCTGGCACTGAATCAGCTTGTTTCACTGAGTCCAATTATGTACATCTTCATAGGCATGTTATTACACCGTGCGCTTTAAAGCAAACCAGAAGAATTAGTGGTGAATGTGAAGTCGGGCTTTACACAAATCACTAAAACATTTACATAAAAAAAGGGGGGAGGCTGAGACACACTAATAATGACACTGCCTAATTGGTTAAAGAGGTTTTAGCTAGAGCTATTTGTGCCTTCTTCCAAATGTGAACATGTGGAGTCATCGGGATTAAATGTACTGATTTACTGTGCATCCAGTCTAATCAAATTTAGACTGGCATTGTAGATGTGAGCAATCATAATGTGTCGAGGCAGATCTATAGATCAGACATGACATCAGATCCCAACCGACCAGTGCCTCTACGAATGATGTCCTATTAGACAAGAACCCACAGTTTCCTTAACCCCGAAACCAACCACAGTCAGCACGCGCATATGTAGCAGTGATACGGATGACTAGAGTATGTGCTGAACATAAAAACAAAACCCTGCCATTGGAAAATGGTCAGCGCGTTTGCAAAAGTGTGAGAGAATGGGTTGGTTTAAGCCATTAAATGCAAGATATTTAATCAGATACTTTTCTTATTAATCTGTGTTATTTAGCAAAGCACAATCTGGCGGCACTTGAGTGGCAGCTTCATAATTGGCAAGCATCCAGCCTTGCTGTATAAACGAACCCAGAGGAAATATATCAACTCGTTCTCCGGAATATGATTGGAAAATGAAACATATTGGATACACATATCCAGCACGAGAAATTACTTCCATGAGCACTACAGTCATGTTGAACATGGGCTCTGGTTAATATTTGCACATTTTCAACTTGTTTGGAAAAGCTTCAGTGATAAATGTCCAAATATTTTGAGCTGAAATTGGCTTTAAAGTGTTAAGCTCTATAAAAAGTAAGACAGCCCACTACTGTCTGTATGCTGATCCAAAAAGAGCCCATTTCTCCCATTTTTGCTTCTCTTCACTGGCTCCCTGTTAAATCCAGAATCAAATTTAAAATTCTTCTCCTCACATACAAGGCCCCATCTTATCTTAAAGACCTCATAAAACCATATCACCCCAATTGAGCACTTCACTCTCAGACTGTTGGATCACATGTGGTTCCTAGGATATGTAAAAGTAGAATGAGAAGTTTTTTTGACCTGGCCTGGACCAGGAGACCCTGAGTCCTCCTTTAGTTGTGATCGGTCTGGGCTTCTCGAACTTCACATGATGCAAGTTTCTTCTGCGATCACCTCATTGTGTGTTTTACACCACTGTGATTTAATTATTGCTTATTATTAATTTCTGGCTCTCTTCCACAGTGTGTCTTCTGTCCTGTCTCCCTCCCATCACCTCCATCAGATTGCTGCCGTCCTGATCCTATCCTGATTCTGTTTTGTCCTGTTAAAAGGGAGTTTTTCCTTCCCACTTTCACCAAGTGCTTGCTCTTATAGGGGGCTGTCTGATTGATGGTGTTTTCTCTCTATTATTGTAGTGTATTTACTTTACAATTAAAAGCACTTTGAGGAAACTGTTGTTGTGATTTGAAGATCGATAAATAAAACGGACTTGAATTGAACTGAATTGTCGGTCCACACACACATACACAATGATAGAGCCATTAATTCTGTGGAGGCTATCCCAGCTGACACAGGCTGAGAGGCAGGATACAAAGTGGACAGGTTGGCAGTCCCTTTCAATGTCCTTTATATTCTTAAACAAACAAAATAAGGTCATCAAAGTAACTGTTGTGTTGGCAAGAAATGTCTAAATCACAGCATTTGTTATCAGGCAACTCTAAAATGCTAACATTCACTAAAGGAGAAGAGAGCACTGTTGCAAGTTGTGTTAGTGTGTGCCAACAAGTCCTAGTCATCATGACTTATTTACATTGTTTACTCTGGCTGTTCCCCAAAGAGGCCAGAGGGGCACCATTGCAGGAAGGAGGGGTGGCTGAATGTTTCAGAGACCAAGAGCTGAACAAGAGCTCTGGAACATGCCAGGGATTTTACATATTTATAGAGTCAGAGGTGTTGCCGAGCTGTTTGCGCTGCCCCAGAGGTCAGGTTACAGTAACATCACTGCATCTTGTGTCACCTTGTGTGTGTGCTTTGTTACTCTGTACAAGCGCTGAGAAGCAGAACCATATTAGCAGCTTGTTGTTTTAATCATACAAAAAAGGTACTATCAGCATGCGCATGGATAACATTTAAATTATTTAAGGGGGTTGGTTTGGGCAATGACAGTGGAAAGTCATAATTATAACCATTGGTTGGGGAGACAGATTCTAAAATGGATCTACATGAGCTCAAACCATATTTGTGTTGCCAAAATCTGAAAGTATAGTGCTATCACATTTAGTGATACAGCCGGTTCACATATGCTCTTTATGTGTACAGTGCGTGCCCGCAGTTAATCGGCCCATTTCCTGTAATTCCAGTCCCCTGATGTGCACATGACTGATGCCCAAACAGCAGAGAATAAAAAGAAGGAAAACAATGCAAATATCCTCAGCTTCACTGATGAAGAGCACATTTTCAGAAAGATTGATCTTAGGAAGAGCAGTCAAGATCAAAAGGCTTTCGTAATATATTAGGAAGGAGGGGATATATATATATATCTATATCTATATATATATATATCTATATCTATATATCTATATATCTATATATCTATATATATATATATATATATATATATATATATATATATATATATATATATATATCTTCTCAGCATCCAAAAAACTGGATTTGATCAGAGATCATTTTGCCAGAGCTGCTTGGTTCAGCCCTTCTCAATAGCTTCCCTCATAAGTGGAGTCAGTGCTGATTGTCTCTGCATTCTTTTGCAGGCTTGGAAATGAAAACAAGAGAAGCCACAACTGAAGCTGGTTTCTTAAATTAGATAACTTCATTTGCTCCTTGACAAGATGTATCGTCTTGATGCTGGTTATGTGTTGTGGAAAAAGTCATTTTAATGTCATGTGTTTTTTTTTTTACTGCGTTTTTATTGTAAACCATGTCTGTGAGGCATTTTCTGTACGGGAAAATAAATTTTGAATCAAATTGACTTGAAATGTTTCGTTTCAGAGGCCTGTCAATGTCGGAAGCTAAATGTTTATTACTCGATTTGTACAATGAGGAGGCGAGTTGAACAGACCTTTCCAGGCAAGGTCTATTCAGATCATATTTCCTAATTATCCTGACATACTTCAGACTACTTGGTGCTAATCAGAAGTCGAGAGTGTTCGGGGGCATGAAAGAGGAGGGAAAAGAAGCATGCTGGATAATGCTCACCTCCTTAACCAAAGGTTTATTCTCAGCCGTGGTTGCCTTGGTGAGCAGGACCCGTGCTGCGAGCAAAAGCGCGCAGCATTATCAGTTCACCAGGCTTTGAGAAGCTGCAGCATCACACAGAGCTCAATGGGCTCCCCTCTCAGTGTACAGATGGCTGTGACGGGGCCCTGGTGGAAATAACACTAAATAACATTCTCTGAAAATTCTCTCTTAGGATGTGACAAAAGAAAGTGGGGCTACCTTGCCACCTGCAACGTCTGGCACCTCTCTCTCTTCTCTGCCAATTAAAAGGCTGAAAAAAAAATAGCCAAGCCTCCAGGCTTAGTTTTGCATAATAACATTTGCATAAAATGAGACCATCTGTTTTGAAACCTTTAATTTTTTGACTGTGACTTTAATGTGTTAATGCTGTAAGCTCTGATTTGCTACACCGCTGATTTCCTTGTGGGCAAGGCTACTGACAAAATACGAAAGAGGTCTAGATCCCTATTAAATACAACACAGCCAAAGCCATGACTCAGTATACAACAGTGTGTCAGTTTGGCATATAATCCTAATAAGACACTGCCCTGATTACGTATATGCAAATTCTGTTAGTCAATATTGGCTTACAGAGCTGACATGCAAGTCAAGGTACGAGTTTTTTTTATCTACAGCATCTTTAAATTACACTTTTCTTAGCGTTGGCTGCAGTTTCTGTGGCATCAGATGAAACCATTCTGAACTAAGATCTTTGACAGTGTAATCCAAGCCCAGTGGAAACATGAAACAGTCGGATCAACCAGAATTTATTTATAATTCAAAGTCAAAATAAGATTGCGTGGTTACATCAGGGGAGAAAAAAAATGTATTACTGAAACTCTCTGCCTTTTACTTACTTTTACTAATGTTCCCCTTCTGTCGTTTTATGATCAGTAATTCTAAAATTCACTAAATAAACAATAATTCAACACAAATTACTCATGGGGAAATTGTTCTTTGATGCAGTACTTCAAAATGTTTCAGTGGTATTGTTTGGAACCCCAGCAAACAAGTAAAAAGCTTACTGGTAAAAAGCCATAGTCTGACTGTTATACCCATCTACACATGCAATATGGATGTAACCTCTGCATAACTTTTTGATTTTAGCCCCAATTTTAGCTAATCGAACTTACCATCTCATTTACACGGTGAATTAGCTTATTTAAGTCCCTAGGACTACTTTATGATCTAAACATGACTACTTCTGTTTTAAAAATAAATCAAGATGCAAAACTTGAGACTTGTAGTCCATAAATGAATGAGTTATGTAATGGTGGCTTAAGTCCCTCTTTTATGTACAGTCAATGTACACAAACTTTCAAGCACATTTTAACACAAAACACCCTGAATTTAGAATTTACAAAAGTTTCCCATGATATAGAAAAATTCTGGAAAATGTGAGTCATGTTGCGTGAATAACTGGTTTGTAGCATCTGGGGAGTACGGCATAAAGAAGGTCAAAACCAAAACCAACAATTTTAAACTGATAGCTTATTTTTTACACACATTACACTCAGTTATTTACTTATTAGTTTATTAGTTTATTTTAGACAAATATATAAACTTTGAACGTTTTACAGCATGTAAAGTTTTTTTTTTTTTTAAAGGAAAAGGGCCTGAAGTAATGTAAGTGTCACAGCTTACTGATACTTCCAGCAGCAAACGATTGTTTTTCTTTTCCCTTCCTCTTTCAACAAAAGTTCTTTCAGAGTTTGGGGCCTTCCTGCTTGCACTGCTGTGAGATTTATTCACTGATTCCCCCCCCCCCCCCCCATCAGTTTAGATTCAGACTCTAAGGGCCAAATCGAAACCTTCAATTTTTGCCCTTTGAGGCACAATACTGTGATTTTGAAGTGTTTGTAGAATCATAGTCTGGATGGTGTAGTAGCAGTAGTCTCTTTTTTCTTCCTCAGCTTTTCACCAATGCTGGGTGTCAGGCTACTGTACTCTTATTAGAAAACATCTGAAGCTGGATCAGAAAAATTCTGTTGACGATTCTGTGAGGGTCAGATTTGTCCAGATGTCACTGTAGAGCAGTGGAGCACTACTTCATAGTCTGCAAATCTTCCTGAAGGTCGATTTGCACTAAAACAGGAGTTATGATTAGCCTTTCCAACAAAAGTGTCTGCCTGTGGCGCTGCTCCAAAGAAAAAGAAGACCTTAAGACACTGCTATCATCTTACAGGCTTTATCCAGCTTCATGGACATCATTAGTTCTGTTCTCAGACTCTAACACAGAGGATCAACACTCGTGTTTCAAAATTCTGAGATTGGACATTTGTATCCATTCTCCTCCCTGTGACTGTAACTAAGCCATAGCTAAGCCATAACTCTAATAATCTAATTAAGAGACACTGGTTTAAATTGCTCACTGAGGCTAATCTAGGTGTTCCCAGTGCACGGTAGATTTTTAATGTTTGTATGCCAGTGTGAAGTGTTGCTGTGTCATTGTAGTCGTGTTGGCACATGCACAAACCTCAACAGTGCAAAGCAGTTACTAGCAGGACTTGAAATACAGTTTCAATGTGTCAGCAACAGTATTAGGTCAGCTTCCACACTGCGAATCATTTGCAGCGTTTGTTGTTATTGATAAGAAGTGCATCCCTACATCCACAGTGTGCCACACAGTCTGCTTCAGAGAGCGCGCCTCCTGTCTCCTCGCCTCGTCAGAGCTGCATTTAAGATGGGCCAGCATGCTGCCGATGCAGAAGGGACGATGAGAAATTACGAAAACGCCAGAGCACGAGCGCTTCCAGAGGGGCTCAATAGGAGCCGATGACCACTCAGCAGAGGCTCGCTGCCATGCATGTATCTGGAACTGTCATGTGTTATCTAAATGAGCCTTATAGGGATCCAACAGATGGTGGACATGTGGGACAAGTGTGGCTCAGAATATGCTCTGGTTTGCAGAACAACAACGCTTGCACAAATGCACAAATCGCTTTTTATAAGTGATGACTCCCTGTTGTCATGAGTTCAGTGGTTATTAAATGAAAGAGGGCTGTAACTCCCATTGTGTAAAACATAGGCGAGACTCATCTAATTAAGAGGAAAAAATAAAATGACCATCTTCTTCTTCTTCAGAGGGATCAGGCCAGCCGCCTTCTTGGTGACTCCCTGTCTACAAAGCCTGCTTTCAGATTTAAGTTTGCATTTTTTTTTTCATCACCACAAAAGCTTAACTTAAGCTCTTTACTCAAGAAGAGGCGTGACTCTAAATAACTGGCCGTTGTCTTCGCCATATTTCCAAATCAATCAGTTTGCTTTTATCTTTTATAAGACTGCATACCCCTTATAGGATTATAGCCCCATATATTTGAACAGTAAACAGTCAGTCAGGATATGTTTAATCTAATCCCCCCTTCACACCGACACCTCCTGTTACCAGCCCCAACAATGAGCCTGGAAGTGTGTGCCTGTGTGTCTGTCTGTCTGTCTGTGTGTGTTTTTCCATATTTGGACAGGAGTGATCAAGAGGTTTAAGACCCCAAAGTCTGATCTATATACTGTGTGTATTTCTTATGAGACTTGACTTTTTTCCTCTTCTTGTACACATCCTGTTCACTTTCTATGCAACTGCTATTTTTAGATGCTTTTATCATTTTGCAAAAGTGTAAAATTTTGCAGCCAACTGGCAATCAGTGGCTGAGTCCATGTGGCCAAAAAACTCATTTTCAATGCCATGTGTGCCAGCATGGACAAGTCAGGTTTCCATTGAACATTCTTATTCAGCTGCCTCTGGATGCTACAACAGAGCTCCGCATTAACAGCCTCACACCGGGGTACAAATTCACGGTGCACATCTCGATGATTGTTGACCTTGAATGTGAAAACAACAAAATTAAAATGGAGCATTTTGTAAAAATTTTGTTGTGTACAATCATAAAAGAGACAGTCCAGGACAGGCATGAAGATGAGTGTTTTCTAACCCTTCCAACCCTGCCAATTCTTGGCAAAGGGTGCTAGGAATTTACTTCAACTTATGTACTGCCAAATCACAACAACAGTCGACTCAAGGCAATTTGTAAGGAAAAAACCCGACAGTAATAGGTCAGGGTTTTCAATTAGATGACCCCCTGATGAGTAAGAACTTGGTGACAGTGGGAAGAAAAAGCTCCCTTTCAACAGGAAGAGAACTGTGGCAGAACCAGGCTCAAGGAGGCGCAGTCATCTCCTACGACTGAGTGGAGGTGAGGGGAGGAAAACAAGATAAAAGACACCATGCGGAAGAGAGCCAGAGATGAATAACTAACATAACATCTTTGCCACATTTATTCAAATGTCCAAGAATCCCCATATGACTTTCCTTTATCTGTATTTACCTGCTGCTTTTGGGTTGTTTTTAACTTGCAACTGCCTGTGTGTCACTTTTCCATGACTTTATTGTGATTAACATTACTTTTAGACACTTTTTTTGTATAACTGGTGGCATGCGATGTAATAATTAGGAAATCAAGTGAATTTAAACACTAGACTTCACAGTTCGTAATCAGTTCCACTCTGTAGATAAAGGCTCTATTAGTAAGCCTATTTACTACTGAGTTGTTTGAAAGTTAAATTCAGTGGTCTTAAACCAGATACCCTGCATTCCTCGCAGTCCTCTGCAAAACAATTGCTACTATACGGGTAATTGTAATACTGGCTTGGTTAAAGTGTACAGAAAGTGTACAGAAAATAAGGATGGGGGCCATACGGGGAGAATTCATCAAAAATTCTGAATATTAGATTGACTTATCAGGTGGGCTGTTGGGTGCAATTCAATTATCTCTTTGTTTTGCTGCAGGGAATGAGGGGAGTAGATGGAAATGCAACACACAGTGAAATAGCAGGAGACTGCTGGTACAGATAAAAGGTCAATAAAAGCAACAGCGTGAAAGAGAAAA
Organism: Rhamphochromis longiceps; assembly: GCF_057381845.1. Classification (NCBI taxonomy): domain Eukaryota; kingdom Metazoa; phylum Chordata; class Actinopteri; order Cichliformes; family Cichlidae; genus Rhamphochromis; species Rhamphochromis longiceps. Next base: position 8,785,484 of record NC_140565.1, on the reverse strand, counting down.
GTGATTAGCAGTAAAACTAATAGATTGTGGAAAATTGTACTAAGGGAGGCATTTTAGTTGTTTTGTTTGAGTTTGAAATGGGAGTTTTTAGGGTATTTCTTTACGAGTGTCTTTTAGAAACCAACGTATCAATTTCTTAATGCAGAAGTGCGATTTCCCTGCACATCACATGCCTGCACTGTACGTTTCCCCTTCTTTCTTTGAGTTCTGCATTGAAAAATGATCCTCAAATTGCGTTGCCTGTGTTGCTTCTTTTCCATAATGGGAACAAACCTCACATTTTCTGCCATGTCAGAAGGAAGCTGGATGAAGAGTAGAAGTTGTTTTTTTTCTTTTTTTCTTTACACTTCCCAGAACCCAGGTCGTCTTCTAAGAACCTCTGATGTTATCACTCTCCAAATGCAGATCTCATTCAATCACCCTGCGATCGTCTCCTTCCTCTTTATCTCCCAAAGCTTTTCTCTTAGAAAGCCTACAGGAGCCCATTCTGCACTGCTCGCAGTGATAACAGGGGATCGAAAGAGACGAGGTGAATTTAAGGGAGCTGCATTTAGCCGCTGTGAGATCATTCCAGTTCATGCTTTGTCGGCGACTGGAAAAGGCGGGCATATGGGACGTACTCCTCTGCAATGCAATATTCAAAGAGATCTTACATAATTCATCTTTTTTCTCCTCTGTTTCTGGAGAGCCATCCTCAAAGTGTCACTGGCAGACCCTTTTAATTTGACAAGCCTGTGAAGCTGGAGTGCAAAATCTTGACTGCCTGGCTTTGCAACTTCTCACGGGACGGGTTGATATTGGGATGATAATGAGGCACTCTTTTCAAAAGAATGGATGAATTAATAACCAGTCGTTCGGTCTGGGAGGAATAGTTCAAAGGCCGTCATAAACCAGTGACTGCTTCCAAACGAGAGGAACCATGATTTATTTAGGTGATATTTTTGACGTCTGGAAACAAACAGAAAACAATGTAATTGAGATTAAGTTCAGATGGGAGTCAGCATGCAGTGGCAACTCAATAGCAAAATATTTATGACCTCCGTGGGGAATCTGTACATTTATGATTGTTTCTGTGTACAACATACACATACACATAGTTTTTGTGGCGTGGGCATAATCAGACGTGTTTGGGCAGGTGATGAAAAGGCAAAAACAATAAGAAAAAGCATGTGACTAGTCATAGGAGCTTTGAAAAAGAAGGCAGCTGAACTTGTTTAAGTCCAGACTATCATGACCTGGATGACTGAGAACCCACACATGCATTACGACTCAATTTTGTTTCTCCTCTTTTGAGTCAAGATCATCTGCTCGTACTCAATTGTTCTTTCTTTCTCTCTTCTTCGCCATCTTCTTTTTTTTTTTAGAATATTAACATGACACCAAACATACAACAGGATGAAACATGGAGACAAAGCAATGACAGAAACTGACAGAAACAGAAAAGTAAAAAAAACAAACAAAAAAAACAAACATATTAGCATATTTCATCACATTAAAAGCGTTGATGTGTAAGGCTCTATTTAGTACAGAAAGTGATCTTATTTAGAGGAGATATAGATAAATACACAGACAGACAGATGACAGTAACAATCCTAATAATAATACCACCAATATAAATAATAATTGGATTAAGGAGAAATAGGAGGAATAAGAGAAAGAGATGAATTAGTTTATTCATAATTATAGAATAGAATGTATACAGTGAGAATAATGAAGTGGGGTGTTACATCTGTACTACATCTGTGGCGACCTTTGACATGAGGAGTGGTTCAGGATGATCTTCAGATACTCACCGTGATTTGGTGATTCAATTTATTCCCGTAGCAGTTTGGTGGTTGGAGGCAATGAGGAAGGCTGCAAGTAATATGTTGCTCTGTACTGATGCAAACCAAATAAGACCAAATAAGAACTGTTTCTTGCTACATAGCAGTAAGACAAAGCAGATGCTTTAATTCTCTGCTGTCACTGTGCCAAGTGGGTTTTATCATGCTGTGGTCTTTCACTGTAGATCACTGAATGTCAGTGTCAAGCCAGTCCAGGCTTTTTTCATTGCTCTGATTCTGTTAATGATGGCTGCAGATTACATTCAACACAAATATATCATTTTCATTTTCATTCCCGTCATCCACATGCTTCCTCCTTTCCTCCTTCCAGATATATAATATCTAGATCACATTCTGTTGAATCACTTATAACTGGAGTAAATATATCTTCACCTCACCCCAACTTTTCAATCACGCAGCTGCGTGATGGAGCAACCTCGGCACACTGGAAATACATCGCATGTTTGTTAGCCAACGCCCAGCTGGATCCCGCTCCTTCCCAAGCGGTCCGAAATTAATTTGTTGTGGACAAATAGTGTTCAAGGGAAAAATGTGAGCTGTTGTCTAGATGCCGTGTTCCCCATGTGAGCCACCTCTATTTGTCTCAGCAACCCCAGACATCTGCAGCCCTCACAGCTGGGAGAGAGAGGTCGTTACCAGGCAATTTCACCCCTGCGATCCCTCACGTCTTTCTTCCATTTAGCCAGCATCTTTCTACCCTTCATGCTTTCTTGATAGACTGTTTTTATTTTATTTTTTTACTTCTAAATCCACTTTTTGCATACCAGTGCATGGAGGCTAAAGACATGGAGGATCCCAGGTGTGGAGAGCTTTGAGCTGTTTGTTTTTCAGGTCAAGTGGTCCATTGCAAAGAAAAAGGGAGGTGATTAATACTGGGTGTGTGTAAAGGGATTTAGTCCATAATCCATTGACTCACTTGGAATTACTTCAGCTGTATGAAGACATACTGTGGGACTGTTTTTGAAGCTCGGAGAAGAATGGCTTCTTGCTTATTAGACCACTTTAACAATTTACTGGCTTGGCAGCAAACAATAAGCCAAAAATAAACAACCCAATAGGGAAGAGCGAGCGCACTAAGCCGTCATTCAGTCCATCATAATTGAATATCTGCAATATCAAGCGCATTCATCCCACTTTCTCATTGTTTGCTTATTGTGAAGCTCAGTGAATAAATATTGTTGATACTGCTGAATTTTAATTCGGGGCCGCGATCACACATAGCTTGTGGAGAAAATGAAAACGGACACAGGTTTGTGAGTTTTAAAGTTTGGCTCGAGGCTTAATGGTAATCACTGGGCCTCTCCTGGTTAATCATTTCCTTGGGTGTGAGGCAGGGTAGTAGGCAACGTGAATGGCTAACGGGGAGATAAGCTGGAAACGCAGTTCCTCTGCCACTGTGTACAATAATCTGAGCGCTGCATCGATCATGTCTGCTATTGAAATGAACAGATGGACTTGCACATATGAAGCACAGAGGGAATAGATAAAGCATTTCTCTACGTGCTGTGGCAGTCATTTATTGACTGTTGGGCAGACAGGAAGTGCTTTGTACAAACATGCAATAACTCTGCGTATTGTTTTAAATCAGAATCAGAATCAGAATACTTTATTGATTCCTATGGGAAATTATTTAATATGTTATAAAACATGGTTAAGTATTATGTTAACTGTGTCATTTTGGGCTGTATATTTTCTTTGTAATCACAATCAGATTATAAATGTACAGCTGCATGAAATACATGAATAATAATTAATTATATCAAGTTCATAATTCTCATTTTAAAAAAATATTTTAATTTAAAATCCCCCAAATAATCAGTTTATTGTTAATTTGTTACAGTTTTCTTTGTAAAATCGACTTTTTCTTTTAAAGTATACCCCGACTTCTGCCAGCTCTCCACCCCCATGCTGCTTCTCAAACAAAATGAATCATCGTGTAGTAAAAGTTAATACACTAATCTGTATCAGTATGTTCATAAAACTCATCCTGTGTTCAATTCAGTAACAACAAGTTGCTGTATGTTGTCAGGTAACGATCTTACAATAACTGTGTTCATATGTGCAGTATTGTCCCCAGCAGAACCTCTAATAGCTACAGTCTGTGAAACATCATTAGTACCCATGCTAACAAGCTGTGTCATTGTTTAGTGTGCATCACATTCACAGAACACATTCACTCTTGTGAGAAAAAGTGTTGCTCGCCTCACGTTCTTCAGTAACAAACTCATTTAATTCATGTCCGTGTGCAACACTGCAGCTGTTTCTGTGGTATGCTCTAAAACCTTTATCCTCCTCGCTCTGTTTATTCAAAGCATGAGTGTTATTTTACCACATTCACTCATCTCTTTCTATATAGAACGTCTTATTAGTAAGAGCACTAAAAACCAAGGGCCGACAGCCACTCAGCTTTTAGATTTTTATCACTTTTATTAATATGTTTTGTAAATAAAAGACTCTATTGCTTTCACTCACACCTGGAAAAGTGGAAGTGAAAGAGCAATGCATTTTGGCCTGCTCAAGTCTGAAATGGTAAAAGTAATGGGTAACATCTCCTTGCCATTTCAGTACCTGCTCCAGTGAGTGAAGGTTCCTTTCACAGCCACTCTGTATAGATCTCTTGAGAAAATTCACATGCATTAGGTGCTATTATTGGAATACATCTCATTTAATGTTAGGACTGTGAGCTCTTGCAGTATGCTGTGTAGAGAGAGGCAATCTTTTTCTTATAATAACAAATGGGCATAATCTGTTTAAAAGAAGCTGAAATTACAAAGAGATAGATTTCACACTTTAAGGTGTTTGACAGAAAGATACAAGAATTCTAGTCCTCACCTTAATCATAATATTAAAAAAACCACATATAGTGATAACTTAAGGCATTGTTTTTATACATTCATAATGCTCACAAAACCAAAGGCTCTTATTTTCTGGTGATTAACAACATATGCACACAGTAAAACCTAAAGTAATAATGTTTTCGCTCAGAGGACGAACCTGTTCACTGCAGCCCAATCCACTGGGTAAAACACTTTGTTTGTTTCCCCTATTCCTGTTAGGAGCAATATGACACTGACACTAACTCAGACTTACACTAACAATGCTGCCACACTGGTAACCTTTGTAAATGCTTGACAAGCACAAATGTTCAGTGCTACCTACATATTCTCAAAGTTTGTAAATTCATCCTATTTATCCATTTTCCTCTGCTTATCCAACACAGGTGGGTCTGGAGCCCATCCCAGCTGCCGTGGGGAAGGCACCCTGCACAGGTTGCGTGGTTAACACAGAGAAAGAGACAACAATTTTCCTTTACATTACCATCTATAGTAAGAATCACCAGTTAACCTAAACCCACTAACTGCATGTCTTTGGGCTGTGGGATAACCACCAAGAGAACATCCAAGTCTCCACACAGGATGGCGCCAACCTAGATGGTGGATTCAAACCCATAACCTTCTTGCTGTGAGGCAACAGTGCTAACCACCATGCTTCTGATGCAAAATCATTACCACAGCTTATTCAATTCTGGACTTGAGGTCGATTGAGTCCAGAAGTCTTTTCTTCCAGCTCCTATTAACCATAATGTGATTAACTTTGACATAACTCCACTGAAATTGAACCTGTTTCTTCTCTCTGTGAGCCAAGTTATAAAAGATAGACTGTTTTTGAAATTGTCAGTGTACAGAGATTACATCAAAATGCTATTACTGTAGTAGATAAACTGTGACGTTAAAAAAACACATTTGACTGGGATTCAAAGCTTTGCTGATGCTGTGATGTGACAGCAGGAAGATCCTGCACTGAAAATAATTTGTCATAGATTTCATTAATTAAGTTTCAGCATTTGCACACCACCTGACCCTGTAGTAAGGTCATGTGTCAGTGTTGCTTCCTTTTTCTTAAAAGTATCCCTCCAAAGTGCTACCCATGCTTAAAATTAAGGGTCTCTCAGTCTGTGTCGCAGTATGTTTTTTATGTTTAGATCAAGAAAAAGAACTGTTTTTTAGAGATGAAAGTGAATGAAAGAAGTATGTGAATGGCTGCTTGTTGTCCCCTATCAGCTTTTAGATTATAGCTAGCAGTTTGGTATCAAACATTTTGCCACAGCCTATTAGCGTAATTAGCTCGTGTGTTGATCTCTCTGCAAGATAGGTCTTCAATGGAGCCATTGACCTAGAATAATGGGAATCTGCTGCAACATAATGAAGCTGAAAAACACATTCAAAGACTTCCAACGCAGTGAATTTAAAGTAGGATGTTTTTGCTTTTTTTCTCTGCATATAGCAGAAAGAGAGAAAAAAGATAACATCATGTTTTTATTTTATACAATTTTCTTTCTTTCTCTCTTGGTCCACATTCACGAGTTTAATAATCACACTCAATAGGTCATTGAAACAAAGTTATTATGGAAACGTTTTTGTATGATGTTGGCAACAAGATGTCATTGATCACACAGTGAGATATATTTCCTTTTCTGAATAAACAAGACTTGGAAGCAGACACTCCACTGAAATAGCACAAGTCCTCACTTCCCTCTGGAGGAAACACATGCCTTATAATCAGCAACCAGAACACAATCCAGACATATGGGGCTTTCATTGCTCTGCTCTTGTGTCAGCAGTCATGCGATTGCTGATTTCATTGTTGCATTTGTCTTTTTCCCCCCTTCTTCTCTTTGCAAGGGAGTGTGGCTTATAACACGAATAATTAGTGGCTGTGATAAACTGCAGCGAGTCTCATCCCAAGAGGCCAAACTAGAAGTCTTACTCAAAGAAGACAGCCTTCTACTGTCTTTAAATGAGCTATTTTTACTCTACTAGTCAACAGGCAGTTGGGGGATTTCACTGTGTTCTGCTTAGTCTTTGGAAAATACTGTATAATTACTTTGTGGTACATCTGTGTGCAAATTAAGATATCATGTCTAATTAAACCTCTCAAAAGGCAGATGTAACAGTACAAGGGTTGGCAGTATGGCTCCATACTGCATAAATGTACATTCTCTCCTCTAATATTTCTGCTTCTTCTCCGTATTCACACTGTACCCACTCCATGATTTATTCATTCTCTAAACGAGCTACTCTTGACTTAATGTACATAAGTGATGCAACAGATCAACAGACACTGAACACTAATGGGGAGTGCAAGGTTACAGATGATCACGATGGAATGCAGAAATCTGAAAATGGGGCTCAAAGGCTCCAAGTTCCTGTTGAGTCTGCCTGTTTTTTTCTTTATGTAGCTCATAAATGTATCTCAGTTGTGAGGAAAGTGTACCTTGAGCCAAGTGCTCGATGAAGATGAATGATACTGAAATATACAAGCTGAAAGTCAACGCATTTGGCTTCCAGTTAATTTCAGCAACAATGCCGCCTTCTTTTTAGGGGTGGGTTGTGATTCAGCAGTCACATTGATACATTGATATAAGACTTTATCCCATGACCAATTACAAATCATCCGGACAATGCTGACCTTTAAAGGAATGGAAAGAAACCCACAGACCAAAACAAAACATGCAGTTGTGGAACTGCCCAAAGTCATTTCTTTCACTGAGAAACAGCTGCTCACAGCAATTTCTTAACTACTTTTCTTTTTTTCTTTTTTAACTAAACTGTTTGGATAGATTCTAAGGAAATGCATTTTTTTTTTATTTTTTAAAGACATTTGGAAGATATTAAGCAATCTCCTTTCTGGACTAAACAACTGGACCAAGACGTCTTAAAAAAAGCCTTGGGACAGATTCCAAGTGTACACTGGTGTGGTTTTGTTGTGGTATGAAAGAAGAAAAAACAGACAGGCGAGGTTTTATCATGAATTATAAAAAATAAACTCTTAAATTAAATTTGTACTCTAATGCCAAGGGGTTAGAGAATATTTCACGATTCCCAGCTAGCCGGACTATTCCCTGGACTTCATATTTCCTGTTTTACTAAATGTCTAAACATCCCCAAAAAGTAATCTTTCAAAAATATGCCTTTTGATTCTAAGCTATCCATGAAATAAATCTTTATAAGAACCTTGCAGTGATGGTTAAAAGAAAGTGCAATCTTTTTTAGTTTAAAGCCAACTGAATGACACCGTCTACAAAAAGTAGAGACGAAATCCTGATGCCACTGAACCATGCAACCGCCACACCATCACTGCCCCTAGAAATTCTGTCTATAAAAATTATTAACCAAATCGGTGACAGAGAGCAGCCCTCACTGAGTCCAGTGCTCACTGAGAACGTGTTTGACTTATTATTGAGCTCTGGCAATGACTGTTCAGGGACCAGAAGAATCGCAACAAAAATCCAAATACCTTGTACTCCCAAAGCACCCCTTCAGGACAACAGGATGTCTTGAAGAACTCATTTGAATGGCTTTGTCAGATCCACAAAGCACATGTACATAGGTTAGTTGGGCAAACTCCCGCTCACCCTTTAGTATCTTTGAGAGGATGAAGAGTTAGTCCAGTGCTCCGCAATCATGACAAAAACTGCATTGTTCCTCCAGAATCTGAGGTTCAAATAATAGATGCATTCTCCTCTCCAGTACTCTGGCATAGGGAGGCTGAGAAATGTGATCCCCCTAGAACGTGTTGCCTGAAGATAGAACACACATACATATATATCAAGACGTAATAAAAATCATCTGGTCCTTAGCAGGTTCTACAATTGGGTAAACATCTCATATGAACAACAAAACAGGACATATTCAACAAAAACTAAACTGTGTGGAAATGAAAGTAGGCTTACATCCTTACTGCTTCCATAGGAACTAAGAGTGATCACCAGCAAGTTTTAAACAGGAGAAGGGCTTGCCAGATAATTTTGTTTTACTGGGCAACAAACAAAAAACAACAGGCCTACTGCATCCATATTAAAAGTTGCACATTCAAGAGTGATTGAACTGTAACAATCTGACAGCAGCATCACATTAAAGTGTTTCTGTGTATATCCATTTTGCCACAAACCAACTTCATGACCCGGAGTTTTTGCACCAGTCTCACTGCATCGTGATTTCGTGAGAGTGGGAGAATTCATTTGGCCAGACTGCTTCGCTTAATGTCATATCCAAACACTGTGCTGCCCCGTCTGCTCTCTACTGTGTAATGTGCTCCTTATACAGTATTTCACGTTTAGCATGCACGATTCATTTCTTTTTTAAAAAAGCCCAAAAGTTACTCAACGATTCACTGTCTCAGTGAATGTTACTCCTAAGGATGATCAGCTACAAATGTCAGATGGACCACCTAATTCTGTTAATTCCTTCTTTGAAGTACTCTGAGTGAAACTCCAAGGTTGCTCATCAGAAAGCCAAGGCCTTTTAATTAGCTCAGCCCTTGATGGCCGAACCCCCCGAGTGAAAAACAGAGGGTAGGGAGGGGGGTAGGGGTGGCGAAGTGCACTATGTAAAAAATATTTGTGAGAACTTGTTTTGACTTAACATTTGATGTGGACAGCGGAATTAGTCGACCTGTTGCTGATCTGAGGTTACGCAAGGTTTAGTTTTGCTGTAATGGCAGGGCGGAGGCCGGATCAGATGTTTTCTAACCTTGCTCCTCTGTGTCTAAGCCTGCACATTTGGGGGGATTTAGTGTAATTACAGGTGTGTTGCACCGATTTAGATGTGACAGATAAAAACCAAAAGAGCGAACACAAACCTCACCGTGGCATGGGCATGCGAAGACCTGACTCTGTTGCCATTAATCGCTTTGGCCCTCAAACAAAGGAAACAAAGCAACAACAAGGTTTATGCATGTGTTAGAGAGAGAGAAACGGAAAGCTAATGTGTCAGTGGCTTCGGGCTTTGTTTTGATTACTGCAATTATTTTTTATCCTTTTGTAATTTACCATGTGCCCCCCCCCCCCCCCCCCACACACACACACACACACACACACACACACACACACACATATTAGTCGATTACAGGCCAAGATTTCCTGGGTGACTTATTAATCATGTAAGTATTTACAGACTGAGTATTATATTTGCTGCAGCATGTCTGCAAATTTAATTCAGAACATAATTGTATGCTAACAACATATTAATCAGTGTGTGTGTGTGTTTTCTGTATTACCTGACTTCATTTTGTTATCACTACAATTCACTGATAAGCTGCACATAAGAGATAAATCAGCCCAATCTCATTCACACCTTGGAACAGCGAGAAAGAAGAATAGGAGGCAGAAAAAGAGCCCAGCTAGTGCCACCTGACTGATGAATATGCTCATGCATGTGGACACTTGGCTGGCGCGCAGAGAATAACAGGGAGGGGATCTGGCACTTCATCAAGTAGACCTACTACTGGGAAATCGCTGCGCGAGAGCGATGAGGATGATGCGTTTATCTAGCTTCCTTTGTGATGCATAACTGACTCTGCTGGCCTCACTCTCGCAGCGCACCGTATGCTTTCAAACCAGAAGCTCAACAACACCAAACATTAGATACTTTATTCACTTGACATGCTGCAGGAGTTTTTTTTATGTTTAGTTTAAGCAAACGACTTCGACTCTTTTCTTTATTCATCTTCAGGACGGATATGTTTTTTTGCACATGTGTTATAAGCGTCCCCCTCACTTAATAAATGCTGTCAGCATAAGCTGCCTCAGGTGTAGTGTGACAGCTCCCTACAATCACAGTCAGATCTGTGTTTGTGAAATGCTGTGGAAATGAGAGGGCGGACCATTAGAAGATGCGCAGAAATGAGGCTCGTACATTGCAATCTGTAATGAGATTACAGCTCAGGGCGCATTGCAAGACCATTTGTGCGTGTGTGAGTTAATTGGCAGCCAAAGAGCCTAAGAGGGAATGTTCTGTGAGCCCAGCAAACAGTAACTCAGACCCAGGGCAACACTAATTATTCCAGGCTGCCTGCCAAATTTACAATATTACAGCTTCACAAAGCCATCTTAGTGCATGTGCTCTCTCTATTAGATGGTGTGGCACACAATCTGTTTTCAGGCTCAAATGTCCAATAGGAAAGTCTGCCCCGAGTTCCAGGTGTACAAATACAGATGTTCGGATGCATTTGTTGTGTTAATTTTTTTGTTTTTCTTGCAATTGCTTTTAGATATTTTTCTTGCTAAGTCTGCATGGGACAATGTCCATGTGAGCACAAAGATTACTCAGAGATGTACGTTCAGACCAGCTGCCTTCTGTCTTGTAAAACTAAAAGTTGGATGGAACAGAATTCCAAAACACATGAGCTAAAATATTGAAACCTAAAATGTGACTCCATTTTGATGTTTAGCACATGACATCAACTTAATGTTTGACACAATTATATAAGACTTTGCTGCTTTTGATTGATGACAAATGGTGAGAAATCTCGATCGCCCCCACTCACTTACTACAGCATAAAGCCATCTGAGTGTAGAGACAATCATTTCGGAAAGAAATCATAAAAAGTGGCATGAATATGGAAGTTGGGGGGCAGGGGGTGAAAATAAAGTGAGAAAAATTGAAAACCCCATTTCTGCTGATGGCTGTCAGAGCAACTGACGCTACGGCAGCAACCTCTGGGTGTGTGTCATTTATTTGTGTGGTGTACTCACATGCTTCGGTTTGTGTGTGGCAGTGACTAATTATTACAAAAAAGGAACAGAGGCCAGGGTGGGGCATGGGTGTGTGGGGGGAGGTATCTGTTTTTCAGGTATCTGAGTAAGAAGGGAAGGACTGGGACACCAAACCGATGTCCCACCATCGCCGCCCCGCACGCAATGCACCTCAGTTTGACATGCCTGCCTTGCTAATAGAACGGCAGTGGTGCATGCTTGAAAAAGGGGTGTTGGGGGGGCTGCTTAGAAAGCTTTTGATCAGCAGTCCCCTGTGACATCAATTAACTATTAATGTGCAGCCCTAGAGCTGGATGATGGAGAGCTGTCCAGGGTCACCTCCATTCTAAAGCCACGCGGCCTGATAATGACAGCTATTTAACCTAACTGGCCTTAAAATATGTGTGTGAGGGATATTAAATATGCTTTTTTTATATTTGATGTGCTGATATTTGATACACTTTTGTGATATTTTAAAATGACTGCATGTGAGGAAAGAAGAAAATAATGTTAATCTGTTCGCCGTCACCCACAACAGGCTCTATCCTGCAGCTCTTTGTTGCTCAACGACTGGAGCTGTGTTCTGCAGCTAGCACGCTGTCAGGGAACAATCATGACATTTTCTGTGTCACCGCTTGCTAAACCACTGATGCATGTTCTGCTTTTGCCCTTATCATTTTGCCTCAGTCTGCAGCACCAACCGCGACTGCACATGTGAGAGACATTAAAATGCGAGTGTTCCATGATGTGACCAAACTCACATGTCGAGAACTTTGTTTTTCTTTTTTCCCCTGTGATTCATGTTTACATCCCCAGCACTCCTCCCCCATCAGACTAATGAGCATTTCTTTTTCTTTGTTTCTAATTACCCTCCTTTCTGTCATCCGTCTTACTCCTTTACCATTGCTGTCTGACATCTGCCGCTGGCCAGACATTCCCAAGTCAATGACCAATGTCCTCCCGTAACAAGGATATATGGCTCCATTAGCCTGCAGCTGATTATTTAATCATTTTTTAGATGGCTTTAATTGAAATGATGTGATGAATGGTGCTGAGGTTCATTCCCTACAGAGAGGTCTAATTGTGACTCTGTCCTCAGCACCCCACCTTGGATCTGCCACATGCTGGCCACCTCTCTTTCAGGAAGCAGGTAGTGTAGTATGTGGCTGCTGCAGAGCAAACAGGGTTTTTTTTTTACTTACCCTAAGAAAAGCAAGAGGAACCTTCACTTAGTTGGATACTTTGGATGCATGTTGTTGCATTCGTGTGGATCATGACATTACATAAATACATATTTGCTTTCTGCCAGTTGGCCTTTCAGAGGTCTATGTAATTAATGTTAGACATAACTTGTGCTAGAATGTTTCTCTCTTGAGAAGACAAAGTTAGGGAGTGATTGTCCAATCAGGTACAGTGTATTTTGCAATATTTAGCAAAGCTGTTGTCACCGTTTATCTTTTTAAAATTAAACTGACTTCACAGCCTTTTCTTTCCTAATTGTAACCAAAAACACAAGCATAGTGTATACATAGTGTAAACTTTGCAGTGTGTACTAGTCTGAGTGTGGTATACTGAGGTAACAGCATCCATCATGCTAATCTTGACACTCTTCTGAACCACTTATTAGACAGGCAGCGGAACACCATCTTTAACAGACTGATTCAGCTCAGATGCTGCAAGGACCGATATATGTAGTCTTTCATACCACATATACTGAAATTACATAAATGTCTGGCAAAGAATCGTCTGCAGATATTCATCCATCTTCTTCCACTTCCTCTAGCTTGTCTGGGGAAACATCAAGGCGTTCCTTCCTTTTTCACAAATTGTAGATTTCTAAATTGGATTTCCTTCATGACACAACCAAAATATCTTCTCTTTTCTCCCAGAAGGAGAGACGAATATCATTGTCATTCCTGGTAATCTCTCCAGCATGTCCTGGGTCTGCCCCAGGGCCTCTTCCTGGTCGGACATGCCTGGGACACCTTTCCCAAGAGGCACCCAGCTACCAAAGCTTGTGTCCATTGGTGAGGGTAGGGACATAGACTGACCAGTAAATTGAGAGCTTCGTGGGTCTGATGGGACTCCACTCTTTTCCGGCTGAGGACTATGGCCTCAGATTTGGAGGTGCTGATTCTCATTACCACTGCACTCGGCTGTGAAACATTCCTGTGCAACCTGAAGGCCGTCACCTGATGAAGCCAACAGAGCCCCATCATCTGCGAAAGGAGAGATGAGATTCTGCCTTCCTCTACTTGCCTACACCTAAAAATTCTGTCCATAAAAATTACAAACAGAATTGGTGACAAAGGGCAGCCCTGGCGGAGTCCATCACCTATGGGAAACGAGTTTGACTTATTGCTGGCTATGCCAACCAAGCTCTTGCAACGGTTGTATAAAGATTGAGTGGCCTGTAGCAATGGGCCAGACACCGCATACTCCTGAAGCACCTCCCACAGGACACTCCTAGGGACACAGTTGATTGCCTTCTGTCCACAAAGTACATGTAGACTGGTTGGGCAAACTCCCATGCACCCTCAAGTATCTTTGAGAGGATAAAGACCTCTCAGTCCAGTGTTCCACGACCAGGAGGTCTGCAGATACAGTTTATTTATTTATTTATGAATTTAAATTTGCTATGACAAATTATATTATATTATATATATTATTAAGTGTTTGTCATGATCTCATCTGAAATTAGTAATATTTGTTTTTAGCCATCCATTCTCATTCACTTTTCCAATTCAGGGTCGTGGGGGGTGGAGCCTATCCCAGCTGCAATAAGGTGAGAGCTGGGGTACACCCTGGACATTTCACCACTCTGTCGCAGGCCTAACACAGAGACAGAGACAACGATTCGCACTCACATTTACGCCTATGGACAATTTAAAACCACCAAGTAACCTAATCCATTAACTGCATGTTTGTAGACTGTGACTCATGGTGGGTTTGGACCCAGGATCTTCTTGTTGTGAGGGTGGCTTTTTTTTTACAAGGAAAAAATGTAACTAGTTATAAGTTATTTAAAAAAATGTTGCTGTTACATACATATTGCGTGACTAATATATATTGCATGACTGTTTTGATAGTCTTTTTTATTAAAATGTGTCCAAAACTAAAAACTGTACCCTGACTAGTGAAGTTTATTATAGCTACACATTTTAAAAAGACACCCAGCAAGACGTCAAAATTAGGACAAAGGTATAAAAGGCAATGAGAAAAAAGTACACATGCAACGTGCCCACGTCATCACTCTGTCCCAGTGTGGTAACAAAGCACACGGAAAACAAAAGACGCTCTTACTTGTACTCACTAGTTCATGACCCATATTAGAGGGAAGAATAATTACAGTTTCAGGGCAGAGAGGAGTGATGGCGCACCATATGTTACTGATATGACTGTCATTTTGCCTTATGAGAGCTGCTATCTAGCTCCCTAAGATTAGTTGGAGCTCTAATCTATTGATCCCATGGGAACATTTCTCCATAAGTCTCTCAATGGCTTCCTACTTAAACCCTCATCAAAGGCTGAGGCAATGCGCCCGGCGAGCTGTTTATGTCAATACAGTTAATGTGATGCACTTCACGGCTCCCCTCTCAGACACCAATGCCGGCACAAATGAAGATATAAATATTCAGCCAGAGACCCAAATAAAAGTGAAATAAATAGAAAATAAATTCTTCCCTGTGAGGATGATAAGGCGGAGCGCTCGGGGACAGCGCCAGGGAAATGTAAGACAAATCCCAGCACTGAGCTTCAATTCTCTTGCTGTCATTTCATGATCCCCCCCCCCCCTCCTTCTCCTCTCCGTAGACACATTGCAATCTCACCATTCAGACTGCCTCGTCTTTGTTGTCTGTCGTCTCGGTGTCTTCCATTAACAGTATGGGCAACCTATCATGGCATTGTGCACGTATGATCCTAACTGACAGTAAAAAGGATAAACGTCATGAATAAGCACTCCTCTGAGCGTCAGCCATGACCTTTGACACAAAAGAGTTGATATGCATCAGTAAAGGCAAACCATCATCAAACACATATATCACGAGGTCCATCAGAGATGGAAGCATGAAAATGAGACAAAAGTCGAACTCCAGGCCTCAAGGGCCGGTGTCCTGCAGGTTTTAGATATATCACCCTGTTTCAACACACCTGAATCAAATGATTAGTTCATTACCAGGCTTCTGGAGAACTTCAAGACATGTTGAGGAGGCAATTTAGCCATTTAAATCAGCTGTGATGGATCAAGGACACATCTAAAACCTGCAGGCCCTCGAGGCCTGGAGTTCGACACCTGTGCTGTAGATGCTTGTGAATATGATCTTAATGGAGGACAGAAAGTTGACACTACGTCTATTGCTATTGAAAGTATATTTCTATTGAAAGTAAACATTACATTACTGCTAAATCTGCAGTAATGTAATGTTTATTACATTACTGCAGATTTAGCTAAACAAATAGTCTCCAACATAAATTAGCACATTGCAATATTGAAGGTAATTGTTTGATTTAAAGAACAACCACAGAGCCAGTTCAGGCTTTTTCTTTTCTTTTTTTCTTTTTTCTTTTTTTTGCCTGTCCTGATTGGTTCTTTTGCCATCAGAATTATTGTCTAAAGGCAAAGAAAGATGCCCAATGGATTTACCTTACCAAATGGACCATCCCAGCCTTGCCGTATTGGTCTATTTGATTCAACTTTGCTTTTATTGTGTATTTTATTTTATTTTCACTTGCTACACGCAGGACAGACATGACTGGGGGAAAGAAAAGGGAGAAAGAAAGAGGGAAAGAAAAACAGCGGGGATGAGGAATGGTGATAAAGGGCAAAAAACAAAAACCAACAAAACAAACAGACACAAAATACATATATCGATCACCTATTGAGAAAGAAAAAAGAGAAAAAGCAAAATAGAGAGCAATATAATAAACAACATCATCATGATGATCTATGTGAATATAACAGTAAATACTAAATATTGAATATTATTGTGCAGCATGTAGGATCAACAGCGCACAGTGTGCTTTGAGGTAGGAGCCAAAAAGGGTGTAATTTGTGTGTGAGCACCCGTGTGTACACCTGTGAGCATGAGCGCGCTTGTATTTAAAAGGTTCCTTCATGTAATGATCTGCTAGAGGGTGTGGGGGAGCCACAGCCCCGTCCTCCAGGGCCTGAAGCAGGTATGGAGGAGATCCAGGCTCCAGACATCCAGAGGCCCTCAGAGCACAAGAGACCAAGGAAGACCAACAGAGGGGCAGCTGTGCCACTCTCCCGGAAAGAGCTGAGAATCCCAGGCTTTTGCTTTTCACTGTATGGTTAGTAATAGGTGCCCTTCACTACTTAGACTGGGGCAAATTATTATTTGATCCCCTGCTGAATTTTTAATTACTGTATACTCACCAACAGGCAACAACTGTTGCTACGATTAACTGGAAATGGGAGAAATGATCATAAATCGCCCTTGGTCTGGAGCTCCATGCAAGATCTTTCCTCATGGGATGAGGATGATCATGAGATCGATGGCCGATCAGCCCAAAACTACATGTGAGGTGCTTGATATGAAGGCAGCTGGGACCATGGTCACCAAAAACACCACTGTAATCACACGACGCTATAATGCCCTCCTCCAGGTCTGTCTTAAGGTTGCCAGTGAACATTTATGCAATTCAAAGAAGGTTTGGGAGAAACCAAAGTCAAGCTCTTTGGATTCAACGCAACCTGCTGTGTTTGGAGGAAGAGAAATGCTGAATATGACCCAAACAATGCCATCCCCACCATCAAGCACAGAGGTGGAAACATTATGCTTTGGGGCAAGTTTTCTGGGGAATGAATGGGCTGTACACTGTAAAATCTTAGATGAGAACCTCCTTCACTCAGTAAGAAGACTGAAAATGGCTCATGGATGGATCATCCAGCATTACAATGATCCAAACCACATCACAAGACAACAAAGGTGTGGATAAAGAAGAATTACAATAAGATCACGCAGTGGCCTCGCCAGTCTCAAGACATCAGTACTATATGAAATCTGTTGAGTAAGCTGAAGCAAACTAAAGGGTTTAAAGTTCCTGTAAAGAAGAGTGGGCAAAAATCCCTCCTGAGATGTGTGCAAACCTGGTGACCAGCTCCAAGAAACATCTTACCAAGGGCGTAGATTTGGCATGGACGGAAGGGACACGTCCCACCAATATCCACCTAGCACTGCAGAAAGAGTTAAATTACGTTCTCTACTGGAGTCCTACCTCATGTGACAAATATGGCCAATGTGATTGGCTGTGCCTTTCAGGGAGCTCTGTTTAGTTTTAGCAGGGGCAAGCTCCTCTCCTCCTTGCAGGACCTGCAAGGAGGAGAGGAGGATGGCAGCAAAAAGGAAGAACCTGGATATAAGAAAGTATTTTTCAAAGAAACCTGTAAGTCACTTAAAGCCAAGTTAACTCATAAAATGTGTCCGTCATAATAATGTTACAGGCTATGCTAGGCTTTGGCCCACATCAGCCTAAAATAGTATGTAACCATGAATAACGTGTTTTGGAAACTAACTGCACAACAGGCAGCACTATCAATTATCTCAGTCTCCCAGAGTAGCATTTCTAATTTTGATTGAAACTGTCAGAGAAAACGGCAGCCTCGAGTAAGCCAGGATATTAGTTTACAGAGGCTGTTAAAATTAATCCGTCCCCATTAATGCCAATACCAAATCAACGCCCTTGCATCTTACTGCTGTTCTTGCCAACGATGGTTTTTCCACCAAGTACTAAGTCACCTTTTGTGTGGCATAACAATTTATAACTTTCATGTAAAGTGATGTTCTGGATTTTTTTGTTTTATTTATTTATTAGTTTCATCCTGTCTCTCCCCATGAAAATTAAACTAACATAAAAATAGAAATTGTTAATTTCCTTCGAAATGAGTAAACTGACAAATTCAGCAGGGCATCAAAGAATTACTTCTCCTGCTGTAATTAGGTCTTAAAAAGTCTTAGGAGCCAGTCTAAATGTTTCATTGTCATGGCTCATGGCACTGATACCAAAGGGTACCTTGTGCATATTTCTGAAATGCCAGCAGGTTTTATGAAACAGACGTATTAGATGGGAATAAGAACAGGTTTGATTTCTTTCCCTGACTTTAAGTTTGTCTGCAGTTTGTGTATCAAATGTTTGCCACATGTGTTTATTTCTTAACAGTTTTTGTTATTTTGTCATTTTTACTTAATTTCTATCGAAACAATATTTGTACTTCTAAGCTTCTTGTTCAGTATGAACTACCAGCTATCATGCATTATATTCTACCCAGTGTTTTAATGGAATACTGAGTAGAGCTGTAGCTCTATGTTTGAGTGATATGGGTCAGAGACTGACTGCAGGGGGTTCTTGCACCAGGGGGGCAGTGTTGCAAGAAGTTATTATTCTCAGTGGTTACAGGAGGCCAGAGTTTAGAAATGAGAACCACTAGGGAACGTAGCAAGTGATAGAGAGAAATATAATGCATATTGGACAAAGTAGTACAGTGTATTTTATTGTGACACTTGTACCACATAATATGTGATGAGAACAGTGGGCTCTCTGATGCCTTGTGAAAAATCTACTTAAAGCCATTGAACCATGAGCTCCAGTGTCAGAATGTCTCACAGGTAGGAGGAACAACAGATTTCGATTTAAAGGACAATCCTAACAAGTTAAATGAAAAAATGGGGATGGGGGTGGGCACTGGAAAAAAAAGCATCCTTTTTGAAATGCATTTATTCTTTTGCTTTTCAGTGATATACTTAAGATTTTTAGCCCTAACAAAATCATGCTTTATTGTCAGGGACACAACCATTTGTCTTGATCTTGTCATGCTGACAGAGAGAAAACAGATAAGAGAAGATGATTGGAGAGACAGGACTGAGTAAATTGCCTGACTTGCCTGAATCAAGTGTGAAGGTTTGGACAATTTCAAATGTTTGGTCAAGTGGAAAATCGAAGGTTAGACGTAACCCAGACATTTATATCTTTGTGAATTTAGCTGTGCCTTTTTTTTTTTTACTTAACAGTGTATTTACTTGTAAGACATTTCCCCCATTCTTTGTCTACTAACCTAAAACACGCTAAAAAAACCCCTGTACTTGTCCTAACACTAGTTCTTGGTGCTGCAGTACTATTGATATTTATGTTTCTTTGTTCACTAAATGGTTGTTCACAGAATTTACTGCTCACTCGAATCCCCCCCCCACCCCCCCACCCCCCCCCCCAAAACACTCAAATCACAATATAGCAACAATAAGGAGTTTGTGTAAGTCTTTAAACTGTTCAGCATTATACTGAGCAAAAAACTCTCACACTGTTATCAAGTTGGAGGGTGTTGTCTGTTTTATCACAGGAATTATGAATGCTTAAACCAAGCTGTAACCTTAGAGGCGGAAAAATTGAGACTGGCTCCTAAAGCAAACCTCAAGCATTTTAAAAATGACTAATGTGCAACTTCTCAATTTGATATTGTTGTTTTGGTGTTGCTCCTGTATCAACACAACTAATGTTGGTTCAGGTTCAACACTGCAAGTGACCAGTAACATTATAGTGATGTCATATTTTTGCAATGTAGAAATTCTGTTACACACACACCAAACCTTATCCCTAACCCTACCTGTATGCCCATAACCGTAACCCTAACCATGATCACATTCTAAATCCGAACTCCAATTTTGGATCGCAAAGCTATAACATCATACCAGTGTAATTTGGCCAGATGCAATGTTGATCCTGGACAAGCATTATTATGTTGATCCAGGAACAATACCAACACGAGGATATCAGATAGAGCTATGCAACTTTAGAGTAGACTGTACCAGGAAAAAATAAAAGACAGCTCTGTGGGTGATAAACTTTTATGGAGCTCATCTAAAATTTGCTTTACTTTGAGCATGGTTGCTTTCAGTGAAGGACAGATGGTGGAACTAGCATCTGTAGCTCTTTGCTAGCCATCGGCTCAGCTAATCAAGAGAAGATGAAGTGGATTTTTCAACTGTGTTTATTTTGTTGTTGCTTTTTGAACATTTTTGAAAATAACTGTGTGGGATTTCTTGAAAGGTGATTGCCTTTTACTTGTATGTTACAACTGATTAGCAGACACCTCTACCTATGCAATGCACCCATGCAGGTTATGGATGCAGCTTGCTAACAAAGCTTCCAAGTGTTAATTTAACACACATTCCTTTCCAAAAATGGCCACAGTGACAAGGGGAAAATGGTAAAAAGTCAAGCTTCAAATTACGAATCCCTAAACAATGGCTATATCCAAGATTCAAAACATTTTCACTTCACAAATAACATTTATGTTTACTTTCCAGAGTAAGTGTAAATTTTGAACGGTCACTGGCACAGTTGTATCCTGTTAGCTGGCAGTGTTTTAAGTTTTTTTCTTTTATTGCTCCTGAGCAGTTTAAATTGGAATTTTAAAATCAGATAATTATACTCATCAACAATACCTCATGTTAATATCCTGCTTCTTGTGGCCTCTTGCCGTCATTACTAGGTGCTTATGCTACCTACAAGACTTGAAATCTACAAATTCTAACACTCTTTTAACCAAACCGAATTAATCAGAAATGTCCAAAGCAACAGGCCTCTCCAAATAACATATAACTAGAAAGCAAAGTTAGATTGTGTATATGGAATCACAAATACCAGGTCCAGTTCACAGCACACAGGAGCACTAGCACCGTTCCATTAGTTTGAGTGGATAAGAAACACACTTAAGACATTAAATGTCAAGTCAAAGCTAAATAATAATCATTATACTGTGTACATTGTAATCTTTGCGCAAACACAATAATGATTACTTTGTGATAAGCATCCGAGTGGACACATTAAGCAGCGTTGTTATTTTGCAGAAAGGAGTTTACGGCCCATTTATCAGAATGTTTGGTTTCTCCAGGTTATCTCAGATGGAGAAAATGGTTCAATGGAGCCAGAAAACGATATCATTAATTGGGTTTGTTGTTCTTGCGAGTTAGATAATCAAAAGAGTGAGTGCTAGGGTTTTGCTTGCATTGTGAAGCCTCACCATCAAATTTAAGCTTTCTTATTCTGAATGTTTTTCAGGAGACGATTTCTGTTTTTATATCCATGCGGGTGTCTGAAAGCTATCGTATAATTAATCAGGCTAATCACGGGCTGATGCCTGAGGCTGTTGTGAAGGGTCAGCTATTGTCTTTCTAAGGATTGCCATTTTCTCTGCCTTTCTGTGCATATAGGCATGTGTAATATAGCATATAGCATGTTGTGCTGCAAGTGTTTGGGAGCAAAGGCAAGTGGAGCAGAAAGCCTGCTGAAATTCAAAAATGTAAAAGTCATCTTTCAAAAAAATAAATAAAAATCACACTTTATCTTCAGTCCTCAACAGGAATTGGTATCAAAGGTATTTCTGAGCTCTGGGATGAAAGTTGCCATGTATCAAAGTTATTACCATGGAAACACTCGATTACTCTTGCCTTGCATAAATGAGTCAGGATAAATTAGAAATCCAATTTGTATTGTTTGCCATGCTCAGAATAGATTACAAATGTATCAGCCAGCTGATGCTAATTCGTTTGGCAGCCTGTGTTGTTCTGATGAGAAACGAGAGGAGCGAGGAGGCGGTATTGGTAGTATGTGCAGTGTTGTTTGTCACCAGCTTTATTTACCTTGCAGCCGCTCCACAGGCTGCAGGCATATGGCTTATGATAATGAAAGTCCACATTAGGTCTCTCTCTCTCACACACACTGACTCATTCCCACATCATCTGCGATCCACTGCTCCTCTTTATTCACTCCACTTTCAGCATGCATGCACTTCCAAATCTGATACTAGTTAGATCATTTAAATTAGCATATAGCCCAAAGGTGAAAAAATTCCCTCTTTTTTTCCCTCTGCTTGCTCTTATTTTTCCAACTCCGCAGAGAAGCTGCCTATGGAGGGGTGTTGTAGAGGCAATGTTTGTAATGTTAATTTTATATCCCAGTGGAAACAGATACAACACTTTGATTGTTATTCGTACATCGAGGACTGACAGCAAGAGCGCTGATGTAAGGCAAAAACCTGCTATACATTGCATGGTCTTCAGGGCAACACGTGCATACCTTCTACCTAACACTCTGCGAATTATACATAGACATGGAAGGAATAGTGTGATTACAAGTAAGCAACCTTCATTGTAAAAAAAGGAAAAAGAAAAAAATATCCTTTAATGACTGCACAACAATTTCAGAAATTTGTGTGTGGATATTGGTTATTTGACCATATTTATAACCATAGTTATTTGAACACAAAGTGCATCAGAAAATAAGTTTTGTTTTTTGTTGTAGATAACAAATCCTTATGCATCACATATAACAACCTTTTTCTATGTTAATGGTCTAAATCAAATCAAATCAAATCAAATCACTTTTATTGTCACATCACATGTGCAGGCACACTGGCATAGCACATGCGAGTGAAATTCTTGTGTGCGAGCTTCACAAGCAACAGAGATGTGCAAACACAACAACACAAACGAGCAAAATACAAGAATGGCCAACCTGAAACTAATAAATATATGTACAATATATAATAGTGTATGCATTTCTGGATGTGTATACTAAATATTTTCCTACGTGTGTGTGTGTGTGTATGTGTGTGTGTGTGTATACACATTTTTACAAATTAAATAGTAAAAAAATAAAATAAAATAATAATAATAATAATAATAATAAAATATATAAAATATACAGAGTTGAATATGTGCAAAACAAGTGGCATTTATATACAGTGTGGAGTGCATAATGTTGAAGTTCCAGTAGTGAAGCTGAGGTGTCTATGACGTGTTCAGCAGTCTGATGGCCTGATGGAAAAAGCTGTCTCTCAGTCTGCTGGTTCGGGACCGGATGCTGCAGAACCTCCTTCCTGATGGAAGCAGTCTGAACAGTTTATGGCTGGGGTGACTGGAGTCCTTGATGATCCTCCCCGCTTTCCTCAGGCAGCGCTTCCTGTAGATGTCTTGGAGGGAGGGAAGCTCACCTCCAATTATCCGTTCAGAGCACCGCACTACTCGCTGGAGAGCTTTGCAGTTGTAGGCGGTGCTGTTGCCATACCAGGTGGTGATGCATCCAGTGAGGATGCTCTCAATGGCACAGTGATAGAAGGTCCTGAGGATGCGGGGGCTCATGCCGAATCTTTTCAGTCTCCTGAGAAAGAAGAGGCGCTGCTGCGCCTTCTTCACTGTTTTGTTTGTGTGTACTGACCACGTAAGATCCTCAGCTAGATGTACACCAAGGAACCGGAAGCTGCTCACTCTCTCCACAGCAGCGCCGTTGATGGTGATGGGGGTGTGTACTTCTCTGCACCTCCGGAAGTCCACTATCAACTCCTTTGTCTTTGCGACGTTGAGGGTGAGATGGTTGTCTTGACACCAGTGGGTCAGGGCGCTGACCTCCTCCCTGTAAGCCGTCTCATCACCGTTGGTGATAAGACCCACCACTGTAGTGTCGTCCGCAAACTTCACAATGATGTTGGAGCTGTTAGTGGCTGTGCAGTCGTAGGTGTAGAGTGAGTACAGGAGAGGGCTCAGTACACACCCCTGTGGAGCACCAGTGTTCAGTGTGATGGGGGATGAGGTGATGCTGCCCAGTCTGACCACCTGGCGTCTGTCAGACAGGAAGCTAAGGATCCAGCTGCAGAGGGAGCTGCTCAGTCCTAGATCCTGCAGTTTCCTGTCCAGCTTCGAGGGAACGATGGTATTGAATGCTGAGCTGTAATCTACAAACAGCATTCTCACATACGTGTCTCTCTTCTCCAGGTGTGACAGGGCAGTATGTAGTGTCAGGGCTATGGCATCATCAGTGGACCTGTTGTGGCGGTATGCAAACTGTAGAGGGTCCAGTGAGTCGGGTAGTGCAGAGCAGATGAAGTCCCTGACCAGCTTCTCGAAGCATTTGCTTACGATGGGGGTCAGGGCTACAGGTCGCCAGTCGTTCAATGAGGAGATGGTGGAGGATTTGGGTACAGGGACGATGGTGGCCATTTTGAAGCAGGCTGGGACTACAGACAGAGAGAGGGAAAGGTTGAAGATGTGTGTGAACACTCCAGCCAGCTGAGCCGCGCATGACCTGAGGACGCGGCCGGGAATCCCGTCCGGACCAGTAGCTTTGCGTGCGTTCACCTTCCTGAAGCACTTCCGCACATCCTCCTCAGACACAGTGTGCGCACTGACGTCATCCGCGGTGCGCACACTGTCCGGTCTCATGGTGTTCGCTGTGTCGAATCTAGCGTAGAATACGTTTAGATCCTCACACAGAGAGGCCGTGGTCTGCGGTGTGCTGGTTTTCCCTCTAAAGTCTGTGATCGTGTTTAGTCCCTGCCACATACTCCGAGGGTTGTCAAACTGTTGTTCCACCCTGTCCCTGTACTCACGTTTGGCTGCTTTGATCGTCTTCCGGAGTTGGTAATGTGCGTGTTTGTAGTCCGATGTGTTCGCGGAGGCAAAGGCGGTGTTCCGTGCCGCCAGTGCCGCGCGAACATCTCCGTTAATCCAGGGTTTTTGATTTGGGAAGGATTTGACTGTTCTGGATGGGACGACATCTTCCACGCATTTCCTGATAAATCCACAGACTGAGTCTGTGTATTCATCAATGTCTCTGGCGGCCACGTGAAACATTTCCCAGTCCGCGTGATCAAAACAGTCCCGCAGCGCAGACTCCGATACTATACTTGTCTATCACTGTCACATTTAACATTTTACATTATACTTAGGCTATAATTCAAAATCCTGCTGCTTACCTTCCGAATTATTAACAATATAGCGCCAAGCTACCTCATTGAGCTACTTAGATCATACACCCCTACTAGAGCATTAAGATCATCTTCCCAGTCACTCTTGGTACTGCCAAGATCTAGGCTGAAGACTAGAGGTGACCGCGCGTTTGCCTTGGCTGCACCCGATTTATGGAATAACCTCCCCATCGCTATACGTGAGTCTGATTCCATCCATTCCTTCAAATCGCGGTTAAAAACCCACTTATTTAGCCTCGCCTTTTCTACAAGTTAATGCTTGCTTGATAGTTAGCTTAATGCTTATTCTTATCTTCGGCTTTTAATTCATTATTTATTTATTTATTTATTTTTTGGACTCTTTTATCCTCTACACTTAGCCTTCTTTTATGCTTTTATATGCAATTCTTTTGCCTTCGTGTGTTTTAATGCCATTCAACCTGCTAGCAAGTTTTGGTACCTTGCCATAGCCCTCATCCTTCCCTGTTATTTCATCTTACCCTCTTGCATGTTAAGCACTTTGGTACACTACTGGTTTTTAAATGTGTTATATAAATAAAGTTTGTTGTTGTTGTTGTGGTTGTTGAAGATGCCAAAGCCACATCCGACACTTAAAAAGTAGCCTAAACATTTTACTATTATATTTTCATTCTCTGCCTTTGGTAGTAATAGTAACAGCTGTTTTAAGAAATTATTTAGTCATGTCACAGACATGCTGGGCTACAGTGAATAGCTAGTTAGCAAAAAAGGATGCAAGGCAAATACAGGAAGGCTAACTTTGTTGAATTCTAACAATACCTGCCTTCCAGCTATGACATTTAGCATATTTGCAAGTGATAAGTTTACACCAAAATAAAATAAACTGTCAAGTTTTGTGTGTTTGTGCTTTTTTACACCACCAGCCTATCTTATAACCCATGGACAGTAAACAGGTTTGCACTAAAAAGCACCACAGAGGCCAACGACAATGTTGCTAGTTTCGCTTCAATATGTTAAGGTTCACCGCTAACTGAACAATACCCGACCTCTGCTTGAACAGAGATAAATGGAATTTAACAAAGACGTTTGTATTTTTGTGGCCTCTCCCAGTGAAGATGAAAGCCAGATGTTGGTGGGTGTTAGCTGATTTTTTTTCTCCACTGAAAAAGTGGATTTGTTTACATGTGTTGCATGAACTGTTGCATGCTTGTTTTGCAAGAAATTCATACTAAAGGTTGTTTTCTCTACACTGCTACTTTAACTATTATTCTCTTTATGGCCAGAGAAGTGTCCCTTGATTGCTATCATTTAACCACTGAGCAGCAGCATCAGAATTTCATGAATCACTCTTTGCACTGCAGGTACACATCTGCACTGTATAGTGACAAAATTATTCAGTAAATGATTCCTGGATAGTGTTAATAAAAGTATAAGAACAACTTCATTATTTGCACAGCCTGCTATGTACTGTGCAACTGCCAGCACTTGTTTAGAGTTTTATTTATTCTTTCTTTTCACAGTTGTAAACCTGCAGACCATAAAACTTAATCCTTAAATTGCAAGGTTTGAGAGAAAACTAGAGACATGTTGTCCCGAGGCCAAAACTCCTTCGGTGTATCAAACAACAGGTCCTCTCTCAGTGGGTTCCTGGTGGTGCTGTAAAATTACTGTGATGTTAGGAGCAGCTATCAGAGCAACATTTGCCCTGTGGAAGCTGTGGAGAAGGCTCTGGAATGATGCCTGACTGAAGCAAGAGACAGAATTTTCCTATCCTATCTTAACCTATCAACCTTGGAGGTTTTCACTTCTTTTTTGCTGAAATGTTCTTGTTAGACTCTTGGTCTATCACCTTGCCATTTCCCCCCTCTTCTGTCTGTGTAACTATGGCCTGTATGATTTAGTGTTTCTGCAGCAGACATCAAAAAGGTGTCACACTAACAGAAGCATCCAGGGGTGTCACAAAGCGTGTTTTTATAGAGTTAACACACGGTTACATGTACAATTGTTGTTTTTCGACGAGACACGACTTACCACATGAATTGGCAAATGAGTCTGGCTAGGACTGAATTAGGATTTGAGTTGTACGCTAATTAGAAATTACAAACCCAAGCACAAGCGCTGGCTCCGGAAGCCTGTCTGAGCATGTGTTGCTCTGCTCGAGTGGGATTTCGGAATCCTGTATGAAGTGAGCAGCCAAGCACTCTCACAATGGACTAGAATTTAAAGAACCACGTCTAAAAACAATATGAGCCACAAAAGCATAAAGTTATGAAAATGACATGGAATTGCACTCTGGTGACATTTGCAGAATAAAAGCGTTTCCTGTCTTTAGTCCACTAGAGTTCTCTTTGGTTGATCCGCATAGATCGAGATCTTAATATGACTTGACAAACATAAAATTTTCATTTATTCAGAGCAGCTGCACAAATGCCAAGCTGAACTGTCTGGACCAAAACTGAAGTTAGTAATATGAAACCTTGTATTATATTTTCTTCCTTGCAGCAGCTTAGGTATGGCTTCTACTGCTGGCTTTGCTGTAGTGGGCTGTACAGTAAATTCTGGTCCTGCTTGTCTTGGTGTATATTACCTTAGTGAGAGTCATCATTGCATATAGCTGTGCTATTTTGGGAAGAGAAGAAAATATTTCAGAGAATTCACAGATGCTTCAGGTTCAACCTGTATGGTCTGACTCATGAAGAAAGTGCCTACATTCCAAAAACAATTTAAAGCCTGAATGATTTATACATGTTTTTATTCAAGCGCTTCAGAGTTTTTGCTCCTGCATCACTCTGTTTTCCTCCCTCACCCCTGTGACATTTTCTTAGGAAGCTAAAAAAAAAAGTCCAGTGTTAATCTCTGCGCCATATGGGTGGACTGATAGATGCTGCAATGCTAAGTGGCTCGCTCAAACCATGCCGGCACAAAATAATTATAATTTATGAGGCCAAACCTTCCGATTCATCACAGACCCAGCCTTTTTGGGCAGCCATGACACATCATTATGGGGGTATCGCCTTTCCCATTCATTGGCTACCTAATCCAATAGAGCAGTGGTTTTAGCCAAAGATACCCCTACACATGCAGTTGTCTTTGGTGATGCTGTTTAGTAATTGCTTTAACTTGCCAATCACAGCCGCTAGGATGCAGACTGAGGAATTAGTAAGGGAGGCTGATTTGACATAAACATGTGATTAGGACACTCTTATGGCACCACTGCTACAGATGACTTCCTGCAGCTTAAAGACAAGCATACATGTGACCAGGTATCATATGATCATCTCACAGTGCCATAGTGGTATACTGGCTAATCGCGTCATTACGCTGCACTTTTCAGGTTGATCCATCTCTGACTTTCAAGCCGTAGATGGCTCGAAAATAGAATTAGTTCCCATTTTCATGCCGCTTTGTTTTTCCAAAAAATCCAATTTGCAGCCGAATCAGTTTCAATTTCAAAAGCAGCCATTAGTACTAACGCCATAAAATTAAATGGACAATATTTCATCCTGCACTCTTAGCATCTCAACAAAGCGTAGAGGTGGTTCTGTGTCTGATGACAATAAGAAAGTGACACCGCCAGTAACAAAGACAGGAGTCTCATTTCATCTGAAACTTTGCTTTTGTGATCAGTTATTGATCATTCATCACAAAGAAATGGAGGCATTTTGGGGAAACTATCATTATTTTAAACAACTTTAAAAGAAAAGAATAAAACTAAAAGCTTTCTTCGTTATAAAAGTGAATCCAATGCTAGATTAGTGCAGACTGTGACACAAACTCTGCGAAACACAGGAATAAGAGCACTGATTTCTTTTTCTAAAGCAGAGCTTTGGCTCTAAAGTCAGCATCAAAAGCCAGAAATGTATTTATTAAGTAACTGGCAATCATCAACTACTCTGTCAATCTATGCCAATACAGCTTATTATGTTTGTTTTTAAAGTTAAAAGTTTAAGTCTTAGTTACTCACACACTTAACAAAATCTCAGTCTTATATAAATCACATTTGAAATGCTAAAGGCTCTGCAGTGACACACAGGCGATCAGCTGAATATAGCAGGACAAGCAGAGGGCACGTCAACACCATCAAAAGTCACTGTAGCATTCCAGTTGTCACCTATGAAGAGTGCAGATGCTCTGAAGGGTTGGAGGACAGAGTTTGCACTTGTTTGCCTCTCAAACCCTATTCCAAGCAGGTGCCCGGACAGAAATAGCATCAGTTGGCAGGATATGTGTGTCATGTACCAACCTGCTAACCTCCTAACCCAGCAGGGTGATGCCAGGGGAGTTCCGGAGACTTCTTTCACTCCACCTCTGTGTGACCTCTATCTGCAGCCAATCGGTCCAAATGCATTCAAAGTTTCGAGAAGCTGGAGTTTATTCACAGAGAAGAGCGGACGGTTCGTTACTTTCTTTTGTTCCTTGTGGCACGACTGAGCCGCTGTAGAGCACGAATACAACATGCTGGAGTCCAAATTCAAAGGTCGTTACAGCGTTGTTGTAACTGTGCTTCACACGGCACAGTTAACGCACACATGGTCTCATTCAAATTTTACAAAAGTTCTCTCTGAATTGTTTTGTTCGTTGAGCAGCACTTGACTTACATTAGCCATAGAGCATGCATGCCTTTGTCTGCCATTGGGTTGAAACCGTATTATTTCAACACCCAGTCATGTGTAATATGTGCGATGCATGTAGGTGAAGTAGTAAAGTGCAGAACTGAAACATCGGAAATGGAAAAAAAAAATCCACTGCGTTTCAGTCATTATAGTGTGTCCAATTTGGGGTCCCCTCTGAGCTTTATTATGTGCATAAATCCACTTTCATGTGGGGTGGGTGCCGGGGCACAGGGTCGGAGGGGAGCTGTCACTGACTCAGTGCGTTTTTTTAAAAAGGGCAACTGCATCACTTTGATTGAAGAGCCGTTAAGTGCGTTGAAGGCTTCGGCATTCAGCGCGCAGGCCACCTTTACGCATCAGTACTTCCTCTGTTGCTTCACAACTGTGTTTTTAGCGCTGATTACATGTTCCCCCTAAACGTCGGAGAAAGGATGAGTCCAGACGTCCACAGACAGGCCACTCTCCATTTTAGCTCAGAGTTGATGTGCTCAGCTAATCTTCTTGAAGGACAGAGGGGTCAGCAGAGATGAACCGTGAATCGCCTCCACCCCATCGCACAGCACCCGCATAAAATAGGGCCTCTCCTTTTAGCATGGCAGTTATATATCCATGTTAGGGAGCACCTGTCTCCATGGTGTATTTATGAGGCACTGCACAGCTGTTTGAGGGGTTCCAACACACGTTTTCTATATGATTCATGCCTGCCCACCCCACCCCCAGTCACATGCTCCTCTTATTAGCTGCTCTGTTCCTTTAGACAACATTGCTACTTTTTCATTTAAAAGGGGAATTAAACATGAAGTGACCTTCAGTTTTACTAGTAAACCCACATATGGAGGTCACTCTTTTTTTCCGACCCAGTAGAAGGTTTTGGCCAATACGCTGAACCGGGAGTAGCTGACTGAACAGAGTCGTGTTCACATGGAGTACAAGGGTGGAATGCTGGTTAGTGCGGACATAGAAAATAGGGGAGATGCTGATAATTAGCTCTTGAAGTAGGTCACATTTTAATCTCTTTCAACAAGAAAGCTCCTTGTTATCAAGGCAGGCAAAGCAGAACATTTTTAAACTAAGATGTGCCACAGAGTGGTCAATCAACGCAGTGTTTTGACTTGTTAGTGAAACACGATGCTATTATCCAGCCAACTTAGCAATCCATATGTGTCTTTTTAGGAAAAGCTCTCAAGCTTTCAGTCTGTTTTTTGTGTTTTTGCAGTTATTTTACAATAAATGTTCACATTTCTTTGATCGCAGGACTACAAAATACAATAGTCATGATCATGTACACTATCAGACCTTACAAAGGTTTCTTATGGTGTGTAAAACATTTATTTTTTCACCTCTGAGAAGGTGCTCGGCTCTGTTACTAAGCTTCGGCTGTAATTTCGCAATGAACAATAACCTACAGTACCTTCACCCCTCCCTTCCTCCTCATCCCCAGCTGCCCCGGTGTGCCCTCTCTCAGCCGTTTGACGCTAATAGAAATTAGTTACCTTGGAAATGCACGGCCCATCCTGCTTCAGTACAGGCAGAGCAAATGAAGACTGATCACCTTTATGGAGAAACCACTCACGACCCTGAAGCAACACTGGTTATAATTTTAACTCTTTATTTTCATTATATCATCTGGTCCCTGTTTACTTACTTCATCATTTGTCATCTACTTGTAGGTATCTTTTCAGGGTTACACTAATGGGGTTTTGTTGTTATAGCTGCATGGTTTGCTCGGTCTCATTTTGAAAATAGGGCTCATCAGAGATTTGATGAGAACATACTAATAGCACAGATGTTCGGAGGGAAAATCAATAGAGCTTAGCTATTGGGGGTAGAGGGATAAAAGGACACTCAGTGCCTGAAATAGCAAGAGTGCACGGAACTAGGCAACTCTTGAGTATGATTAGCTGCCCACTGTTCTCAAGAACATTTTTCCCAAACCACATTATTTTGATATTTTTTCCTCTGTGCTTTTGTGCTAGTAGCTAACCTCCTGCAACAGTGTTCATCTTTTTGATCCGTCTTTAATGCTCCGTGACTCTAAAAAGCATTCGTTACAGAAGTTATGGGTTTTTTTGTATTTCAATATGGAAACATATTTCTCTATGTACATCACAGGGACCTATAATTTGAAGTAACATTACTTTATTGATAAGAAAGAAAAAGAAACATTTCCAAAGACTACATTTTCATTTTTGCCTTGAGTATCAGCCTCTTTGTGAGTTTGCAGGTAAAATAAAAGGCCAAATCAGACAGCGTGTGAATCAACAAGTGCCTTTGCTAGATTCATAACAGCATAGAAAATGTTAATGGATACTTCTGTCATGTTCATTCACAGCTACATGTTTTTTTTTTCTAGTAGCTTCACATGATTCATAGTTCAAAAGGAATACTTACTTCACTTATACGGGATCTTGGTGCAAGCCATTCAATTTATCCAGAGGTGGAACCCCCCCCGCCCCATCCCTTTATGCCTGCTTTCTTCTAATTGGATGCCTCATCCCTCAGACAGAAGGTTTGAACTGCAGGTGGGTAAGGCTGCTGTGCTCAAATCCATGGCTGTGTATGTGAGGTCTCCTCTCATTGACCCCATAAAAAACCAAGCAACCAAGTGTTTGCCTCACAGAGTGTTTGCCTCACGGGGATTACTTGTACCAGTGACCCCATTCTTTGATCTCTTGTCCTTGTTTAATAAGAGCATCCACAAGTAACAGTATATGACAGAAAATAATGAAAGTGTGATAGGCTGCCTGTTTGGGTTTAACAAAAGCTAATCTTTAGGGACCAGATTTACTCACTAATGGAAATCGTGCAAAAGTAAGACAGGAAGGAGAGAAAGGAAACTCATGAGAGCAAGTGACTTTACTTTCTCTTGAGAAGGCCAATATAACATTTAGCTTTCGCTGCCAGATACCAATGAAAAAATAAATAGATACCCGAAAGATTAGCTAGAGAAGATTTGGAGGGTGAAGTCAACAGTCCTGGTGGTAATCGGAGCACTCGGGGCAAGACGCTCCATGTCTGTTTGGATGTGTGGAGCTTGCTACAGCACTGCATGACCTGACCAAACCTTTCACCACACAAAATCCACCATCACAAGCTTTTACATCTTTCATTTCAGCTTTTATAACCCCAAAGGCTATAGATTGCCTCTCTTTTCTGTAACAGAGTGGACTCCTCACATCAGAACAAGTCAGATCAGATCAAGTCCACATCAGAACAAAAGAAAAAAGCTTACGCTTTACTCAGGGGGAGCTGCATTTTAGGAAATGGATTTAAATGAACCCGAATGTATTGAGTATGACGTCTAATTCTCCAGATTTGGTTGCTAATGGTGATTGGAGTTAGCTCTTTAAGGTCACTTGTGGAGCGGAGAGAGCAGTTTCTATGCTGTGTTGAAGTGTACCTTTTGATTAGAAGCCCAAGAGCAAGTGCAATTTCACAGTCCTCGCTGCAAATTTGAACAGAATTCCATTTTGCTAAAATTATGGTAAAAATGAATAGAACACTCAAGTCATTTCCTCCCTTTCTTTCTTCGCTTAGAGGGTTTTTTTTTCTTCACTTTGAAATTCTTAAAATTATGCACAGAACTGAAAATATAGTTTCAGAGAACCACAGAAAACTTTTTGTCTCACTTGTGCCTTTTCTTTTTCAACGAGTCATTTGTTTGTTTGTTTTTTAAAATGTCCAGGGTGTTTTCACACCTGCAGTGTTTAGTCCATTTAAATTGAACTCTGGTTTGTTTTCCTGTTCAGTGTGGTTCACTTGGAACTGGAACAAAAGAACCACACCAAGACTGTTTGGAGTACTATAGATGCACAAACGTCTGCATGGCCTTGCAACTACCTGTGAAATAAACATAAACTCTCCATTTCCTTCCAAAGTCCATAACACAGCATCTTCTTCTGTACTCACTTTTGTTGTTTATGCCCCAGACACATCTGGCCAATGAGCAGACTGAACATTGTCATGTGGTTTTTAGTGACATGTTTTGGTTCTCTTGAAGTTTAATGAACTTATCAACTGATTCGGGCCAGAGGAAACAAACTATACAAATGACTGTGCTCTATCAAGGTATACTAACATGTTGATCTCAAGGTTAAACGTTATAGATGTGCAGCTATCGCTAAGGTATCATGAACATTTCATTTTTTTGCTTCCAAATATGGTCTGCTTTTGATGAGTAGAATATACACTGATATTACGTGTAAAATACATGAAAGGCATTGATTGAAAGCCCATAACTGCATTGTTATCTCTGCTGCAGAGAGTAGGCCCGCACTCACTCTTCTTTCTCTTTTCTTGTCACATCATATTATTTCCCTTTGTTCAGCACTATCTCTCACATCCTGACTGTACATGGATCTGAGATATCCACTCACCTTTTAGAAACCAACCCAACCCCCAAAACCCTTTGATAATATCAGCTTGAGCTTAGTAACATCTCGCTAACATAGCTGGCCATTAACATTTTCTGTTCAGAGAGCCTATCACCACCCATTAGAATTGTGTCAGAAGACTTGAGTTCACTGGGGGAAGGTACCTGGTGTCTGGTGTCAGACCTGTCAACTCAAACCTACCCCCCCAATCTGCTTCCAAACTTAATAGATGCAGACAGCCTGAGCTTCAAGTACCCAAATCAATGGTGCATGGCAAGGTCAATGTGCAGACAGCTATTTCCAGTTACAAACTGGTGGAAGTATGAAAAACTGGGTGAGGGGAGAGGGTGCTAACAGCCTCCAATTCACCTTTAAGCACCTTAATGTACAGTACAGGGTCATAATACTTTAATATGCTGTGATTGGTCAGGCGTTACATTATTCAAACAGTGGTAATCCAAGGTTGCTTTCACTTCAAAAATAAAACATGGCTGTAGGCCTTGAAGTCAATTTGTCCATAATAGAAAGACACACATACCCCCCCACCCACACACACACACACACACACACACACACACACACACACACACACACACACACACACACACACACACACACATATATATTTTTATATATTTATATATATTTGCATTTATGACCTTTAACTTTATCATATTTGCTACATTGGTCATTTTTGCGCCATGTAATTCTCACAGTCTTTTTATCTTAAACAAAAACATACAAGGGGGTTAGGGTAAAAAGAAAGTCACAATGATGATGCAGGGGTCTTAACAAACGAATGTATTAGATGTGATTTGTGTGTTTTTTAGACCCTGCGTCACGGGGTTAAGACATGACAAACAACTGATTGGCAACATTTTTGCAGTTTACATTTATGTGACTTGGTTAATTAAGGATTGGTAATACATTGATGCAATGAATTTGCCTAACCTGTTTTCTCTCTCCCATGCTCTTTCTTTTTAAATATATTTTAAAAAGAAGGTGGATGGATGGGAATTTGCAACATACACTGGCATGAAATTGCACAGAGGTGTAAGAAAGGGAAAGTACATCAGTGTGTAGACAGGTAACCGCACCAAGACCGTAGGCACATCTGATACCCTGTCTTTTTTTTCTTTTCTTCAGTCATCCCTGTCTCCATGGCGTTTTCTATGGGCAACGTCTCAAAGTGTCATTTACTGGGAGAGGTGGTGAAAGGCCGCTGGCCGTTCCTTTGGTTTCAGCCTCTTTGTCTCCACAGTTAAAGCTGCTGAATGGTTCGGGATGTGCAGCGTGATACTGCAGAGCACACTGCCCCAAGGCAGGAGCATCATCATTCATTCTTGCATCAGCGTGCATTTCTGGAATATGTAAAAAGAGAAATTGCAGTGCTTAGAGATCGTCCTCTCGCAGCGACCAAGGCCGGCGCAGTCATTTGTCTGCTACATATGAAAACTTGATGGAAAAACATACAATGGCACGTTGGGACATCTAATCATTTCAGCTGTGCCCGTGCAAAAAGCACCACAATGCAGGCGTCATTGTGCGCCTCGACAAAAGATGAAAGGCATTTCTTTGCGCTCAGAGGAGACTCGCAAGGCAGTGGTATCAATGGCTGAGTATAAAAGGCACTGCTTTATTTCCTAACTGTTTAGACACCTCGAGTCACTCATGCAAATTGCCAATCGCCACAGTTAATGTTTTCACACATGCAGTGGGGGGGTGCACCTGTTTAGCTGTGTGGGTTTATTTGTCAGACACAACGTTATATTTTTCAAAGGGAATCAAACAGGAAGGGCCTGTGAAATGTTTGCGTGCAGGCTGATTTAACATGAAATGGCTTTCCTCAGAT
Organism: Rhamphochromis longiceps; assembly: GCF_057381845.1. Classification (NCBI taxonomy): domain Eukaryota; kingdom Metazoa; phylum Chordata; class Actinopteri; order Cichliformes; family Cichlidae; genus Rhamphochromis; species Rhamphochromis longiceps. The sequence goes on along the minus strand of NC_140565.1, from coordinate 8,749,529 downwards.
AGCCAGTGGGATTTGCTTTGATGCCTGACATGTTATTGTGCTGCGTGTTATTGTATGTAGGTTACAAAAAAGAGGCTCATTCCCATCCAGGGTTTCAATCCTCCAAGTGTGAATGCATCACTCATATGGCGTTCCTGGGTGTAGCGTGTTGCCACACACACACACACACACACACACACACACACACACACACACACACACACACACACACACACACACACACTCGCACCGTGACACTCATGACAGGGATGATGTTTATAAATTAACAGTAGAATTGAAATTATTTATCAATATAAAGACATTTCTAAAAAAAGAAGTAGGACTTTGCGTCCCACGACTGTGGCTGTCAGCCCGGCATTTTAATATGGATGGCATCTCATGAACTCATCTGGTGTCAGAACTGTTGTTTGAATTCAAGCCTTTTCTACTTTTGTTTATTTGGGGCTTGCAATCTGTGCAAATGAAAATGAGGGAGGAGGGAGCGTGTGTGTGGTGGTGGTGGGGTGTTGGGGAGGAAAAATAACGAATGAGAGCAAGCGAGACGGCTACAGATAAAGACTGAGGGGCAGAAAGATGGTAAACACGCAGATTGTCTTTGTGGCCGACTGCGAGATGACCGTGGGAATGGCAGCTGTGGCAACAGAATAAATTTGAATGCTCATCTTGGTTAATAAATAACTTTGTGAACCAGAGCACCTGGCCCAGTCTCCAGTGCAATCCGGTACCATGGTGGGCCTGCGTTGACTATTCACTATAACCTTCCCGTCAGATGAATAGGTCTCCACACCACATCCACGCCTTTCCTCTTTGCTCGTCTGTTGCGGAGTGAAACAGAACACAGTGCCACTAGCGGCGGGGAAATAGATGGAAGTATTCATATGCTTTACACAAACAGACCGTGGCTAATTGAAAGATCTCATTCTAACGGAGTTTACAGCAGCAATCCTTGTGGGACACAGAGTGGCCTCGGACTGAAATGAAATGCGGTAGATAATGAGAGAGCAGGAGTTGAAAGAGAGAAGAAAAGAAAGTATAAAGAAACTAAATGAGATTCAGAACTAGGAGAAACCATCAAGGCACATTGTACTGCCCTGATTCAGATGATATTAGCACAGTCTCCTCATCAACCTGCCTAGGAATAACGTACGATCCTCGCATAAAGTAGTGCTTTCAAAATCCGGGTTAGGCATTAACTGTGTAAATAACCCCCACCCCAAGATCACAGTTACACACGCCCCTCTTGTATCCTACCCTCTTAACTCCAACCTAATTTCTGTTACGTTTCTCTTTCTTCATTCCTCCCACTAATGCTCCGTCACTTTCCTCAGGCCATGACTTTTGCTCTCAGGGTATGCCGTTTCCCCCTGCTGGGGTGGATGAAGACCAGAGGCCTCCCTATCATTAAACTCATTTCCTGAAACAACAGGGTGCACTAATGAGAAATTCTAATTAATATTCTAATTATTTTTATAATTGCTTGTGCTAAGTGATTCTGCGCGGGGCCAATCCTTAATTCTGCCTCAGTTGTTAGTCGATAAGAGCTAAAGTTCATATTTTTGATCCTCTCAGCAACACGTGAAACTATCAGGAGTAATTAGAAAGTCTTTTGATGACAAATAATGCCCCCACAACTCATTTAGCTTAAGCCTACATGACGCTCTACCTTACTGTGTATAATATCCTCACGCCTCAAGCCACTGAAGAGGAGATAGGGGAGGTGTTGAGGGGACTGGGTTGTTTTGTGTTTATAGAAGCAAATCATGAGGGGATGTTTAAAGGGCTGGTTAACACAAATTAAAAGAAAACACGTGTTCTCATTATCACCATTGTTTTCTAGCTGTGCTGATGGTTTCATTAAAATGTTTTTCTTGGGGTTCACATTTGGACACAGTGTCCCAATATAGGGGATTTTTAGGGCTCATGGCAATTAATATTGCCAACAAAAAATTCAGCTGAAACTCCAGAAAACACACTATAAAACGTATTCCTAGGGCCTGTTTGATTTCAAGTAATGCTAATATAAAATGGTAACTGGGTAACTGGAACACTGTTTCTCCAAAGAAACTTTGCAAACCTAATTTAACAGAGCTTTGAGCTTCAGATTAAAATTCAACTCAACTCTGTTTAAATTTGAGTTTGCCTCTTTTTTTGCTATACAACCCTTAGAGAATTAGTATTTATAATCGATGTATGTAACTGGTATAGGGCATATAATTATGAAAACCTGGCTAATATTGTGTTGGTCCCGCTTTTGCTGACAAGACGGCCTTGAACTGTCGAGGCATGGACTCCACTAGACTCCTGAAGGTGTCTGCACCAAGATTTTAGCAACAGATCCTTTAAGTCCTGTAACTTGTGAGTTAAGGTCTCTGTGGATCGGACTTAAGCATTGGACAGATGCTCGATTGGATTAAGATTTGGGGAATTTTGGAGCAAAGTCACGACCTCAAACTCATCATTGTCATCCTGCATTATCCTGCTGAAAGAGGCTCTTTCAGAGGTTGTCAGGGGGTCAGCAACCTGACTACTCTGAGACTATGAAGTCCCATCCTTAACAAATGCACTGTGTATTATGACACCCTTCTATCAGAACAAGCATTAAAACTTTTCTGCAATTTGAGCTACAGTTGCTTGTCTGTTGGATCAGACAGCACAAAGGCCTGCCTTCGGCCCCCATGTGCATCAGTGAGCCTGGGCTACCCGTGGAGATGGAGATGACCTCACCCGGTCACCTACCCATCACAATGTGGCCCTTGTCAAACTCACTCAAATCTTTACGCTTGCACAATTTTCGCTGCTTCTAACACATCAACTCTAAGGACAAAATGTTCACTTTTGTCCTTAGAGTTGACTTTTGCTTCCCCAATGTTTTGTGCATCTTTATAATCCAGCAACCAGTTTATGCCAAATTGATTTATTCCTTCACCCAGTACTATGGTAAAAACTATATCCCTGAAGAAGCTTATGCTTAAGTTCAATAAGGGTTTTCCCACTAACCTTAAATGACACAACCTCTCCAATTTTTTTAAGTGTGAGGTTATCTTCCCGGGAATTACAGATGTAGGTGCTGGATTTGAATTTATTTATTTATTTATTTTTAATTTTCACACATTTTAAGAATAATGCTATGGTAAACAAATAATATACAGATAAATACTAAATACTGATAAAATCTCACAAAATACAAAAAACAAATTGGTTTTCATCCGACGATATCAAGCACTGCTGTTCTATTGGATTCAAATTATCCACAAGATGTTCTTTGATGTCTCTGTGTTCACAGGCCTCTTTTAAATAGCTACAAAGTCCACATCAGAAGGCTGGAGTGGTGGCAGGCATCACAAGTCTTTTTCCTATTGTGAACACAGTAGTGACACCGCGGGTTAATAAAGGACCTTTCCTCAGTGCATTTAAATGTGATACTAAGGAGTGCTTGTGTGTGAGTACACTTGTCTGTGGCAGACTTGTCTCACTCTCTCACCACTCATTCTGACAGAATGGGAGTATATTATATCCAGGGAAGGTAGAATTGGCTGAAAGAACAATTAGTAACCTAAAGAACAGGCAAACTGTAACATTATGAAAGAAAATTAAACAATGAACACCCCGTGTTGCACTTCAGTTCTGTTTTCTGAGCTTATCTATTTACGGGTATGTGTTTATCAGTGTTTGCGCCATATAGAAGATTCCTTATCTGGTATTGCCATGCATGTGCCTGCTGATAACACCCAGACTTGTGGAGGCTTGCGGGGGCTTTGTGGGAACAGTCAACGATCTTAAAACTGGACTCAATTAAATGAGACGATTAGTCATTTTGCCTACAGAGAAAATGCAGCTTGACCATATTATTCATAAATACTGCAATATGTTTTCACTGCACTTAGGAAGAAAATGCCCATCATGCCTGAAATAAATTGTAATGTAAAGTTGGTGAATCATTGACAGCTATAGCAGGACTCCTGCCTTCCTTCCCCAAAGCCATGTAGATTCTTACAAAGCAGCGTGACCATAAATGTCTTCTAGGCGTAGTCTGGGAGTGATCAGTGGCAGATGAGACCTCTGACCAATTCATCTGGACATGCAGAGAGGAGCTGGAGATATCCTGATACTCCCCTCTGGGAGAACATCATTGCTAGCCTTGGAAATGGCCAGAGCCATGGCTATCAAAAGCAGAACTCCCCCAGAACAGGATCAGATGAGATCAAAGGAATGAAGAGTATTTCTGATGGACTGCGTTTCCAAAAGCCTGTGTAGCATCACCCTCATACTGAATGCCAATCCAGCCTGCAAGGAATATTTCATTTTTGTTAACGTACTTGTTGAAATTCAAATCGCAGTTCCACTCATTTTATTTTTTACTTGCAGACAGACTGATCAGGCCATGTGATGTTTACCAACTTATAATTTTGTGCTTGTTTAATGAGATTTTACACACTCCTGCTGCAATTTGACTAAGCTCTGGCCAGACGTATGCATTACTTAGTCATCATGCGGTGCTGAGAATGAGCAGTGGAGATGTTGAACACATTTAACTTGCCCGCTGTGATAATTCCTCACAGGGTCGACTCCGGCTATCTGCTTTGCTCCGAGCTGTAAACACTCCTTGCAGAGTTTCCCCTAATACCCTTATTTTCCCCATTTCTGTTTTTTTTCCAACCATTCCTGTATTTCTTGCATTTATCTGGGGACCGTGTGTCCTGTTTGTTGGAGGCACAAACTGTTTTTGCATTCGCTAACATACACAGAGCATAAATATTGGATTAAGTAAACAAATCCGAGAGGCTCACTCCTGAATGATATCAGTGGGTCGGCCTTTGGAGCCAGCAGGAATGCCACGGTCGCAGTCTTTACTTGAGACTCAACACATGAAAAGAGAGCGAGAGAGAGTGAGAGAGGCCGAGAGAGGTAGAGGGAGAAAGGGATAGAGAGAGTCAAATGGCACTTTAATCCTCCCTGAGTGTTATCTCGCAGGTGTTTTGCAGACTGCGCTCTCTTTGGAAACTTTGAAATCAGGCCAGGCTTTCATGTGCAAGGATAAGGCAGTGAGTCTGTGCCTGGCTGTTTGTAGGCAATAAACAGCAACACAACAGTGCAGCACTGGAGCCCACAACTCCACTTAACATGTTGCTCCCCCAAGCTCCTTGTTAGGCTGCTGGCCATGTTATTTTTTCCATTTATTTTTTTTACTTAAAAACAAACCAAGCAGTTACCTTTGCTTTGTTCTTTTGATTCCAAAACAGTGGAAACAGGAGCATGTGTTGTCCTCAAAGAGGAAATGGCATTGCATAATGAGCCACGCCAAAAGCTGCAGAGAGTTTGCTAAAGTAATTTGAATTGATGTTGTATTAGCCTCACCGATTAGCTCACACCAACACCCATGTGGATATAGAGTTACATTTTTCCTGCTTATTCACACACATAGACACGCACAGCATTTTTGACTTAATTAGAATTGAACCCTGTGCATATGGCCCTCCTTAGAAATTAGCCAGATTGTAAAAGTTGAGATGAGAGCAAACCCGCGGCCGCCCCAGCAGGCACCCAGTATCGGATGTCGTGGAGTTTTAATGACCCGCTACATCACCAGGCTCCAGTGATGGCAGATAGCCTGGCAGCATTCGGTTCCCCCAGGAGAGAATGTGCTCCTTTATTGGCCTCCTCAGCGCTGAGTTGTCCCCTGTGCCAATGTTATACAGCAGCTAGCGTCAGAGAGGGGAAAAGACCCCTTCCTTGATTAATCGGTAGTGTATGTTTCTGAACGCTGGTGAAGTGCTCGTGTTCCATATTTTCTAATGGTTATGGGCACAGTCATTTAGAGTGCTGCTATGGGAGCCATCAGTCAGGATGTTGCACGGCTGGAGTGGGCCAAGACACGGAGCTTTATCGAGCGAAGCGTGTGCGCATGAGAGCATGTCTGGCAAGGAGAGGAAGAAGGATGAGGACAGAAAAAAAGCAGATGCACGGGTGCACGCATGATGTGTATTCATGTGTCAAAAATACGAGGCATTGGTTTCCGAAAGGCCTGTCTTTCAACAGTGTTACGTGTCTCTGGGAAGCGGCTTGCTGAGCCACACCACCTCACCTTCTGTTGTGTAAAACTCCACGTGACGTTTAGCACCTCTCACCAGGTAACAGCTAAGTCATTCTGACAACAGCGTGGGGCACACATTATATCCGAGGGAGAGGACCATTCAGAGCACTTGACTCCCCGTGGCCCTGCATTATGGGCAACGGACACGGAGGCCAAATGAGACAGGCCGTAGCAGAGAGCAGTTTTTCTCATTACGTTATAAATCCAACAGAGCCTGGCAACTCCAGTGTCTCAACATAATACCCAAATTCAATGTGGCATTTCATAACCGCGCTCCTTTCACGGTACTGTAACTGTGCTGGTTCTGGTGAGGAGAGCAGCTCTTTCTGTCTGAAAGGTTGGGGAGTTATACATATTAATCAGTACTTTGAAGATGTTGTTTTCTACATAATATGCAGGCAATGCACTAGTGAGAGTGTGAGCAATGATTATGGGAATGTCAGCATTAATGTTTTCATATTAAGTAGAATTTACTGTCAGAAGGTAGAGCAGGAATAAATAAGGTCTATTATAACAGAGATTTCTTGTTTCCTTTTTTTTTCTCTCTCAAACTTTCATTTTAATGGATCAGTTAATTCACGTCCGAGGGTAAAGTAAATCCACACAAATCCTTCCCATTTTGTTCAGCTTTGGTGAATGATAATGAAGTGAAATTGCACTGTTGACTAGCAAACTGTCTATTCAGTGCTTTTTGAGGTAGCAATGCTGATGATAGAAATATAGCTCTGGATAACTTTGTAACCTTTGCGTCTTGTTAAAAAATGGAGCTGAACTAGCTTAAAGAGCTACTGTGCTCAAACCCCTTTAGGACAGTGCAGGAGAGTGAGGCAGGTGTAGCAACCACACCAGGTGTTAGATCTTTGGGTAGCCTTACAGGATGCATACTGGCCCAAAAGACATCGCTTCACAGTTTCTGCAAAACAGTTCCAAACCAAACTTTAATCTCAGAAGCTCTGGTATTGGATTGGATTGATATTTGTGCAATAGGATCGATACTTTGTTTCTATCTTCTAAGTTCAGTATATAGCACTCTGAATTGGGTTATAATAAATTATTTTTTTGGAACTTAGAAAATATACTTTAAACACAAAAAGTGTATGAACCTTTTTGTGCTGACTATCATGTCTATATCTTATTTATTGCCTACAGCACGTTTAAACAATAGAAGTTGACCCAAAGTGCTTTAGAGACAGGCCTCCAAAAAACTCAAAATACATGTTTTTCTGTGTGTTTTTGTGTTATTATGGAAAGTAAAAATCACAGTGATTTAGTGGTCAAAATATGTTCAGGATTTGCAAATTGATGATGATTCATCTCATAAATCCTGACACACTGCTCTCCCTAACATATTCTAGGTTAAATTTATTGGTATTGGTATAGCAATACTGGCAACACTACCATTTAGTCCGACAACAAGTGGAGACGTGTTATCAGATGACCCTGAACCTTCCCTTGGTTACCAGGGAGTGTTTCTTCTTCATTTACCTCTTTTCACTGTGTTTGTTTATACATTTGTTAATTATTATAAATCTCTTCCACAGACTGTCTGTTATTCTGTCTCCCTTTACTCAGCCCCAGCTGGCCATCAGATAGCTGCCCCTCCCTGAGCCTGGTTCTGAGCGAGGTTTCTTCCTGTTAAAAGGGTTTTTTTGCTTCCCACCTCGCCAAGTGTTGCTCAACATTGGTGAGGTTGTCTCTGTATTACTATTGGGTCTTTGCCTTACAATATAAAGAACCTTGTGGTGACTGTTGTTGTGTAGGATCCAGTTCTTCTCAATCAGCAACCCATGATTGTTCCTAGGTAGCTAGTGTTTTGGTCACAAGCTAGAAAGGAAACTTTATTTAAAAGGATGTATAGTAAACATGCATTATGAGCAAACAATTGTTACTCTTTGAAAAGGAATTTGAGTTGCAGTGAGATAAATCATTTCCATCGCTAAACCTCTTGCACTACGTCTGTCACTAGCTCAAATTTGTTGTCCTACTGTTTTTGACCTGGCATAAAAAATGACGTATTGTCTAAAATTAATCACCTATAGGCTCTATATAACCATGAAGTATATGATGTTTATCGGGGTAGATGTTATACTACACATGGACAGCTAATCAGCATGCAGAGAAAAAAATACAGTTTATTCAGACATGCAGTAAAAGATACAGAAGTACATGTTGTTGAAGCCAGGAGAGGGATAAGAAAAGGGATAACTGAATAGAAGCGACGAAGGTGAGTGACTGACAGCCAAGCGAGGCATGTGCTCCACTCTGTGTGATAAAGAATAATTACATTTGAACTGAGCAAAAAGGGCAGATTTGACATTTGGGGAGAATAAGGGGCAAAGGCACGAGCACCCTGGAGCCCAAACCTGCCGGCTTCAGTACTTGCAATCTCACCTTTCATCACTGCAACCTGGTTTATACATCTCCCCACTGTCACCTTTTCATTTTTTACCCACACTCTGATCAGCAGCAGCAGCAGCAATAGAATTCCAGAAACACTGGGGCCATCCAAGCAGAAAATGTGCTCCAAACACTGCTCTGCTTTGGCCCGTGATGATGCTGAGGCTCTGCTTTGTGCGAGGTTATCAGGCGGAGCAGAAATGGCCACAGCTGAGGCCCATTGGTCATCCTGGAGAGCTACTGAGAGGGCTAGGGAGAAGACGTGGTTGATGGATATCTTTAAATTATATCTAGGGGACAGGACCTATGGCTGCCTTGATGAATGTTAAAAACCTGTATTACATGGAGCAGTCTTCACCACATATTTCTCTTCATAGGTGTCTGTATTGTACAATTTTAGCAGCATGGCTCTATGGCCAGTCAGGTAGTCCACTGCCTTGATTAATAATGAATTAACTTTGGGGACTATTTGATGGACTGTCGACGTTTGCAAAGAGATCGGAGTGACAAGACTGTGGGTAAGAGCTGGGGGCTCAGATTTTTGTGACTGACCATGTAGCACATGTATTTTTGATTAATCTGATTTACTAACCTTTTGCAAACACAATTTACTGATAATTGTACCGATATTTAATGCTACAAAAAAAGTGAAATTTTGCTCTTTACACTGAAATGTCCCTGCGTTTATAAAACAGCACGACTTAGCACAACTTCGGTAAATCACCTGTAAAACTGACCACACCTATGAGCGCTATTTGAGGATTGTGCGATTCGAAGATTGCATACTAGCCACATACACAGCTTGTAGAAGCATGGCCATGTAACATAGCTCCCATCAGTCCTTCTGTAGATAAATACAATAATAAAAAATAAGTAATAGCAAAAACACAGCACGTCTTATTTTTTTACTGATCATACACTAGTGAAAGCAACAATTATGAATAATGAAGTTATTTTTAATGGTAGAAATCTTGATATTCCTTTTATGCTAATTAATCAGCATCAGGGTTGCCAGAAAATTGATATTCAGATGCTAATTCATATTAAAAATGACTATTGGGTAAAAGACTCCCCATATGGAAAAGAAATAGTAAAAACTTATATATGATTTACTCATGAAAGTGGCCACTTTCTCATTACTTTCATACATTGTTTTAGTAAGTATCCAAAACATACAAGTTTCATTATATAATTTTTCAAGGGATCTTATATCTGTTTTCACTCTTATATGCTTTTCATACAAGTTTCACACAAGACAGATACAAACTTTATAAGATTTATATATATCTTTTCCATATGGGTCATTTCCAGCAACACACAAACAGGCGCACAGCCCTTCTTGTTGCTTGCAGATGAACACATTAACAATGCTGACGCAACAAGTGTAGTATCAAAAAGTATTTTCCTGGGTGTGAAATTCTGGTACAGTGACAACGCTAATCACCCTGAATCCTACATACTGAATATTTAAATGAAGGCACCGTATTCTAGCATGACAGCAGACTATTTCAGCCCTAACGGTATTTTTGAAATTCAAAACTGCTACATTGATTCTTGTTTAGCTTCTCTATCAGCTGAATGAATATATGTGGATTTTTAGCTATTGGTCAAACAAACCTGGCACGATGTTAAGAGATAAGATAAGCAGAGGTGTGGACTCGAGTCACATGACTTGGACTCGAGTCAGACTCGAGTCATTAATTTTATGACTTTAGACTTGACTTGAAAAAATGTTCTAAGACTTGTGACTTGACTTGGACTTTTACACCAATGACTTGGGACTTGAATTGGACTTGAACCGGTTTACTTGAAAAGACTTGATATTTTACCCCAAATATAAAATTTAACACGCATATTATATAGAGATTGAAAATGTGACGTCATTCACGGGTAGAACCGCAAAGGATTCTGGGAACTCGTGGCAAGCGGTACTAGCGCACGCAGGCTTTCAATTGAAATCAGTTATACAGCGATAAAAAGAAACACAAAAATGTCAAGAAGCTGTTGTGTTATTAACTGCAATAGCCGGTCGCATGACAGCCACGGGAAGCCGACGGGTAAAGAGATCGGTTGTTATCGGATTACGTCGTTGAAGAGAAATTGTTCAAACCATGTTTCCGAAGTAACAAAGAGGCGACTGGATTGCAGCCATTCAAAGATCAAATATAACGTCCTAGAACACTCCAGCTCACAGGTTAGTCTGCTCCAAGCATTTCCACAAAGGTCAGTCTGCTGTTGTAGTTAATGCGTCATTTTTCTTAACATAATTAGTGATATAGGTTACAAGCAAGTCTGGCGCTGAACAGAAATTGTCGCGCTATGCTCCTTTGTTTGTTGTGCATAAATAGTAAATTGTCCTGACACAATATTGCGTTTCGCTTCTGTTATTATGGTACACTGACAAAAACACATACTTTTATTCACAGGATAAAACAGTTGTTTTGTATCACTAATTGTCCAGTACGATTACAGCATACAGTATTGTTGTCACTGCTACATTTCTGTGATGGGTACCAGAAATTATTTCCACTACTAATTAATTACCGTTGAGCTCAAAGGTCCTATTTATAAACGGTTAACGAATGTGTATTTATGAAGACGATTTGTGAGACTGGTAAACTTATGATACGTACGATGGTCTTTACTTTCTACACGGTGCATTTCAAGGTCCTGCACCCATCCGTCGGTAAACTGTACCTGGGCTTGTTGCAGTGACCTGAAGTTACTAAACTTCATGAGTGTATGCACTCACTCCAAGAACCGTATAATTATAAATATGCATATAAATATGCTACGATGAGATAGCTGACTTCATCTAACTAGCAAATGTTGTCCAGGCTACGTTGGTGATACAGTTTTTTTTAATGTGTATGATATTTTTGTCATGCGATTTTAAAGCTGGTCCTACAACCGCATCCAAGAATAACATGCAGCGTATCTCAGAACTGTCGGTGAAAATTATTCTTGGAGCTAGGTTTAATTGAGCTGCATTTTAAAGAGGTGCAATTTCACAATTTGTGTATATTTTCTAAGTTCACTATTTTGTCATGTGTTGAGAAAAACACAGATTTAAAAATTACATGGTCTAATATTTACATTTAGCATAACTGCAACATGCTTTTTTTCTGGGGTTTTTTTAAAGACTCGAAAGGACTTGAAATTCAAAGTTTCAGACTTGTGACTTGACTCGGACTTTTACACCAGTGACTTGAGACTCGACTCTGACTTGCCTGACATTACTTGAGACTTGACTTGAGACTTGAGGATAAAGACTTGAGACTTACTTGAGACTTGCAAAACAATGACTTGGTCCCACCTCTGAAGATAAGATAAGATAAGATAAGACTTTATTGATCCCACAACGGGAAAATTTTTGTGTCACCTCAGCTCAGGTACAGCTATCAGAAGGAAATACAAAAATACAAATAAGTACAATCAATGAAAAAAAGTAAGATAATACACTATATACAATGGTAGCATACACAGTATGTGATTATGGATATAGTTGGAAATATGGAAGACATAAACTATATAGCTTGATATAGCTATTAGGACACAGAGTAAGCAGGAACGTCAGTGGATTCCTTCACTTTCTTTGGGAGCCTCTGTAAATGGCTCTCATGTGGTACCCCGGCATTTTTGTTGAATTTTATTTTTGTGGTCACAAAAGAAAAGCGGCAATACTTTTGTTTGACTTGTACAAGGGAAGATTTCAAAAGACAGTGCATAGTCTTAGAGCTTGGTATGCGGCTTATCCTCTCTAATATCCCTTTTCCTTCTACCCCCCCCCCCCCCCCCCCCCCCCCAACACCCCCCGTTGTCTCTCACGGTGATTGCCTTGCCTGCTATCTCTCGGCAGCAGTTCTGCTTGTGCAGTGTCTCTGTATGTCAAAAAGAGCAGCCTGTTAATTTTATGATCTGTCACACGTCTGCCTCTTCGCAACGGACAGTGGGCGACTGGGCCCGGACTTCCTTATCGCTCCATTCATTCCTGTCCACCCCTGCCAGAATGGAGTCACATCACATATCTGTGAAGCAGGACTGAATTGGTTTCCGCATACTATTGAGAACAGGTCAGCTCACAGTCAAGATTATTTTGATACTTTGACTTTGAATATTGTTCACACCAGGTTGTGGAGGGAGGTGATAGACTGCATCGGCAATGGCAGCTGCGGCAGCCGTTTAATGACAAACTTTAACGGTGTGGAATTGTTAAACTTTGGTTATTAAATCTTTGCATAATCTAAATACATATTTGCATGCTATTTGTATGCAGATGATGTTGATTTTTTGGAAGCGGCATAATTCAATTTAACAATGGTCCAAGAAACAATTCATGAAATGTAATATTGCCTTGACAGCTATGATATCCTGTTGAGCATCTTCATTCACTCCAGTCACTTTAGTTTCTGCTTTCAGACAGGGTGGGCTGGGCTGTGTGTGTGTGTATTTGTGTGTATGCGCGCACGTGTGTGTGTGTGCGCGTGTATTGGGGGGGGGGGGGGGGGGGGGTGTCTCAAAACAAGCTTTCATCCAAAGGAGAAATGAGAAAATGATCTACGTGACACTTTGTAAGCCTCCCGGGAAATGTTTCATAAAGCCAGAGGAAGTGTGTGTGTGTGTGTGTGTGTGTGTGTGTGTGTGTGTGTGTGTGTGTGTGTGTGTGTGTGTGTGTTTGCTTTTCACGTCCATGCATGTGAGCGTGTGTCGGTGTGTATTATCAGCGGGGAATGCTAACAGAAATTAAGATGGAAAACAATGAATAATGATTTCACATTTGAAGCAATAGCAGGTCTTTGTTCGTTTAAAGCTGAGCAGACAGGAGAAAACAAATCGTGCATTCCAGAGTTAGTGGAGACCTTTCCGTAGCTTAAAACGTGTTTATTGGAAACTTATTGCAGTGTTTGCCTTGTGCTTCCTCAGGTCATTATCCAGGGAAGTCTACTGTTGCTTTTTTAGATATCTTTATTTACATAAGCCTATCTCCTTGCATCAGAGCAGGAATAGAAATTTAAGATCCTTATAAATCCAAAAACATGGAGCACAAGTAACCCGAGATTTGTAAGGATAAATTAGTAATCTTCTAATCAAAGTCTGCAATCTTAAACAAAGACACTGTATCCCTCACTCTCTCTGTTTGACAAACACAGAGCAGGTGGGCCACTTTGCTATGTAAATCTGAAGGCTGCCCGCCAAAAGTTGCATGCAGACGCAGAAATTAGGAGGAGGTTTTCGTGTTGGAGGAAAATGCGGACATATTCAAACTATAAAGAAAAGGGACCTCTAAACCCGCAGGCACACTTGGAAAAAACAATTTTCACTTAAATAACTACAGATGAGGAGCGGGGACAACGCACATGGAAGCGCAGGTTTCTGGTGAATGTTAAGATTCTGGACAAATGTCAGGGAGCAGATTTTCCGGGGTAGAATGGCGGCGTCGTGGTATGTGTTACGCTGTTCTGGATTGTATTTGTGGAACACGATGACACTCTACAGAGAATCAGATCAGAGCCTTGCAGCAACTGCCTGTGGTGCTGGATTGATGATGTATTAGAGGCCCGAGTTTTTCTGAGATGACTGAGCAGCAGTCACCAAGACAACAAAAGGACCCCCATGCCAGAAAGTGCTCCTTCTTCTTCCCACTCTCATTCACTGCTTATTGGAGACAGTATATATATAAAAAAGAAAAACTAAAACAAGGCAAGAAAGATGAGAGCTCTCCCACCCATTTCAAGAAGTGTTCCCATATACTGGGGTTTCAGTGGGAGGACTGGGCCATTACAGCAATTTCCCAAATGCTTTGTTTGGATCCCTGTTTGCATCTCAGCTTTCCCAAAGCTGTTTAACTGTTACAGAGCAATGATACATGACTACACGCAGTCTAGAGACACGATTGGGAAATTATTTTCAGGGTCTTCAGCAGGTACTGTAATAGGTTTGATCATTTTCCATGTAAATGATACACTGAACTGTTGTAGTCTCAATTAAAAAAGACAAAACAGCCAACTCAACAGCCACCACAAGCAAAAGTCCCTAGTTTCTCTAGAGGTTTTGAAACTTAAGAGAGCAGTACTAATATTCCACATTTTGAATTCCTTTGGATAACATTTTAAAATGACTGGTCCAGCAGGCGGTTGTGGCAATCAAGTCAGCCAGGGGTCTTGATTTTGGTGGTCTTCTGCTGTTGTTGCAGAGAGGCCAGCATATAGAAAAAATATGTCAGTCGTGCATTCCTAACACATCCTTAGACAGAGGGCATGACGTGTTTGTAGCATTGGTGGAAAGAGTTGTTTGTCTGGGGCACTTCTTTAGACTCCGGACTGAGGGTGGCACTCTTCAGAGGCCAGATGGAAAAATATGCCAGGCAAATAGAGCAGAAATTCTATTGTTGTGGGTAATGACTTTGTGTAGGAATCATGCTGAGTATATGAAAGGCAAGCCCTCCACACTCGCACACCCTCCTCCAGAACCTCTCCTCTTCTTTCTGGTCTCCTTTCTTCTCCCTTTCAGTCCAAACAAAGCCTGCAAACTTCAATGCACATAAGCAAATAGCCCCGAACACTGCGCAGAATTCACTGCAAAGTAAATATGCAAACATCCAAAGCACACGTGTTTGCAAGACTAATTTATGTTGGTAGTTACAGTCACTAAATAAAGCTTTCAGGTGTGATAAGCAGATGCTAACCCATTGGAGGTGACATTAGAGATTCTTATTATCCCATCATGCCCAACATGCACTTTTTCTGGGTCGGAGAAAACAATTACTATCATGACGATGCTGGCTCATGATATTTTTGCAGTGGATTAATTAGGACTATAGCCTCAGGGGATAACTATCAGTGGTTTACCTCCCACAACAGATGACTGTTTGCAAAAATAGACTCACTCTTAAATAGCACAGGAGTTGAGTCTATATCTTAAATCCCAAATGTCAAATCGTTACCTTTTTTTCAAATCAGTTAACTGATAAATGTCAAGGTCTGTAATGCCTTCTGATGCTTACACTACAAAAAAAAATTGAAAAGCAAAAAATTGAAAAAACAAATAAAACAAACCACTTTTCTTTTGAAAAAAGTTACCATGACTGAACCAATGCCATTCAGAGAAGCTCGAGCACCACTTGAAAGTGCTGTACAAATTCTCACCAAGGGCAACAAAATATTTCCGGTTTAGCATCCACAGAAGTCATTTAACTATTCCAATGACACAGGAAGGAAATGCTTTTATCCCTGTGTTGTCCATCAAAGGTAACATTAGAACACACATCCATGTTGCCTGCTCAACTCTACTGTACAGCCCAGCCTTCATGACCTCGTTTCCTGTGACAACTAAAGCAAAAGGACCAGAGGCGAGGAGGAAAGAGGTTGCCGTTACATTGGCTAGGATGTTTCTTTTGATTCAGAAGAAATTGGTTCTGCATTAATGGAGTCATTCTGCGGCTCGTCTAATGTTTCAAAAGAGCAAAAAAACAAAGGCTGAGGAATGATAGCCTCGGGCACTTTCTTCACATAGGCAGCATTTACATTAGCCATCACAGGTACAGAGCTGTGTACACACAGATACATACAGAAGTACGCAGTTTGCTATTCAAATGACATTCATATACCCTTTTTAAATTCATAGGAATAGTCAGTTGATAATAGTGATACTAATGGTTAACATAAAGTTGCATGGAGATGAGGAGCAACGTAGGGCAATGAAATATTTACAGTGTTGCAGCTTTGGGTTTTCAACTTAACATTCACAGTTAAAAAATAATGTTTTGCCTAATATGATGTATACATTATCATTGAATACAGTGGTTTGTTGTATATTATTCATCAAGTTCAATGAGTTAAATTTTTCAAAGATTAGTGATCACATTCACAAGACACATTCGCAAGACTTTCAACAATGTAATAAATATAAAAGTCTAGAAATAGTTGTCCTTGCTATATACAGTAGACTGATTTAACAGCTCACCAGCTCAAGTCCTCTAATTGGAGGGTTTCTGGAAACAGATGAGCTCTGATGATAATCAAGCTGAAATTAGCGGCAAGCTGCAGTCACAGGTGCCGAGTTCCCAAACGAAGAAACAAGGGCTAGCAATGCTAACTGTATTGATTAGCTGCTAGCACTTGGCGCCGCACAATCAGCATTCTGTGTACCACTGGAATTAGCTGCATCTGCATCCACTCCTCTGCGCCGCAACATGGTCAACTAATCATCATCACAAACCATTCAAACTTCAGGGAGAGGACTTTGATTGCTGTGGAGAGAGCGCTTTAAATTGCAGCTATTCCATCAGGTTTTTCAGAGCCTGAAGAACGCCTTTGAGAGTTAAGTTTTTTTAAGGGTTGCCATTTGTTTTTATTTCTTGCATAGAACACTTTTAGCATCTTAAATATAGATATTTGTATTTGGAAGACTGCCAGTAATTTAATTAAAGCAGAATATTTTTATAATCTAAGTGCTAACTGCTGTGGCGCTTGTATGTCCTAGAAATCACTTTTAAATAAAGTGTGGCAGTTCTTTGTCTTTTGACTTCATTTCCTTTCTTCTCATCAACTACAACTCAAGATTCTTCCTCTTGCTATCAGTGCTGTGGGAGCAAGTGTGTCTTTGCCAACCAACTGTGCTAAAATATCTGTAGCTTTAAAGGAAATTAGCTCAAACTGTGTAGCTTGTCCCTTCTTAATGCATATGATCTACTTCATCACATCATAATAGAAGTGTTTGTAAAAGAATGGAGGGGGTAAGGGAGTCAAAAAAAAAAGACCACATGATACAGTGGATCTTCTGTGTCTGGGAAATAACAACAGAGATGTAATGAGGATCATGATAGACATCAGGAGGGGGTCGTTTTACATCAGTTGAGCAGCTTGGAGAGAGTAAAGGCCTGGGACAAAGAATGGGGCATGAAATAACCAGGGAAAAGCAGATCCTATGCCTGACTCTGCTAATCTGATTTATTCCCCTTTTCCTATTATTTGTAGCAGCACCTGAAAGATGTAAAGCAGTCCAAACTGCACAGTGCATGTGGTTTTTAGCAGCTGCACACAGAGGGATGACAGCAGCAAATGGTGTAGCAGTGATGCTATGTGAGAGGAGTTGGTGAAACATGAGATCCTGCCACCTCCCCAGTGTACAAACAAGACATGGCTGCAAGGGAAGAGCATGTACTGTGCAACAGCTCTCTCCCACTCTTACCTCTTTCTTGTGTTTCCGAGCATCTAGCCGATTCTTATCTCCTATTGTCAAGATATCTTTTCCCATGTAGAGAGGACAAAGAAAAAAGCAAATAGCTTGGCTGGAATGCATAAAGAGCTGAAAAGTAAAATATGTAGGCCTGTGAGGATTGATAAATATTTTCACATGAACAGGGAACCAAATGATCAGTTGACTAGTAAGAAGGGTGTCTATGAAGGGGTTTTACCATTGGTCTTGCCCTCTCTGCAGCACTATTTAGGTTCTTTTCATTACCTTAAGAGTTGTTTTAGTGAGAGTACAAGCAGGGAGAGATTAGCAGCAATGTGGTGACTAGAAACCATGGAATATTAATGAAATCTGTTCACTTAAAACAATGACTGTACTGTTTTAACAAAAGTACAGGAGCTGGTCAGCCATGGAAACCCATGCTTTGAAGCTCCCAATGCACAGTTTTTGTGCTGATGTTAATACCACAGGAGTTTGAAGTGACTTTTCCACACTATGCACTCAGTGACCCTGCTCTATAGCTTTACACAGTCTGAGTTTCTGTGGTTCCTACTACACTACCACTTTGCAATAATATAGTTGGAGTTCATTCTGGAATATCTAGGGGTGAAGAAATGTAAGTAACTTGTTGCAATGATGGCATCCTGTCACAGCACCACATTGGATTCGGTGAGCTCTCTAAAACTTTTTGGTGTCCTTGAGTTTACACATCTGTAACATTTGGGTTGAAAAATATTAGAATTCAAAGATATGCTGTAGAGTGGGGTGTCTGTAGCTCAGGAGGTAGAACAGGCTCACTAAGAATGCATCCATTGGTGGTTGAATATTAAGTAGAAAGCACTTAAGGATTGGAGAAAGAAAGTGCTTGTTTGTATCATTGTGAATGAGTGAATGAGGCATGTTGTAAGCGCTTTGAGTGCTAATGTAGAGTAGAAAAGCACTATATAAGAACCAGTTTTACCATATACCAAAGATTAAGAGGTGTGGCCCAATAATTTTGTTGGGCATGGACAACCACTAACTCCTGCTTTTGTTATTCTTGCTGCCTTTGATTCACCACCCTTAAGGTTGAGAGTAATTTTTACTAGCACCCGATCACTCAGTGTCGCAAACAGTTATTTCCCATATCATCTTTGTGTATGCTCCGATCAAAAGGAGCATCTGTGTACTGACTTACAACTCTTATCTTTGAGACAAGCAGCTGAAGTGACTACCAATCATAGCTCTGGAAATGTATCAAAGGGTTACCTAGGCAACCAGAGACTGGAATGCCCTCAGCTGTAAAGTGATGGGCAATGAGTGGATTGCATAAATATCTATCTATCTATCTATCTGGATGGGGCTTTAATACAAACTCATTAATCTTATCTCAAGGCCCATGCTTGTCCTACTATCAAACAGCAGAAATAACAGTAAGCATGAACAACTACATTGTGCTTAAAACCAGAAGATCTCATTACCAGTAGGCGCCTTATTACATGTATCTAATATGATAATGCCATTATGTGAAACACTGACTTGTAGACTGCTTTGGTTCTTCTTCACAGGCTCTCTAATATTCAAGGATCTTAAAACTTTGATCTCATTGTTTTAGCAGCACTATTTTAGGCCATGTTTGTAAGAATGAATATATAAATGTTCCGTGTTTACTTCAATAATGCTTATGTGGTTTCATAGATGGTGGTAGGAAATCCACAGAGGACCAGGAATAACCCCATTAGCACACTGCTGGATAACCATGCAGAGGCCCAGGGGAGGTCATTATGAAGAAGCTGTTTGCTATCTACATATCTGTCATTAACATATGCAATGCTGATGACTTTTTTCAGCATTTAACCTAGATCTACATTTACACATTTGAACCAGATTAGAACATTACATAGAAATACAGAAAACAACAATCTATATATATATATATATATTAGAGTTAAAAATTGCTAAAGCACAATACCAAATGGAAAACTTTCTCACCCTTCTTTATGGAGTCCGGTTCCGGTTTAGGGCCATGGTGGCTGTTAACAAGAGGTGAGTTTAGATTTGAATAGCAGGAAGATATGACAGGAACAAGTGTGGAATTGTGTGGTATCCCAATGGTATTTCACATCTCCGTGCAAGCCCTCTGTGACGACCATCTGCAGAATTCAGTTTACACTTGACAGCTCCATATTTACACAGGAAGGCGGCATGAATAAAGAACAATTCAATCACAGGGTTCCACCTCTGTTTTCATTTCCCTCGCATGCAGAAAGAGAATGAAAGGAAAGGGGGAAGAAAATGAAAGAAAGAGATCATGTGAAAGAAATTACAGCACAGAGCAGGAATGTTTGATATACACTTGGACTCTGAAGGGGGAGTGCAAAGCCAAGTGTGTGTGTATGTTTGTGATGGAATGGGTGTGACTCTTTCATCTGAAGGAAAACACAGAAGAAATGTCTGATCTTCCATTGTAATCATTCTGCTTTGCTTTCTGCTTTTTCATGTAGAAGAACCAAAAACAACAATTTTCAGAAAGTTTCCTTTTTTTAGTTACCACATTGTTTTTATCCTTTGATAACATCGATTTGTGTGGAGACACTTTGATTTGCATTCTTTTGAAGCACTCATGAATTCATTGGAGGGAACAGGTGGGGAACTGGTCGCCTCTGTTTGTGGCTTGCCTTGAGTCAATTCCCTGCCAGTGTTTAATTCAGCTCTTGGGAGGCAACGGGCAAGTGTTCAAACAAATGCCAGCTTCGCTTATCGGGGCCCTGCCTCATCCTTCGATATGTCAATCTCTTGCCAAGTAGTTCACAGACTGGTGAGTACACACAAGTTTGATTTCATGGGCCGCTAGCTGAACTTCTAAATACACAGGAGGACGTGTCCTCTGCCCCTGTTTGTTCAGTCATTTAATTAGATTGACAGTTCAGGTCCCAGGGGATGTTTCTCACTGAATATTAAAAACAGTAATAAGTGCAGTCAGACCTAGCTTTATGTAATGGTAAGTACCAGTTTTAGCAAATGATTCAGAAAAGCAAATGGTAAAAGATGTGTTTGCGTGGGTGTTAATTTATTGTAACCATGGCAAATTCGCTTTCCAAATGAGTTTCATTCATTTTTTTTCCAAATCCAGATTGTGGCGTGGGGTAGAGCCAGGCAGGGTACACCTGAACAGATCACCAGTCTTCTGCAAGGCTAACAAAGAGTGCAAAAGCATTCACACTCATATTCCCACCTATGGAAGACACACCAATTAACTTAACCTTAACACCCTAAATGCATTTCTTTGGACTTTGGGAGGAAGCTGGAGGTACCGGGAGAGAATCCACGTAGATACATAGAGATCATACAACACCCTACATGTGGCCTTGACCAGATGGTGGATTCAAACCTAGGACCTTTTTGCTGAGATGCAACAATTCTACTACTGCATGTTTTCTTATTTATTAATTGTTTCTCTTCCATGTATCTCTTTAGCGGGCTTGTTTTTTTTATTTTTCAGTCACCATATCTGAAGGGTTTTCAAAAATTAGGCAGGAACGTGTAGAAGTATTTCTGGTTGGAGAGGACCAGGATCATGAGGCTCATTAAGAAATGCAGGTGATCTATTTTAGAGTAACAAAAATATGTCACTTTGAAGGACATTGGTTACATTTCAGAATCTCTAAAACTTCTAAGGAGATAAAAAACAATAACCAATACACACTGATTTACACTAATATACTTTTTTCATTATTCATGTATGGAATTTAACTGCAGTTGATTCAACCCAGCATGGAGCAAGTGAAGAGGCAATATCAGTTTCCTCCAAGGATGCAGGATTCTGCAGGGAATTGCATGCTGTTCTACTCAGTTGTATCGATGAGGCTAAGAAAAGAAAACCCTTGCTCTTCTCTCACCTATGTATGTACAGTTCACTAATCACTGTGGCTGTGTATATCCAATCATGTGTTTTAAAATTTGAACTAAATCTTTAGGCACATTGACCCTGTAATGTTAAAATTATGCTTCACCAGAAAATCTACTTCACAACTTACAAACACACTCTTTTTAACCCTGTGCTCCAACCCTCCACTTAACCTGTGTCCAAGACATGTAACAATATTTTGTGTCGATGCTGCCCACAATGACTTGAATGCCATGTAAGGTTACGACAGGTTTGGTTATGTCATCAGTTAGGCCTTAGAATTCCTGAAGAAGAAGAATCAAGCTTAAGAATGTCTACTGGAAGTTTGATAAGAACAGGGCAAAGGCAGCCTCCTGGCACGCAAGAGTCTGGAGTTGAGCAGGCACCTCTGTTCTTAAATGTAACCCTTCTGCCAGTCATTTGGATTTTTGATTGTTTTGGGGACAGAAACCAAGAGAGGAACTGACCATCATACACAACCTCCTTGACTGTTTCTGTGTATTTTAGATTCACGAGTTCCCAGTCAGAGTGTTCATTTGGATGCCTCAGTTCAGATTTCCGACATGGAATCTTTTAATCTTTTCTGCTACTGTTGGGGAATTGAGACTCTGTAAATAAGCTATGCACAGAGCACTGACCAGGCTCGAGGCATGAACGTGCCACAGCAGTGTTTTGAAGCACATAAAAAGAAGAATGAAGTTGTATTGCTAGTGATAGATGATTGTCTACCTCTCTAAGAAGGAAAACATTTTTTTCCTCGCGTTTCTGACTTTACTATTAGAACAAACTCATTCAGAAGTGATGTCAATCCCGTGTTCTGACATACGACATACGTGGTAACTGGACTGTGGTGTTAGCCTCAGTCAGCTGCTTTGCTTTTGACCGCCCCCCTATTTCCACTCTGAGTGTATGCACAAGGGCTCCTTGGCACACATCACCGTTTAGGCCTCTTGTGGCAACTGTTCTCACTGAGATGTCTGGGGACATCACAGCCGAGCTGCACATTAACAACTGGGGGATAAACTCATATATGTCCTACTATAATTGGATTACTTTGAAATTAAAAACATAGGTGAGATCTCCGCTCTTTTGAAAAAGTGAAGAGTTTCATAAGCAAATCTGGCTTTTTTAGCTGTTTGTATTTACTTATACAGCCTACAATCTGCATGCAGCATCACACCTTTTTAATCTCATGTGCTTTGCAATGCGTAAATAAGTTGCAAGAAATACAGAACAGAATTTTGGCTCTGTGCTATTGTTTAGAAATGTGAAACAGGAAACATTTCCCCAGGTTTTCTCCTGTTCACTGTGTAGGGAGCCAAGGACCAGACAAACATACGGTACCAGCTGGTCAGTATTTCCTTCTGAACAAATAATTTGCAAATTATAAATGTTTGCATCTTATCCACTCATACACATGTGCACACATAACATTTATGAAAATGCTTGAAGCTTTTTTGGGATATATTCACACACCAGAAAGAACAGCTTTGAAGTTCCACAGGTTTGAGATATTAATGTTTTCCACGTTGAGTCTGGGTGTAACAGGGATAGCCTGAAGTACACTGTGTGCCGTGGATGATTCTGTACCTGATCCAAAGTATTCTGGTGCTTATCCAAGACCCAGGGGGAAAAGGGAAGGCGGAAAATTATAAAGAGGAGGATTCTGAAGATGAATATGTTTAGTAGCAGCTGAAGACACTCTTAAACATTTGGCCAAAATGTTTGAGAAATTTGACTTTGCATGTGCACAAACTAGCTTGATAGAGGTGAAGAACCAACTTTTCTGTGGTGTAAGGGGGAAAATTTCACTCTTATCCCGAGAGTTTCTCCACAGGTGTAAAGCAGAAGTTGCATATTAACGCGAGAGACAATTGCTGACTGTTTATTGAGGGATTCAAACAGAGCTTTGGGGGCATTGCAGTCTTTCATTAGAATGCTGATCCAGTCAAAATGCAAGCCTGGAAAACACAAACCTGGTTGAAGAAGGGGAGGCTTGCCTTGTCAGGCATTTACATTGATACACCAAAGAAGAGGGCAGTCTCTCTCCTCTTTCCCACTTTCCCTTTTCTCCCTCTGTCTTCCATTGTTCTGCTCCATGGCTTCATCAGCATTTTCCCTCCATCTGAAAGCAAGGGATTATGCAAGAGAAGCAGCATCAGATGATAGGTAACTCACGCCTCATTCCCTCAATACCACCCCCTCTCTCTTGTCTTTAAGTCTCTCGGCTGCTGAGCATGTAAATCTGTGAAGCCTGTAGATATGCAACTCAACAGTCAAGTCACTCACGGACAGGGAGCGCTGTCAACACACACACGCACACACACACGTTCAAAAACACAAAGGGTTTTTTTTTTAAGTCAAGGTCAAACGTTTGAAAATCTACAGTAGTTGCATCAGTGTGTGTATGTGGGAAATATTACGTACGTGGGTGAGCTGATACATAATGGAACGTCTCTGAGCTGCCTTCAGGACACAATAGTCAGTTCCAGCGTAAAGCAGCAGGATTGGAGCTATTGTGTAGTGAGGTTCCTGTGTATGAAAGCTGGGACGAAGTCAGTTGAGTGGTTGGTTATAACGCCTGCACTCCTTTTTTATTGTGCAGCAAATGTAATAAAATGTAGCTCACTACCCCACCACCACCACCTCTTAAATAAAAATATAATTCAGGTTCATTTCTAAAGAGTCTTTATCCAGTGACAATGAACTACATTCACTCTGACAAGTTGCATTAATGGTTTATTGGCTCTCCCCAGCTATAGCTGCTTTTGGAACAAGATTAGAAAAAAAGTGTCTGAAAAAAATAAAGCAAATTTCACACAAATGCCCAATTTTGTACAAAGATAAAGCCAATGAAAAAGGTAAGCTATTGCCTTGACAGCTTGATTACACATTCGTTTGTATGAAGAGTAGTCTGTTGCACAATAAATCAGCACTCCCGCCTGAGACATTTCTGCAAATGATTGCTAACACAAGATGTTCCCTCACAGGATTATCTGAAAGAGTCAATCAGAACAGAACCTTTGATGTGCTGTTCTTTATTGGCCCCTGTCAGAACTCATGCGAACCAACTAAAGTTGTTTTTATTGATGGCGGGGATCTTATGTGCAGTGCCCCAGAAACTCATCTGATGCTGTCAAGCTAAAGCACATTGATTATCGGGTGTCAGTGAGCGAACTGTCTCTGAACCTTTGGCACAACTCAACGCCTCAGATGAGGCACTCATCTGAGGCGTTGAGTTGTCTTTTGAGTCATCATGCCTTTTCTGTTCGGTAGGGGAACTCGCACTGTCCTTTTAGTTGATGAAATCTCTCCATGTCTGGCCTTTAAAGGATTTGGTTTGATATCTTTTCCGCACTGGAAAACGTTCTGATTCTCGGATACATTTCTGCACCTTGGAGCTGACAGATCCAAGAACACAAACCTTTGCAAAATTTTCATAGATGACTTAATCATTCATTTGAAAAACACTGAGTTATTTTACCATCGATCTTTTCCTGATATGGTGTCGTCAGCCTAGATTTCCCATTACACAATTAATGTTAGCTCCGCAAACTGTATTTGATAGATTCTGTGTATCCAGTAATCCAGCAATTACTCATACAGTACAGGACCTCTTGTTTCATTGATAGACCTGCTGATTACACCCTCTGCATCCCAATAACCTGTTAAATACATTGTTTACCTTTCCCATGCAAATAGAGCCACTGTTGCATTAAATGTTTGTGGTGATATATTTTGCCCTCATTTAATAATGCTATTAAACTTTACTGTGCAATGAAAAGACCCGACTCATAGCCATTAGTGGCAGAGCAGGAAACCAAGTATGCTGTAATTTGCAGCACATTATCGCCTCTGCTTCATTTTTAATGTAATGAGCCAATGTGGTGGACATCGACTGTGAGATTAGATACATCAGAATGAAGTGTATTAAAAGCCTGACTTCTGGATTCATATTTGCAGGGGGCACTGCCCATATACATCCATCTGTCACATAGGAATGGGTGCACAGTAATTTTTGTGAATAAGTGTGATGTTGGCTACATTTTGTTCATTCCATGAAATATAAGAAGATGCTATCTTGGTAAAATGGTAAATGGCCTGTATTTGTATAGTGCTTTTCTAGTCCCTAAGGACCCCAAAGCGCTTTACACAACCAGTCATCCACCCATTCACACACTAGTGATGGCAAGCTACATTGTAGCCACAGCCACCTGGGGCACACTGACAGAGGCGAGGCTGCCGGACACTGGCGCCACCGGGCCCTCTGACCACCACCAGTAAGCAACAGGTGAAGTGTCTTGCCCAAGGACACAACGACCAAGACTGTCCAAGCCAGGGCTCGAACCGGCAACCTTCCGATTACAAGGCGAACTCCCAACTCTTAAGCCACGATCACCCGAGAGAAAACTTGTCACAGCATGCTCAAAAAAAAAACATACACCACAACAAGCACCGCTTAATGAATTCTTTTAGTAAATTCATGTTGAGAGCTTCCCATGTGTGTGTCACCCTGCATCAGCCGTGGCGGCTGCACAACAAACCAAAACAAGCTCAAGTCATGCCTTGAAGCTCACCATGGAAATCTGCCCAGCAACGTTGCATTACAAGCATGTCTGATAAGAAAATGTAAGAGCTGGTGAATGGATGGAAAGGAAGGGGTGTGGGGGGTCATCAGGGAGAGATGGTCTTATAGCATGTGGCAGTAACTGGGGAGCAAAGTGGGTGAACATAACAACAATTAAGCTAGTAATTTAGCTTCAATCCTACATTTGTTGGAACAAAGTCATATTGCATTTCTGGATTTTTGGCTAACTTTGTCCCGCATCAGACTGATGTTGAGTCCATAGTAGTGTCTGCTTAAAATATACTCTTGCAGCAACTGTCTGATGTTATCATGTCTATATTCATTGCATGTTTCCAGCACCTTGTTGAATCTATGTCATGAAAGCAGTTCTGAAGGCAAAAGGGATAGGACATATGTTCTACTTTTGACTGATACTACAGTTTGCAGTATGTCCATCCATTTTTTTAATTGTTTATCCCACACAATGTCACAGTTGGGGTGGAGACATTTCAGAATCACCAATTAATCTAACACACATGACTAGTTTCTTGGAAGAAGCCAAGTACTAAAAAGACACTAAAACAGGCACAGTGAAAACAATGTAAACTCCACAAAGAAAAGCCCCAGCTGGCTTGTAGGTTCGTACCCAGAACCCTCTTATCGCAAGGACTACAGCACCAACCACAGTGCACACCGTGTTGGCCATTTACAGCTTGTAGGACAAGAAGCACAAAGTGAAAATGGGCAAGTGAGATTCTGTGAATCCATGTAACAAGGCCATTTTCAGAGCACATCTTTTTTTTCTTCGTTTTCCTGTGTAGTGTTCTTCACAGTTATAATAAAAGGAATGAAAGAATGATTACTGTGGATACTTCCCATAGCTAAATATTTAAAGAAGCATTATATTTCTTTTCCAGTTGTACAATGAACCACATTAACAGAAAAAGTAGCACCGTAACAATGTTTGCAAAGCCTTTAAAAATGTTATGTGGGTTTGAAAGTTTTATGAAGGTTTTCACATTTATATTAATAGAGAAATAGCTATGTTGACTGACAGGTGGCCACTGGCACAGGTGGCTGTAGCGAGCACCTGTCTGCTTACGTAATCTGAATCACTAAAATCGACTTTAGATATTTTTAATCCAATTATTTGTCAAATAAAACTGTAACGATTATTTGTCGTCTTATCCAAATCTTATCAACAATTGATTGTTGCAGTTTGCTCTGTTTTATAGTAGGCTTTTGACCTTACGATATAAAGTCACTATAAAGTCGAGACGAATGTTATTGTGATTTTTGTGCTATATAAATAAAACTGAGTTGAACTGAACTGGTTAAAAACCAGGTGTTGTCCATGTGCTGTCTATCCATACATTTGAATAAAATTGCTTATCAAAGTAAAACAAAATTAACTTTGTGCCTCATGATGATAACTTAGCTTTCAAGTAGTAATAGAGTATAATGCCAGTTTCATTCAAATTTGTCATTGGCTTAAAATGTCATATCATTGTGCTGACACACTGGCACAATACTTGCAAATGCAGTGTTGCCATGGTGCTACAGAAAGTTTTCCATCGTTGGCAGATCTTGGGAGATGTAAACCTGCATTAAATACAAAGCTTACTGCAGGCTTCAACTTAGTTGGGAGGGGGGAGTCGAGGTACAGGGGCAGTCAGGGTGGAAAAAGGAAAAGGACTGGGGCTAGTGGTTTGTTCAGTGTAGATAAGGAAAGCCAATACTGTACAACAGATGGGTATAAAAAAAGATAAAGACCTACGATGGCTTATCCCATAAAGGAGAGAGAATCCATGAACACACAGAGATTGGTTTGGGTGAGTGGTTAAAAGTGAGAGAAGATGGGGTGTAGGGTTGACGGACGTTCATGGTGGATGTCCACATTATTGTTCTGGCAGAGCAATCTTCTCCAATCTTGGCAGTGCATAATGGAGGCACGAGAGATACCAGGTGCTGTTCCCATCTCTATTTGAAAGGCAGGACCACATGCCAGACTGAATTGGATGAACCTTTTATTGTTTGGCCTGCAGTCTGCTAGGTTACCACGCAGGGCCCCACAGTTTGCAGAAACCCCCAAGGACAACGCAGAAGGGAAAAAGAAAGACAGCACGAGGGTTATAGAAAATAAATAGCAGGTCAGTCGTGGAGAAGGAACAATGATGGAAAATGGGAGGGAAAAAAATAAAAAACTTGAGGTTACACTTGTTGTAGTTAAGAAAATTTTTCAGTTTCATACACAGGAGCTTTGGCAATGTTTAACAATAATAATATTGTTTATAATGAAATTAAATGTATTACCCCAAAATGCCCATATTAAATGTGAGTAAAAGAAAATGCAGACTTACATAGAAATGAGAGTGCAGTCATGTTGGATATTAGCTCTAAATTACCATAACATCAGTGATGATAGGCACCAAAACTCAAAAGATCTCTGATTGTCCTTTTAACAAAAATATTTTGTCCTTAGTATTTTTAGTGTTTCAATCAAACGTGGAGATGGCACTTAAATTTACAAATGCATTGTTAATAATGCAGTGATTACTCACCCCTCATCATGCTTTCATCAGTGTGGCTGCAAACACCCCTCAACCAAACACAAAAGACACACGCACACACGCACACACACACACACACACACACACACACACACACACACACACACACACACACACACACACACACACACATATCCACAAAGAGACAGAATAAAAAAAAAGAGATTCAAACAATTATGAAGTGAGACAAATAAAGAGAAGGTATTTGGGAAGGGCTTTTATGGCTCTCTGGGACCAGAGATCATCAGATTAATAGCCTCCTCTTTTATTAAGAAAACAGTATTGTTGTATTTGGTCATCTGAGCATGACAAAACAAGCCGATCCTCTGCCTGCCGCCGAGCTGATTATTGTCCATTATGTTTGTTTTGAGGACTTTGGTTGGACCCAAAAGGATTAGGACTGATTTAGAGAGTGAAAAGGGGGATTTGGCGGAGTGTGCATGCGTGAGTGTGTGTGTGTGTACATAAACTGTAGTATGAAACAATCACTTTGACTCTTAAGAACAAGACCCAGAAAAGGGAGCGTGGTGCCTCGTTGCCTGGTGACTCCGTTGCTAGCTGCACTGGCGATACAATAGGATAATGAAATCTCTTGCTGCTCCAACTCTCCAGGCTACAGCACAAAGAGAAGAGAAGAAGAAACACACTTCAGTTCATTGTGGCGCGCTGGATTACGACTCACTTTAGGACGCCTTTTTCTTCGTCAGCGGGAATAACAGCGCGAGACATTATATGTGAAGAAATAGGGAATCACTTCCACCAACACCTCTTTGATTACCATAAATAATCATGCCAGCGTTTTGGATGGATCAGAAGTCTACACAGACAAAGACAAGACTGCTGTGTTAAAACGAAATATATATCTATATCTATATCTATATATATATATATATATATAGTAGGGGTGCAACGATACACAAAATTCACGGTTCGGTTCGGTTCGATACTTTGGTGTCACGGTTCGATATTTTTTCGATACAAAAAAATGTTCATGCCTTTTTAATTTGTCATTTATTAAAATTATAAATATATATTTTAACTCAAAAATACAGTTTTTAAATTTAACCCTAACCCTTGTGCGTGTTTTTTATTTTGACAGCGAATGCGCACCTGCGGACCACTTATGTGCAGCCCTGGTTATTTAGCTCATCATATTGCAGCCACAGAAATTATTTTGTCCATGAAACCATAGTATTTTAGTATTTATTTATTTATTGTCATTGTCAAGAACAATGAAATTGCGTTTGGGGCTTCCATACAACCCAAAAAAAAAAGAAGAAAATAATAAATACCCCTTAAAACCCAAGTGTACATATTTAACCCAGTGTGACTCCAATGCAATAAGACAATCCTTAGCAATAATGTTCGTAGAAATTCAGACAAAGACCTGAGAAACATGACAAAATACAACAATGCAACCCATTCAATATTATTGTACTGTGAGATATGATATCAGATATGATAGTTATCTATTTAAGAAAGAGGGGGGGGGGGGGGGGGCAGGAGGGGGAAGAGAATAAAGATATGATGCACCAATGCAGACCAGTTCATTGCTATTAAGAAGTTGGATATGGTTATTGTCCGTGAGAGGGGGGCAGAGAGTTCAGGAGCCTCACAGCCTGTGGATACAGGCTGTTGGCCAGTCTGGATGTTCTGGCCTGTATAGACCTGTACCTTCTCCCTGAGGGCAGCAGATGGAAAAGGTGGCGCGCAGGGTGATGTTGGTCCCGCAGGATACTGTGCACCCTCCTCAGACAGCGAGTGGGGAAGATATTACTGATCTCTGGCAGACTTGTTCCAATAATTCTGCCAGCTTCTTTCACCACCCGCTGGAGTGCTTGCTGATCGGCCTTGGTGCAGCTGGGGAACCACACTAGAAATCCATACGTCAGAACGCTGCTGATGGCACAGTTGTAGAAGTTCAACATCAGAGATCTGGGAATGTGTGCGCTCCGCAGTCTCCTCAGGTAGTAGAGGCGCTGTTGGGCCTTCCGTACAACTGAGGTGATATGGTTGCCCCAGGACAGGTCCTCGTAGCTGCACTTTCTTTTTGCCTTATAGTCTGATTTGTCATAACTTCTCCATTTTGTGGTAAGCTTTTCTTTGGCTGTCACTTCTTCACCCTGACCTGTCTTATTTGGCTCAGCAGAACTAAAATATATATCTGTCTGTGAAGGTTCTCAGTCATCCAGGTCATCGTAGTCAAATATAAATCCTGCTGCTTTTACACACGCACTCACATAAGCTCAGCGATTCTCTGCGCGATCAACCTCTCACATGTTTAAGCTTGCTGCGGGAGATTTCACTTGTCATGTTTGCATAGTAAGCTAACAATTAATAAGACGATGTCAGAGGAATTGGTGCGCAAATTATCATCACTCACAGATCAGTGCTGTCGCTCTCTATACACAGTTCGCACGATTGCAAAGTGAAAGCAAAAAAACAAGCGCAAATTCAAACGCGATTTCAATATGTCACATATTGACAGTGGCTCACCGATGCCAATGACATAATAACCCAGCTACATTTCTGAAAGAATGCAAAAGCATTGACATATATTTTTCCTTCCTACAATAGCCCGACGGGCAGGGAAGAGATAGATTTTGGTAGCCCGACTGAAAAAATCGCTAGCCCCAGGACGTCAGGCTAGCGATATTGCAAGCCCTGTATCTGATTGAGGAATCATGCATCTTTGGAAAAGAGAGTTTATTACAGAGAAATGTCTCTTTCCAAAATACAAGCTATACTATCCGCTTCTTCTGGGCTATATTCTCAGCAGCATAAGGAGAATCATGTGCTAACAGCTGTCTAAATGACTCGGCTAAAGTTAATAGCATGCTTGTTGTTTTTGTCTTTGCACTAGGATGATGTCGGCGTAAATGTGCAGTCATATTCGTTGTGTTCCCACTAGTGCTTTCAGGTTCATCTCGTTGAAATGACCTTAACGCCACAACACGGCAAATCTCCGTTAACGAGCCCCGTGCATGGGGCTAGACGGCCAACACGTTAACGAGCTAACTGCGCTAACACACTAGTTCCCACCCATGTAATTGAGCATTGCATGGCACATCCAACATACTGTTTTACTTTAGTCCATGACTCGCTTACCTTCAGGGTCATACGTCACATGAAAACCAAAATAATTCCAAACGCCAGATCTGAATGAGGGTGGGGGAGGTGCCCTGTGCTCTTCCTTCTGACTATGCTGTCTGTGTGGAGCGCTCAGTGGATCTGCGCTGGACAGTGCAGCCTAGGCGGAGTAGTCGAACGCAGATTCACTGAGCGCTCCACACAGACAGCATCGTCAGAAGGAAAGTTGATAAAATAAATTACAAATGTTGTATTGTTCGATACATATGCATACCGAACCGAAAGCACTGTATCGAACGGTTCAATATCGATACGAATATCGTTGCACCCCTAATATATAGATATATATATAGATATATATGTATATAGTCGTCATAGAGTTGCAGTGCGAAGATAGTTCACAGCAACTGATAAACCACTGAAGGCCGCCTCCTCTGAGTTTTCGCCTGTCATTAGTGATGAGGCCTTCTCCCACAGACAGGTCACCTCAGGGACGGTGTGAGAAGAATCTATTACAGCCACTGTCACAGATTCTGACCTCCTCTTAGACTGGCTGGACATCTTTTTTTTTTTTTTTCTAATCTCACCTTTCCTTTCCCAACTCACTTTACCTCTGCTCACCTTTCTTTCTTCCTTACCTATACCTCTGTTTCCTGATACCTCCTATCCCCGTCCTTGTTCATAGTCTCACTTTTCTTTCACCCTTCTCTGCTTGCATGATGTGTGGAAAACCATATCAAATCATGATTTTCAGACAAGAAACTGAATTCCTTACCAGGTCACAACAACACAAACCTTCAGTTGTGACAGAGGAGAGAAAAGATGATTACCCATACAGCATCTAGGTCTGCCGTATCTATAGAATAGATGGGAGAGGCTACAAGATGAGGAGAAACAAAGGCAAGGCAACTGGTTTTCTTTTAGAGGGCTGGGGTGAGATGGGGGGGGGGGGGGGGGGGGTGGCACATGTAGTGTTTTTATCTGTGTGGGTGAATGTAAAAGCACACTTGCTGCTCTTTTAATTAGCTGATGTGTTCATTCCCTCCATTGACAGATGAGACGTTCAGTCAGTCAGTTGGGGCAGTCGTGCCTGTTTAAGCTGTACTAGTTGGTTGTAAGCCAGGGTTGTTTCTCTGATCACTGTAGCCACTTCCCTGTTTCTACTGCTCACTGTTCTTTTAAGAGAAATAAACTGGCAAGGTTTAAAAATCATTGTTTTTCTTCTTAACTTCTCTAACGTCCCCTTGGCGGTTTCTCTTTCTTTATTTCATTAAGGCCCCGGCAGCATTGTTTCCTTCCCACGTACTGTATCGCTCATAACCTTGAGGAACGAGGGAGGAAAAAAGAAAAAAAAATAGACTCCTACCACTTAAATTCAAAAGAGGGATGTTTCAATAGCATTGGCTGTGAAGGGGAAAAAAAGAAAGAAATGTGGCCCTCGTGTATCCATGGTTACGTTGGCTTTATTGCTGTTTGTCTTGGGCAGCAGATGCAATAAAAGTTCTGGGACAGAAATGACTGGGCAAGGGGTGTAATTGCAGAAAAAAACCCACCACACACACAGGTGTTGGGGGTGCCGGGGGTATAGCGGGAGGCAGGAATTGACCTGAAACCCTCTCCCTCCCTTTCAAAGCTATCTGCTTTACAAGGGTCTCATTAGCTGTGATTGGAGTTCCCCTGAATATGCTCGCACATCATATTTTTAGTTTTCCAATTAAGATTGCAAGCTTCAGGACTCTCAGGTATGCTATTAAAAAATGGCAAATGGAAAATTAAGTGTCTCTCGTAGCAGGGTGGATCCGACCTGGCCTCATTTGAGGAGTAATGAAAAATAGAGGTGGCAAGTCATGCATAAGCAAAGGAGAAGGAGGAGAAGTGAGAAATGAAAAAGAGGAAGATGGAGGAAAGGAAAAAGGCCAAAACAAGTGTCTGCCGTGAATCTGTCTGTCAGGTGTCCTGCACGGTTAGCCACTTAGTGCATGCTGCCCTCTTTGGCACTGGACAAGAAAAAGGAAGTATCATTCCCACCTTCTGTCACCTTCTTTATTATTCCTTGTCATCTCTCTTCATAATCGGGCATCCGCTGAGGACCCAAGTGTTAAATGAAATAAAGACAGGAAAGCATTCACACCTCCATGGCCCTGCTAGAGCGGCTTGGAGGAAGAAGGAGGCGCATTATCTCCTGTGGTGTGGCCTCCTCAGATAGACGGCCCACTGGGACTCTGAATAGCGGCTGAAACACACCAATCTGTGCACACACACACTCAGGCTGTGGAGGATTGAACATTCAGGTGTTGTTTGCCACAGAAATGACACTGTTTAGAGGAGACAATTGCAGAAAATAGAGCTGAGAGGAAGAGTCGCAGAGGGGAGAGATCAAAGGGGTCCAGCAAATCCTTCTATACTTTTACTTTCTGCAAGAGGCCATAAATTGTGGCAAAACCGCTGCAGTGCACCTCCCCCTTACACACACATTCACACACACCCTGTGTGTATTGCCAGCTGAGAGTAAAATTGAGGTTAAATTTGAGATAGGCCCCGGGAAGTGTACAATTTGGGCCATATAATGCCATGGTTTGGGAGACTGTCACTCCAGCTGCTGGATGTTACTGACACAACCGAAACATAAGATGAAACAAAAAGATGGGATAACTCACAAAAAGAAGGGGATCGACAACATTGATTAAAAAACTGTATTGTCACAGATGACTAGCTGCTAATTATTGCTCTGTGCTTGGCTCATCATGGAGAGTGTTACCTTAGGGAGGGACACCCACAATGATGATGATGATGGCACCCTGCTCATCATTCAGTCACAGCCTCCTGGGGCTCATAACCTCCAGATGTCAGTCCAATAGCATTGCTACTAACAAGCCTACTGCACATGTTCTAGCTTTGCTGTTTAAAGCTGAAAGGTGGCATTTGTCATTCAAATTAGGTTTAATGGGTATGTAGGGGTGTTACCAGCAGAATAACGTAGCAAAGTATACTCAAATCTGGAAGCATAAAAAGCTGTGTCCATCGTCGACACCTAGTCTCTATAATAGTAAACGCTCATTTACTCAGCAGTTATAGACAGTTAAAATAGAACAGAGCAAGTGTAGCATATTTATTTACCAATGCAGTAGGTTTAAGAAACAGCCCCTATGTTTTGGATTTTTATACTTGTGTACTAAGAACTCATGCTTTTGTGTTTTCACTGTGTATCCAAATTGGACTGCTCCAAAGTTCCTACAATAATGAAAAGTCTTTTATTTCCACTTTTATTTCCGTTGCTATCACTGTATGCAAATTCATTTTTAATGTTTTTCTTGCTAAAATGCAAACATCATTTCTCCAAAATGGTGAAAGCACTCAGTCACTGCAACCTAAAGCAAGCATTTTGCTTTTGAAATGCATTTACTGATTGTTTTGTCAAGAAAACAATCAATTAAAGTAATCAAGACCATCTATAGTTATCTCGTAGATGGGATTTTTTTAGCTGAATTTCTATTTCAACTCTTTTTTCTAATGCTTCTTTTAATTTAATTGTCATCAGCAGAGGTTTTGTTGCCCATTAAAACTTGCAGTGTCTCACAATACAGCTCAAGTACATTGTTATGAGGTATCTGGAACATTGTACATCATTCATGTTCCTATGCTGTGCCACTTAACAAGGCTAACGCGTGCTGTCTCTCAGCCTGAAGGAGGGTTTGACAAATTTAAGGGAAAAGTATCGGCCCAATTATTCAACTTAAATTGGAGCCAGCGCTGCACTGATCACTTCAGTTCTCTTTCAGACATCACATCAGACAAACATCGGCGTAGCTGGCATACAAATGAGACGATGAAATGTGTCGGCGCATCAAAATGTTCGAATCTGAACAATGTGCCAAAAATCACTCGGGTCAATCCAAATAAGCTTTTGTCATTGATTGACCCGGGGAAAAAAATGGGGATTTTACTTTCAAATGAAATTGAGGAGGGAGAGTGAAAGACACGAGATGCTTTAAAAACCTCTCTTGATTCATTAAAAAGTCTCTGACACTAGAGACTGTGGGTGGGGGGGATTAATGTGAGCTCTCAGCCTGTGTTTGTGTGAGGCAGAGAGAGAGGAAGAGAGACACAGCTGAGTGATTCTCTTCATGTCCCTTAGGGGTAATTAGCTGTGGCGTGGCCTGTCATTGCTCTGCAGGCCTCTTCAGTCCGGGGACTCGGCTGGCTGTGTCATCAGAGTCGTAGAGCTCCGTCTTTGGGGAGAACAACATACAACACTCCCCTTTCTTTCTTTCAGACTGCACTCTTTGTGCTTCATATACCCACTGATATTTCCAAAAGTTAGCTCCCACCTTTGTCCATTTCATTTAAGAACTTCATTTATTTTTCTTTTCGTTGCATTTTGGTAAAATGCTGCTAATTTCTTGCTACTTTTGATTTTACTCCCGTAATTCCTTTATGATGCATTCTTTCCTTCATCTCCTTTTCCTTCCTCTGTTCTCTCCTTTTCCTTTCCTCTTAAGTCCTAAATTTCCTCTTCATCTTCCTCATTTCTTTTCATCTCCATCACCTTCCCACACAGTTTTTTTTCCCATTCATTCTTAATCTCTTTCTTTTGTGCCTATGTACTGTGTCGAGAAAAGGCACCATCTCTGCTGCTACAGCTTTCTTATCCTTTCTTATTGTCCACTGCAACAGCACCAGATAAAGACAGCTTTAGTATGCAACAACCACTTACTTCAACCCATGCCTCCCTCACACAGTTTTATGTTTTTCCTTCTCTTTATTCTTTTTCTGCATACTTTCATTGATTTTCCACAACAAGAAGCATGAAGCCTATCAATATTTTTAGCTGAAGATTGAAATGAATTGACAACGCCCCTCCACGAGTGGTTAAAAATGAGCACCCACTGGTCTGTTATTAAAAAGCCAGCAGCTAGCGTTCACCCACCCATGTCTCTGTGTTCTGCTTGAGCCCCGTGTTCACTAATGACTGGCCCCATGACCCACCTCAATCTAGTCGATCGATACGCTGCCTTAAGTGCTTAAAAAGACAATCTACAAGTGGAGAAAGTGCGGCAGTCATCGATGTGCCCTCAAAACTGAAGGTGTTTTGCAAGTATGATTGCAGGCACTTGTTTCTGTGGATTAACTGTGTTCAGAGAGAAGAGCTGAGAAAAATAGCACAAAAATGGTGGGAAAAAAGCACAAAAATCAGTCTTAGTTGTGTTCTTTTCCACCAAATGCTCCTGTAAACTGATTGCTGGCCCTACAGTGAACGACGGAGCCACTTTGCCCACGCTGTCTCCAACCAGTCCATCCTTCAGGCCTCCAGTTATTCACAAAAATTGGTTTAAGTTTTTGTTGACACAGTGGTTTGTGTGAGGGTGGCTTTTTCCTCTACTTCTGGCTGCGTGGTGCCAGCATTTTTCGTCTGCTTCAGGCTGTCTGCTTAACTGCTTTCACCTCATCACAATTTCCCACCAATCACAATCTCTAGTCACTGTGTGAAGGCTCACAGCGGGCACACGTTGCATCAGTGTGACACACAAAGATAATAACTAAAGCAAAAATGGTACATGGAGAAGAAAGATTTATCTAGTATTAGGAGAGGTTTTATTTTTATTTCTTGTTATACTTCTGTGCCACTAAATATGATTTAAAACATGGATGTCAAACTCATTTGGCCACAAACAGCCCTTTCTATTAGTGTAAAGAAGTTTAACGACAGACTTAGTCCCTGAGAAATCTTATTATTAGCAAAAGAAGTGCAATTTTAGTTTCTCGCATAATAGAGAAAGGTTGCTTTAGTAAATGAAAGAAATCTGTTGAAACGACTCTTTGGGTTTAAATTGTAAGAAATAAATATGAAAACTTTGTAACCTCACAGGGGCTCCTAGAGTGGCTAAACACTCTGATCCCAAAGGCCAAAGGGGTCAAGGGCTATTTTGTCAGATGCTGCTAGCACTGCATTGGCATCTGACCCACGACAAAATTGGACCATGAAAGATAACCTCCTCTTTGAAATGGCAACTTAGTTCATGTTTAGAGGTTAGAAGGGTATCACTCCTGTCAGTGAGGAGACAATGGTTCATGTCTGCTTTTTGGGAGTTTTATGTTCTTCATTTTACTTTCTGCACTCGCTGCTTAGGATTAGCCAAACAAACCTATTTGATTTAGAAAAATATCATGATTTTGTTTAAAATATATCCAATAACAACAATAATAGAAATAAATAAATACATAAAAACCAACAGTAAATGTCATACATTTACAGGTATCTGAAAATTAAGGACCTGATTAAGGCAGGACAGGCCCTGATAGATTATTGCTTAAAAAAAAAAGAAAAAGAAAGGTGTGTTTAAGTCATAGTGTGAGCCCTATTATTGCTCTGTGTGAATATTAAGGTTCATTAAAAATGTGTGAGCCCTTTTCTGTGCCCCGCCTATTTGGACAGATGGCGTGGTCCACAGATAGAGTGCTACTTAGCTAATTATCAGGGCAGCATCCATGTCTACACTTCCTAATCATAGCAACACACACACACACACACACACACACACACACACACACACACACACACACACACACACACACACACACACACACACACACACACACTTTAATCTGTGTGGGTGCCTGGAGGGGAAAAGGCCAAAGCTGCAGCTTTGCCAGTCAGAATCAACACGACACCACAGGGAGCTTCTTCCTCTTGGAGAGAGCTTAGAAGACCCTGGGATGGATGGTGATGGGAATAGGAAGTACGAAGATATTGGCCATCTGGCTAACCTTCTATGTGCTTCTGTCAATACTGAAGAAGTTCACAGTATCGAACTGAGCTGGATCAGAGTTCTGCTGTTCACCAGAGCAACAACTTAGTGCTATGATAACTCATGCAGTTAATTTAGCTGACATAAAGTGGACAGAAATTTAGTAATGGACAAGGATGCTTATCCTCAGTGCTGGGCAAAAGGGCATCTGAAAAATACCAATATGTAGAAGCAATCCATCACATCAACAGAAACAAGAATAATTGGACCAAATGTCGTGCATGTCAGCGGCACAGCAGGAGAAGTGGGAATGATCTATGAGTTTTCCTAACGGCTCCCGTTGAGGAGAACTGCCACGTTGACAATATATAAGCACCTTCACATAAACAAACAGAGAGGTGGAGAAATAATGGAGCAAAATTGCTCCTGTCAAAATGATGTGCACAACAGACAGCTGACATTTCACACCATATAGTCAACAATCAAGCCTTTGTTCATTAGCAGCTCGAGGCTGAGCAAAAACTGTCTGCATAATGGATGTGAAGCTTGCACAAACATAGACTTGTGGACCCCTGTCTAGATGATTCGCGCAGACAGGAGGATGTGGTCTCCAAGGACGACCCCAGGTTGGGGAGCCCCACCTCCTCTCACACCTCCCTCTGAAGGCCTGAAGGCAGATTCATCTGCAGGCATCTACATTCACTGTTGAGAGATGAAAAACACACACACACACACACACACACACACACACACACACACACACACACACACACACACACACACACACACACACACACACACACACACACACACACACAAAAAGGGCTATCCCACTTCCAGACGGCTCTATATCCCTTAATGAATGTGACATTTAGCTGATATTTACATGCAATGCAATTTACATGCCAAACTGTACAACCCAGATTAAACAAAACTTAGCAATTACACACAAGCCATGGCAACAAGATTTACTACAGGTGACCTGTGCAGCTCGCCCAAGACATCCACTTAGTCCCGGTTTCCCTTATCCTTCATTAAAATGTTACACATACACACACAAAAGCAGCGAAGTGAAACACAGTATCTCTACGGGGGGAAATTCTCAATCCCATCTTTCTGCTGAGGTTGAAATTGCTCTGCTGACAAGAGGCAAAATATCAATCAGAAGTAATTTCTTCCCACCGCCTCGCCTGTCAGCGCTGCAGTTGAATGTTGACCCTCTGTCATAATACATTTGTTTACCATTTACATCTCTCACTTCACCAACTCCAAAATGTTATGGCTCTAGCAGCAGGAGAATATAAAACATTAAGGTCATTTGTGTGCTCGGATCTCTCTCTCACTCTGTGTGTGTTTACGTCCCGCCAGTTCATAAATGATTTCACCTCAGCCGAAACGTTCCCAAGTAAAACGGGGCCACATACCAATACGTTGAATTATAAATGTCAGCTGAAAGGCGGGCAGACGTATGAGGCCGCAGCGAGCGTTCTTTACATTAAGAAGATGACGGTGACGGGAAGGTCTGCCGTCACCGCCTTTAATGGAGATGTTGCCTGGCCGACAGGCAGCCAGAAGCACTTGTATCAGCAGGTAACCTCTCAGACAGCCTTTTGTGGTCTTTTAAAGTCTTAACTGAAAGACGCTGCTGGTTCTGGGGCAATTGATGCCATTCCGTCAGCACTATCTACACGGCGATTGTGTTATTATGTATTATGCTGCCTAAAAAAAAGTTTAAATTGTTTCTGCTACTTCAACACTAAACATTTGCATAGACCAGGCATAGAAATGTCAGGCTATTAATTGTAACTATCATGGCTGTTTCACATTTCCTATACCTGAGACCCGGCATGTCAGGGTAACTTTAATTGATTTTTCACTGGGTCACTGAGAAAGGCAAGCCAGATATGGGCCTGGGTGACATAATTGACATTTGAAGTTAAAAGTCAAGCACCGGAGGAAGCACATTCCACAGCGAAAAAGTTCATTCAGCCGGCACAACTGTGTGACATTATAAGTATTATGTGTTGGGAATGAGAAAACTGGCTGCCAGACTGTGATTCGTAAATAGCGTCCCTTTGGGAAATGCTGAAATAGCTGTCATTATATCAATTTATTAATTACAGAAAACAGATTTGGCAACAATTAGGCAGAAAAAAAGAAAGACTGGCTGCCAGTCTTTCTCTCTATTTTCTTTTCCTGTTGGTACTCCCTTCTTCCGCACACACCTGTGCCTACTGTCACATGTTTGTGTCCTTTCACTAAACCATCCCTCAGGTGTGTGTGAGTGTGTGGGTGTGTATATGTGCATGGTGCCTGGGAGCTAAGTGCCCATCTGTGGGCTTCCTCCTGAGACTCTTGAGAGGGCCACCAAGGCTTCTAATTATCCCTGACCTTCTGGCTCTCCCTCTCTCTGCCTCCCACTTCGGGCCCCTATGGCCATCTCGGGTCTCCTTTCTCCTCACACGCTGTTTCCTTGCTCTGTTTGCCCCTGCCGCACGTTCAAAATCACCCATCCACTTGGCTCCAGCAGCTAATTGCTGCCATTTGAGAGACAAAGACGGTGTTTGGTACGAGGCGGTCCCCGAAGGTCAGTCAAGGAGAAGGACTCCAATAACACCTGCACGTCTGTCTTAGGTGGGCAAGTGTTTGGAATCGCTTTGCTTTGACAGGCACAACTCTTTGTTCCAAGGTGCTCCATTTGTGAAGGAAATGAATGCTTCAAAACTGGTCGTTAACAGCTAGTGAGACAAGGATAATGTAGGCCCTGACAAGATTGCTTTTGCTGCTGAAAACTGATAATTATCAAGCTCTGTTGATTTTATTTGCATATTTAGGGGTAATTGTATGAAGACAATGCTTCAAAAAAATCTAATTAGAAAAAAATAAAAATATTATCATTCTTTATACCACATAACCATGGGCAACATCTCCTGTATCAAAATATGTACTAATATCACACCGGCAGTTTTAAAATGATAAAACAGGATCTCATTAATTCAGCCATCCGTCTTTTACTTGTCTAATTCAGGTTTGTGGTTGGTTGGGCAGGAGCCCATCCCACCTGAGGTGGGTTACCCACTGGATAGATCACCAATCTGTCACAGGGCTAACACAGAGAACTGCTCACACCTGTGGCCAATTTCGAATCACACTTTAACCTAAAACCTTTGGGATAAGGAAGGAAGCCCGAGGATCAACACAGGTAACATGAAAACTCACACACAGAAAGGTCACAGCTGGCCAGTGGATTCAAACCCAGGACCTGCTTGCTGTGAGGCAACAGTTCTGACCATCACACTGCCGTGCAACTGTCAATAATTAATTCACAGTTACGTCATATTCTGAGAAACGTTTTCTAAACATTTTGTAATCTGGCTGTAATCTGTAAAAGTTTTGCTTCACCCCCAATTTTGTTCCAGTGCTCATGGACCTATGTTAGCCCTGTGCAATGTTCACATTTGACACCATCAGTTAAGTAAGGCATTTTCTGATTATAGCATAGAGTAGCTTTCAACAGAAGCTCATGAGCCGATTTTTGTTTAAAAATAACATTTATATGGTGACCTAATGTGAATGCTCACTTCACAGCTGATAGCATCACAGGTTTCCCTCAGCATCCATGCCATGGCTAACTGACTAATGCAGCATTATACAAAGAGTGTAGATAGTCCCTGTTTGAAAGACAAAAAACAAAAAACAACAACAACAACAACAAAAATCCCAATTGGGTTTGGATAGATTTGCATCAAAACTCTGTTAGCTTAAAGAAAAAGTAGTAATTAACCATATATACTGGCAAAAGACGCATAAGGGGAATTCTGCAGACATTACTGCTGAAGAAATATTATCAAATTCAGTCCCAGTGTGTCATGGTACCATGCCATTCTGTCTTACAAGTACTCTTACATCAGAACGTTGCTGACCCATCTGCACCAGCTCTGCTTTGAATTCAGAGTCTATTTTAAGATTCTGGTTTTGACTTCTAGAGGTTTTTCATCCATACGTCCTCAGCAGGTCATGTGATCAGAGCCTACTGCCTTTGCATCATACAAGGCTAAAACCTAAAGGAGACAGAGCTGTTGCAATAGCCGCCCCAGACTTTGGAACTCTCTTAGCTTGAGATGTGTAGACTCAATGGGGGTGGCTGTAGCTCAGGGGGTAGAGCAGGTCATCTACTGATCGGAAGGTTGGTGGTTCCCCCTAGTCTGCATGCCAAATATCAAGATATTAACCCCAAGTTACTCTCTGATGCATCCATCGGAGTGTGAATGGTAGTTAGTAAGCCCTTGAAAGCACAGATGACAGTGCATGTGTGAGTGGGTGCATGTTCTAGTGCTTTGAGTACTCAGAGAGAGTAGAAAAGTGCTATATAAGAATCGGTCCATTTACTATTTTAAAAAAACTCTTCCTTTTCATACTTGTGTTTATTTGACTCTTTTTTTTTATGCTCTAGTATTTTGTTGTGAAGAACTTTGTGATCTTGAAAGGTGTAAGGTGGAACCAATGTGGCACCACAGTTTCCTAACTAAGCATTTATATATGACAAGCTGAAAGTGAGACCAGGCTTGCTATTACAGGAATCAGAACACTACAACCTGACTCCTACACTCCCAGCAGAGCTGATTGTGCCAACTAAAAACAATGCTGTGATTCTCCCAGATGAGTGGCAGTGCATGGGGCCCCAGAAGCTCTCTGCACCGCTTTGCTAACAATAGTGTAGAGTCAGTTTTTTTTAAAGAAAGTCCCGCCA
Source organism: Rhamphochromis longiceps (assembly GCF_057381845.1). Classification (NCBI taxonomy): domain Eukaryota; kingdom Metazoa; phylum Chordata; class Actinopteri; order Cichliformes; family Cichlidae; genus Rhamphochromis; species Rhamphochromis longiceps. The sequence continues at coordinate 8,706,237 of NC_140565.1, read as the reverse complement.
AGAAGTACAAAGTGAATTTTGAGGCCATGGGGGATCTGGTCAATTTTCAAAATAAAAGCCATGTGCAACTTTGAAGCTGCGTGACCAAAACCATGCCAGAGACAGAACATCAAAGACACCCTGTGTTCCCGAGGTGATATCCTTGGGTGGGTATCTCTGAGACACCACGAGCTCTGGCAAAACATTAGCATTTACTGTATTGAAAACAAGAGCAGGCTAGCCAAACACGTGAAAGTGCTGAATTTCAAGCATATGGGTAAATTATTGTTACACTCACTGTCTTGTAGCTTCTAATTGTTAAACAAAGTTCATAAGGTGCTTACTAATGAAAGCGAACTAAGATTGCTGTGGTCTTGACAGCTCATGATGTATGGGGTTTGGGGACAAGGTGAACTCCATTTGTTTCTCCATGTATACCCTGGCCGCTCAGAGTGCTCATGTTCAGTTTATGGTCATGGATGAATGGAGAAAGTGAACATGGGCAGTAATTAAGGGCCCGGCTTATTGAATTTCACACTTTTCAAATTTAGATTTATCACCCAGTAGAAGGTGGCCTTGCCGCCTGCCTTACCTCATTGTGAGGACGTTGAACCAGCAAACACTGATTAGCACATAGAATAATTCTTCTAATTAGCCTTGAAGCATATTTTTGGAAATGAACTTCAACAGTATTAAAGCCCTTTCAAACCTGTATCTTTTTTAATGTTAACGTATAATATTTTCCACCTGCCACAGACCACAAACAACAAGGGATTTGTCACTGTTTCACTGTTTTTCATAATAGATAATTGCTGCATTCAAAAATGTCCAGTCAGTAACCCGACCAACTGCATCGCCATGGAGACTGCAATTATGTACATCCTGATGTGAGGGGTGGAAATAGACATGGAAGAAAGGGGATGACGCTGTCAGTGAATATCAGAGCTTGAGCCCTGCAGTAAATAATGACTCCACTGCCGCACTCTGTCTCCTGCTGAAACCTTGCTGGTCTCTCAGAGAGAGTTGCCAAGGAAACAGTGAATGAAATGAATCTACAGTTTCATGTCAGAAGGTTGAGGGAGACTTGAAGAAGCAAGGCAGGAGACCAGCTGAGTTTGCAGGGCAATTATTATTTGGATCTTCTAAATATTTGTGCCCGGCACACTCAGACTCAAGCGGAATAGTGACGGGTGACGATGGAGCTCAAAGAGAAGACAGTGCCTTTTCAGGAAAGTTGAAACAAAAGAAGTCAAAGAACAGCATCAAGAAATGTGAAGAAAAGCCCCTTTTCCCCTTGAAATTCCTCAAACAAATTAACAAGGCAGAGGTCTGAGAAACTGATCTTTTTGAGCGATATCAGCAAAACATGCAACCAAAAAGCCCGGCTGAAAACCGGCATCAACCTTGTTAGCATCTCATTTGTGTTCAGTCGGTGTATCTGTCAGTTATCTGCCTTGCGTTGTTTTACGTCCATGTTTCACATTGACAAGTTGAAAGCTGTTGCCCCCCCCCCCCCCCCCCCATCCCTAATCCTCCCCACCGGCATTAATTAAACATCCCTCCCCTCTTCTAATTAACGGAGCATTACTAGAACAACAAAATAAATCAGCACTCTGCATACATTCAGCTTGATGAAGTATTCCAAAGTATTTATCAGGCAACACAATTCTCTCTCTCCTGTGTAATTAGACAGTGATCAAAGTATTGCTTGATTTGATAAGATGCAAAATAGTTTAGTTTAGTGTATAAATTATCAGGAAAATAAGGTCTGGGACACAGTCTGATCACAAGTACAAGAGGAGCAAGGAAAAAATAATCCAAGCAAGTTTAAGATTAGGTTATAAAACCTTTCAGGGCTTGTTTTTGATGTGTTTTTGTGGTGATGCACAAAAGTATCTGAAGACGTTCACAAAACTGTTATTCTCTTGCTGGATTTTGAAGAATGGGTCTTTGTGGTCATCTGTTGCCACCGCGATCAAAGGAGGAAGCTCCTTCCATCCTTCACTGCAGTCATACTTCAGCCAGATCACATTTGCACTTTCAGCGTTTGCGTAGGTGGTTAGCTCTCAAACGCGAGGACAAACACTCCAAGGACTCTACCTTAACAGCTGCACATTTTGAGCTCCTAAGAAGTGTCACTTTTTGTCATCCACCCACCCTTTCGTGTGTCGAGTCTTGAGTGGTTGTTGCTCAGACCTCTGTAATGCTGAGAAATGATACTCAATTGTCTTGTCTGCAGTGATGTGTGTGTGTGTGTGTGTGTGTGTGTGTGTGTGTGTGTGTGTGTGTGTGTGTGTGTGTGTGTGTGTGTGTGTGTGTGTGTGTGTGTGTGTGTGTGTGTGTTTTTCAGGGCTTTACAATATGAATGCATGATTGCACCTTTGGCATGTGTTCAACTTGTATACATATTTGTTCTTTGTGCACCAGTGTTGCCACATTGCTTCCTTCAATTACTCGCTTACAACTTGCCAGCAAATTCCCAACTTCATCTATAATGGATCAAGGGATGTTCTGGCTCCTGGTACTGGAACACCTCAGTAAGCAGGCCTCAAACAGGCTGGCATGTCCTGGCGCTTGTCCCAGCACGAGGAACGGGGACCCCGATGACATAGATGGGGTACTCAAGCAGTGCCGAGCTGCTCAAATATTGATCAGTGGAGCTGTCTTTGAGCTGGTTAGTCTCAGCCAGCCAGTCACCCTTGGGAATTGGTGGTGGGTGGAAAAGGCTGCACAACAAAGAGAGAGAAAGAACTCGCAGGCTTGTCCACATTCTGCTGGCAGATGCCGCTGCTTATATCACAGCAGAGAGCAAGAGTGAAAGAAGAAGAGGAAGGAGAGCATCACCTTTGTATTGACATTCTGTTCAGCTCTGCCAGATGATGTGTCCCCAAGGATTGACCCGGGGTGGAGGGTTGATCAGTCGGGTTCAGTAGGCCACGCAAGAGCGTTTTGTCCAATTTCAGTGTTGCCATACACAATATGAAAGAGGAAGTGAATAAAAGACACAAAACCAATACAAGACGCACTGCATGAAAGAAACCTCAAAGCTCTCGTGAGCTCTGTTTCTTGTCCGCATGTGTGTTTTAATTTGAAGCTTGAAGGGAAACAGCAGAAAAGTAGAATGTGACACTTACTGAGATGGGTGTATCTTATACCCCCCAATCTTCACTGCAGATTGGGGGTAGTTGTTACATATCAGCAGGTTTTTTCCTCACCGCCAACCGGTCGCAGTGGCAGATGGCTCCACCTCCCTGAGCATGGTTTCCTCCTGCTAAAAAGGAGTTTTTCCTTCGCACTGTCACTAACTGCTTGCTCATAGAGGGTCGTCTGTTTGTGGGATGTAATCTCTTGTTTTTATCTTACAATATAAAGCTTGTTGTGATTTTGTTCTATATAATGGAACTGAAATATTACTGATCATTTTTGAATATTATATAATTTTATTTAACCTGCACAACGTCACAAAAATTGTAGCAGTATGGATAAAATTTATTTACGTCTTATATCTTCTATACTGATGTCTACTCATATGCAGTATACCTGTGAAATAATAAAGGAGAAAAGGGGGTGAAGAAAAAGAGTGGCATTGTCCTCATATGGAGCAATAATCTCCTGTATGAATCCAGGTCTATCCTTGTCTATCCCCACCAGACTCCACAGGATATACACAGATATAACGTGACAAATTCAATCGCAAATGTCATTTCATTTGAGAGGCAGCAGTAAAATGCCATGATATATCAGTTACCACTCCTTGATTAATTATACAACTGTATACACACTTTAGTACACCCACGCAAAACCAGTTGTTGAGTGGGAAACTCCTATAAGCTTGTTCTTTTCACTTTCATCTAAATCCCACCGGCATTCTAGCAATTCACCTCTCCAAATGCCTTCCTTCATGCTGAACAAAGTCATTTAAACCCTGCCAAATCACATCATTTCCCAGGTTTTGAGGCCTTTGTATCTGATAATATATGTGATATCAGAGGACTAACCAACAGATTCAGATCAATGCACAGATAGCACTTGGGGATAAATGACGACTAGCAGAGATAAGGAAAAGAAGCTTAGATGTTAAAGTCAACCCATGCTCTATGATGCTGAGTTTTCAAAATAATATGCCTTTGGCACTGAAACCCACCCAACCAAGTCTGCAATGAAACTGAACTTTTTGATGAGCTTTAAATTTCACCTCACCCAGGTAGGCCGTCCAGATGCCAAAGCCAATCTCATTTCGTCTCATGTCCATACTCTCAGATCCTGTTTGGATGACTGCCACTGATTCCCTCCACCAGCATCAGGTGCTTGCATTTTGACTCATCTCTTGCCCAGCATGAATTTTCATACTCTTGACTGCGGGCTTCTGAGTAGCAACGGCTGGCCGAACTTCACCGCCCTGCCAGAATCCTGACACAGGCTGCAGATGCACAGAGTGGCACAGGGTCCCCTCATTTCACTGGCATGGGTCCCTGCCTGGCCATCTGGTGTCTCCAAAGCAGGTGCCAGTCACTCATCACACCCGCCCTCATGCCTGCAAGACACGGGCCTCCACTGAGGGCTTTTTGGTGGCTTCTTCGATAGCCCTGCCCACACCTCCTCACCTACCCCTCGCTAACGGTAAGCTATCTGCTGCCCAGAACCAAACCCAAGGGGACAGCAAGGAGCCAGCACGCAGTTGTAATTGCTCAGAAGCAGTTCAGACACACTCACACAAACACGATGAGGAGCTTGTTAATTGGCAAGAACAAACTGGGATGCTGAGAATAAGTGATATGCACTTAGATAAACTGTCACACTGTCTGAGACAAAGAAGAGCATCATAGAAACAGTGACTTCATCTTGTCTGTTCCGAGCAAACTGTTGCAGAGGATGTGCCAGCAGCACAAGCCAGCTCATGCAGAAGCCCTCATCAATCAGTCCACTGTCAATCAATGCTGGGCTCCTGGTTGAAGCAGCTGGGGGCAGGAGATGAAAAGGCTGATTTGACTGATGACATTTTGGTGGACATTAGCGCTTTAGCCGCTCCAGTACAGCCCATCAATGTGGCCGCCTCCTCCTTATAGACAGGCAGTACTTTTCTCCAGCCGTAACTCGTTCTGCCTTTCATTTCAATAACTCAGATGTTGGCTGAAATGAGCAGCTGTTATTTGCTTGTTTTGCTTGTTGACAAGCCTTTGACAGGGATGATATATTAGAGCGCCCATAATCTCCATCCATCTGAATCGCTTTATCACTTTATTTATTTATTCATTTTTTGACATGAGTTCCCACTAAATCCATAATTCCCACAGTTTGTCAATGACTCTGCAAATAAGCCAAAAAATAAGGTGAAATAAAAAAAAGGTGTAAACGAATATTTGAGTTACAAACAAGACACTCATATTTCAATTCCTGAGGGTCTCTTTGAAAGTCAATCACATGGTGTTCCACTTTTGCTTTTCTTTGAAGCGCTTTCATTAAAAAAAACAAATCAAAAGACATTTGCTTAGGAGTCTCACAGCCACATTGAAACTTCTAAGGAAACTTAGTTGAAGACAGTTTGTGAACCTGGGTTGTCTCTTACACTCGACGGTGTGTTCTGGGATTGCGGGGGATGTTGTTTGGGCTATGTAAATGCTGGAGTTGTTTATGGAGCGGGTAGGAAGCCATAATGATAAATGTGTGTCAGTAAGGCACGGGGTCCCTCACAGTGAAGTTTTAATCTCAAGCTAGAGCTTTGCTGAGTTGGGCTGTCTTCAAAGGGGCAAACCGTGCCCGACAGCACGTTTTGCAAACCACAGCAGCTCTTATCTGGGAAGCCCTAAGCGCTTCCAGAGGTCCTGTCTGCTTTATTGTGAAGAATTAATCAGAAACTGGTGAACATCCTTGTGGCTGACATTGATTTAAGCTCTAAATGAGTCCAAGTCTTCTGCTCAGGACTTCCACGTTTGCACTGCTACATTATTATACCATGTTTTTCTTTTTAAACCCAAACTTGGCAAACAAGTCTTTGAATGGCCTCACAGAGCACACGTCTACATCTACATCTACAGAGGTAGGAGCTTCCCCACCGTGCTCAGCAGCAAACCCAGTGAGATGTCAGCATTACAGCTTCCATTACTATCTTCTTCTTCTGCTGCTTTCTGACACCATGCGTGCATCCAAACCCACTCTTCAGAGATAAAGAGAAAGGGGCCATATTGCATTCGCACGCACGCTCACGTACCAACACGGCGATAAATGTCACAGCACTCCCTGTCCTCCTCCTCTTAGATAAAGGCAAGCACAGATGAAAGCCTGTAAGAAAATATAACAGGAGGACGCATTTGTTGTGTTTGATAACATCAGAATGAAGAGGACAATAGAGACACATGAGGAGGGCTCAAGAGGAGCATTCGCCACAAATGCATTAGTTCAGAAGGAGCACAAACACACCATTTGATTCACCACGCTGAAAACATCCGTGCCTCGAAGCTCTTAAGTCGAAGGGGGGAGGTTGTATTTATGTTGAGAAAATGCTCAATATACGTGCGTGATGTTCAACAGTCAGGGTGAATTACAGATTTTGCAGCTCGAGAAGTCGTTTCAAGTCAGATCCGATTTCGCTGTCTGACAAAGAGGTGTTTGAGAAGTTAGCATCACTTTCTCATTGGTTATGTGCGCAGTGTGATAAAAAGTCTGATTTAGCCGTGCACTCAGAAACCACCATACTCGTAGGCAAGGTCGAGACTATTTTCTCCATTTCTGTCACTTCTGGAAAAGCCAGGGAAGGAAACAAATTATAATCCTATGTAGTAACTTAAGCAATCATCCACTCTGCTATGCAGGTGGAGCTGGCAGGAGTTTTACTGTGTTCAATACTTAGAGGTGAGTGATTACTCTCCTAATAAAAGCTCTTAACGCAAAATCTGAAGGAAATAAGCAAAAAAGTGGAGGTTTGTGTAGCCGAAAGACTTCATGAATCACGCTGACGGAGAGCCCACTCCTACCTCTCCCACACCCGTAGGGATTTTAGTGAGTGTTAGGCTGCTGCACACAGTGGACACAATAAAGGGCAACATTTTTGTAAGTTGGCCAAGTTCTTATCTTATCAGATGTGATTTGTGTGTTTACGTCTGGCAGAATTTATTAAAAGCTCTGAAATTTTAATTAAAAGTAAGGAGCAAAATCTGAACAGAGATTGCAGGTGTGCACACGAGTGAATGCTGATTTTATTTTTACTAATTCATTTTTCTGCTGCTCCCTTTAGGGGTCAGCAAATCAGTTCACTGGCCTTCATCTCACCCTATCCCCACCATCCTCCTCTGTCACACCAACTTTCTGCACGTCCTCCTTCCCTATAGCCAAGACTCTTCTCTGCAGGCTCCCTCTTTTCCTCCCATCTGCAGCTCCATCCTCAGCATCCATTATAATTACTATCTCTCCTCCACACATGTCCCGACCATCACAGCCTCACCTCTTTGACTTTGTCTCCAAGCTGCTTTCTAATCCTATTGATTTCTGCTACGACAATCGGATGATCAGAATTTGGTGTAAAAGCAAGAAAGCATGAATCCATCTTACCATGATTGGTTCAGGATATTGTAATAGTGTAAACATCTGGAGGAGGATTTCTTAGTACACTTTCACAGTGTGGATCACTTGGTACCAGTTGAGCATTGTTTTAACTATCCGGGCGATCGTGGCTCAAGAGTTGGCAGTTCATCTTGTAATCGGAATGTTGCCGGTTCCGACAGTCTTGGTCGTTGTGTCCTTGGGCAAGTCACTTTACCCGTTGCCTACTGGTGGTAGTCAGAGGGACCAGTGTCCGGCAGCCTCGCCTCTGTCAGTGTGCCCCAGGGTGGCTGTGGCTACAATATAGCTTGCCATCACCAGTATGTGAATGGGTGGATGACTGAATGTGTAAAGGGCTTTGGGATCCTTAGGGACTAGTAAAGCGCTATACAAATATTTACCATTTTAAATGCTACAACCTACTTGTGCTTGCTGCTGACCATGTCCACGCCTTTGTGCCCACACTATACTCGTTTTCTGATGGCTGCTTCCAGCAGCTTAATACAACATATTCACTGTACTCAAATGTCTTCTACAGTCACCAGAACGTAATTGTATCTAACACCTTGGGATTGTCAGATTGGCATCCATGGACGCTCGTCCATCTATTTTCTTAACTGCTTGTGCGGGGAGTGGAGCATGTCCCAGAAAGACCCCACCAAGCCGCACAGCCTTCTTGCTGTGAGGTGATAGTGCTAACCACCATGTCAACCGTGAATGTAATAAATCTGCAGTTGACCTGTGATGCTGTCATCTCAGCCAGAATCACTGGGGAATCTTTGCAGCTCCAGTTTGAATCTGTACTGCAAAGAAATAAGGCAGCTCTGCAAGACAAAGGGGGTCTAATCCCTGCTTGGCTCCAATGCAGGCTGCCTCTTTCTTGCTTTAGCCCTGTCTGTCTGTCTTTCTCCCTCTCTAAGCATGAGTGTGCAGGTTTCACCTGTGAGATCCTTCCATAGACATGTCCTCCTGTCAGTTCCTGCTGGTTCTCTAGCTGGCCCATCTGCACTCCATCAACTAATTGTCCACCTGCAGTTCTCTGGGAGCAGTTCAGCCATCCACTGTCCAGTAAGTTGTTACAGCCATAAAATGACACCATATTCAGGATAATTCATGTGGCTAGCTTTGTCTTTGACCCCCCCAACCCAACCCCCCTACTCACCTGGACCTCTCTTTGCACCATAGACTCCTCCTGTGTGTGTGCCTGCAGACCAAACTATCTGAAATCTGTCAGTCTAAAAACTCACCACCGGGAGCCGTCCTCTTGGAATACTCACCTGCCTGCTCGCTGTTTGTTGCTCCTTGCCGCCACTACCTGACCATGGAGAAAGAACTCCAATGGTCCAGCAATCTCCCATAAACCTGCACTTTGAAGAGACCTCCTGTAGAAGCAGGTTTTTAAAGGGACGACCTCCTTCTGGGACCAATTGGAGATTGAAGGAAGCACAGAAACGCAAAGAGAGCTAAGATAAACAAACTACTGCAATATTTGTAGTTTAAATATAAATGCATGGCACGTTAATAACCAGTGTTGGGTAAGTTACTTTAAATTTAGTAACCTAGTTACATTACTAGGTACTGCTATCAAAAGTAACTCAGTTACTTCAAGTTACTCGTTACTTTCAAAGTAACTAGTTACTAGGGAAAGTAACTTTGGTTTTACTCAGAATTCCTCTTGTTAATGTGTTGCCATAAATCCTTTGAATGAAAACAAACGCTGTTGTGACAGTGATGTACACTGTCTTGTTGGTATATATGTATCAATCTATCAATCGTTTGTTGTAAGATTCAGATAATTATTTGTTAAAAGCTAGACATTTTAAATGAGAAAAAGAAAGAAAAGTATTTCTTTGTGCCCCCCTTTCCCTGTTAATGCCCTACCTGGCCCCCACGGCAAAACTTTGCTAGACTGATGAGTCAGTAAAGACATCTCCTGGTTTCATCTTGATGTTTCCCTCTCACCACATATCCATACCGATATCATGACCAGCAGCTTTTACAGCTGTGGCTCCAGCAAACATCCGCTGATACTAGAAAGTAATATTAAATAAATTCTAACAACAGCTGATCAAGCTTAAACGTGCTGCTGTTGTTTAACGCAACCTCCGCTGGGTTCCTCTTTCTGGCGCAAAGTGGGCGATAAACAAACAAGAAAGACGGGACTTGTGACAGAAAAGCCAATCAGCTGATCATTGATCAGTTTCATGATTGAAGTAGCAACAGGAGAGGGAGGGGGAGAGAATGAGAGAAGAAGAGACAGCTGCAGCGTAAAGACGCAGAATAACTCCAGCTTTGTGTCTTTTTTTTCATTGTAGTTGAAGTATGGGACAAATCACGTTCCTTTTCACCTCAATATGAACCGCGTAATATTTTCTCTGAATACAAGACGATTCCGTTTTTTACAGGACGGTTGGAAACTCTACTAACTAACTTTATGAATAAAATAAAGTTCAACATCAGTAACATCATAGCACCCGCCCAGCTGTATAGAAACTCCATCATGCTAGCTAGTATGCAGCACGAGTTATGAGTAACTGACTGTAAAAAGTCAGCACAACGAGAATAAACTACACCTAAACTTGGTTTATATCTGACCCAGATAGACTGCAGGTCATAACTTCTTACCTGAAGTTCAGTTCATCTGACACTCAGACCGGCTGCCGCCTCGGGTCTCTCCTCCTGCCTCCCGTTTCCCTCATCCACCTGCTGGCCTCCACCACTTGCTAATGTTACTGAATATGTGGAAGCGCCGCAATGACACCACCAAACAGTTGAGTTATTTTTTACACATCTGCCAGCATCTAGCCAATCCACCACCTTTCATTGTTTATACCGTTACGGAAAAAAAACAAAAAAAACATCGGCACATCAAAGCAAAAAAATCACCATCGGTCCACCAAGTCCAGCTATGGCTGCATATGTGTTTAGTAGTAATTTCTTTTAGGAGAGGGGTAGCAAAACAACCGTTTTCGATTTCCATTGCCATATTGGAATGCCGACTTCTCTGACGAGGCTAACCAGAACGCCGTTTACTCGAGTGTGACATCATTCCCAGGTCCGTGTTCCAATTTACGAGGTAAGTCGAATGCAACACACGAATTAACGAATAACGAGCCTATCTAAATCCCAGTAACGATTAACACATTCCTGATTTTGGCATAATAACTAGTTACCGTGCTCATTACCACAATAATAACGTAGTTACTGTAACGCGTTACTGTAACGCGTTACTTAATAACGCATTAGTCCCTACACTGTTAATAACGGTCCTTTTAATATTGAAATTTATGAATAGGGATGGGTATTGATAAGATTTTCACGATTCCGATTCCATTTTCGATTCTGTTTAACGATTCGATTCTTTATCGATTCTCTTATCGATTCTTATTTTTAAAAAAGGAGAACACTAAGGTCGATTAGCTTAGAACTTTGTTTTATATCTTCTCTTTGAACAAGACAGACATTTAGGAGTAACATGGCCTTACAAACCCAACAGTGAGATCTTAAGAGATCCACAGCCTACGGCTCTTCAATGGGGTGTCACAGGGCACGATCTGATATCGTCGTGTTGGTGTTGTTCCCAGATCAACATAGTAAATGTTGTTCCAGGATCAACATCGCAAGTGACCAATCAGAATGTTGTGACGTCATACTTTTGCGACTTTGGGAAAAACCGCCGTAAAACAAAAAACTGTACTTAAGCTGTGAGAAACCGCCTCTGTCCGCTAGATCAACGGACCCTGACCCTAAACCTTTAATAAACGGTAAGCAGAATTGATATGATTGTCCTTGCAACATTGGAATTTCATAAATGCACGAATGGCTTGGCGCGCCAAAGAATAACGTCACAACAATGTGATTGGTCACTTGCAATGTTGATCCTGGAACAACATAGTGAATGTTGTTCCAGGATCAACACTAACACGACGATATTAGATCATCCGTGTCACAGGGTCCCCAGGAAAAATTGTAAATGTAAAACAATAAAATAAATATTCTTCTGTAGCAATAACAAAGTATAACATAAATTTTTCTGTAGCAATTACACACGAATATTCAGTAATGTCCCTGCCTACAATTAAACACATTCACTTACTGAAAATCGGGGGCATCTGCTGTGGCAAATGGGTGCAAGCCTTTTACCACAAACAGTCACTGCTCGGTGACATTCGTCTATCCTGGCCTGAAAGGAGATGCTACCAGTAGACTGCAGTGAGAACTGCCAGCATCTGAGCCAGACTCTGTCTGTCTCTCTCATCATGGTCACCTAAATGGACAGTAATAGCAGGTTTTGTAATAAGGCAGATCGCGCTAACATAATATGCACTGTTAGTTGATTATTTATCTGCCACATTAACGGTAGAGGACAAACGTGCAAACCTTACTGCTGCTGCTGGGTTGAGATTCACGAGTCCGGAGCAGAATTAAAAACACGACATTCATTTAAGGTTATCGCGTGTTTTGTGAGCAAATGCTTTTGCATATTCGTAGTGTTTCCTCCCTTAAATGAAATATCTACTTTGCAAGTTGCCCTGTTGTCATCCGTTCTCGTAAAGTATAACCAAACTTTTGAGCGTTGAGCTTAGGCGCCGTGTTTCCTGCCTGGTAAGCGACGCTCCGCAACGTGGCGACGTCATTCGGGGCGACTGAAATCGATAAGGGAATCGTTTGTAAAAATGGCAAACAATTCCAAGGAATTGAAACAGTGGGAACCGGTTTTCAACAAGAACCGGGTTTCGATACCCATCCCTATTTATGAAGTTGTGTTATTAATGTGTCCACATTTTTTGCTACTACGTAGATTTAAAATTTTAGCTTAAAATAAAATTACCAGTTAATTTATTTTAATATTAACATCGCAATTCCCAAAAAGTTTGCATCTTAAGATTCATTTTACATTTGTGGTAGAGAATCTTTTGGACTTTTCCCATTTGGAAAATGCTCTCTTGACTGTATATGAATGTTAACGTATCTTTATCCCTGTATGTGACTGCCGAGGGGATAATAGCCTATGTGATTTCATATTTGTTTTAGAAGCTGTTGTGTGAGTTTGTGTTCTACACACTTTGTCATTCAAAGTGTCAGTCAGCTAAAGGAATATAGGACGAGCTCAAGATCACTGACTTCCATGACAGAAGCAAATACATTTTATCCTTTGTTTTTCAAAAACAGATTATTGTACTGGGGTTTAAAAATAGGTTTGCATCCATATTAACTTTGCTGCTTGTTCTCATTTTGTTCACTATAACCAGGCAGAGCACCGCAGACCACACTACAAAAATGATACAGTCATGGTTTTGTTTCCCTTTATCTCCACAATTGTAGCGGAATGTTGTAAGGCAATGACCACTGACCAGATAACCACATAAATACACTTAGTCATAGTCTCCCCACTACATTATCCTGGTCAGACATTTTAGTAATCATTATTCATGTGTACAGCTGGAAATTCCAAAGAAACCCCGCATTTGGACAGTAAGTTCTGCAGCACAGAACAATGTGAGAAAGAATAACAAAGTATCCAATGGCAGCAAAACTTTAGTTAGAAAACTGGAGGTTCCTGACACAATATTCTTAAATCAAAACGCTCTCACGAGCAGCTCTGATTTTAGGAACAGAAGCACCAAAAACAGACAACACAGACACACAAGAACACAAACAGATCAAACAGTTTGCTGAGCTTTTGATCTGTTTGATCTACTTGGCATCTCCTGGCTGTATATTTACACTTAAAGGCTAGATATCAACTTGGAATTGTCTGATCTAAGTCTCTGCAAGAAAGTGCAATATAGTGTGATTCCCCAAATACAGAACTAGTTTCTCTGGGGGATTTTTATTTTAGTCTGAGAGACTACGGTTTCTGAGATAAGGATACATCCAATCGTACGACCCCTGTGACTGCACATTTACAGCAAATGAGAACATTAAGGATCCAGTCACACTGGCCTAGAGACTAGTCAGCAACCATCTGGTTACCAGTGGTTGTAGGGGATTAATCTGTATCCCCCAACTAGTTTGTAAATATTTGCTAGCCGTCTCAAGTCAAAATTGGTCTCAAAGTGTAGCATTGTACTCTCCTAGCAGTAGTTAAACTGTGAAAAATACAACACAAACCAAAAACAGAGATGTTTGCCCTCAAACTAAGAGTTGTGCCTTTTGAAATGTGTTGGCTGAGGCACTAACAGACTAAGTCAGCATCTTCCATGCATTCTGTAGGTGACTGCAAAAGTCTATCAAAGCAATCATGAGGGGGGTTTTGGTACCGCACCCTCTTTGTGATTGATTTCACTTTGGGACAAGAGGTTGCCAAAATGGGCCCGAAAGTACAGTATTTAAGATTGTTGAAGTTTAAATACATGTTTGGTTTGTGTCACAGTGATTTCTTCTGACATTATCCTGGAAACCAGCCAGCACTGGTGAGATACTCATACAACAGCACTTTGTAGGAGAGTGAGTTAGTGTAACATCCAGTCAGCCAGCATGAAAAAAAGAAGTAGAAATCCCCAGTGGTTCTTCTGACCTGTTCTCAGTCATTCTGAAAAATATAATAATGTAATAATGCAAGTGAAACTGTAAATGCAGCAAGCAAGCAAGAAGGACAATTTGGACCTAGTTTGCAGACCACCATAAATTGATGGCACTTATTCTTCCTTATAAATCCCATCTACCCCCTATCTCCAACATTCTCCCATATTCTTGTCCCGTAGAGATAAGGAACTTTTGCAAAAGGAGCACAGTTCGAGCTCTGAAGAGGCCATGCACACATGAATACAACTCATTCTAGAGAGGTTTAGGTAACAACTTGGGTGATGTTAGGAAGCAAACATCAGAAGAAAGCACTGTCAGCTGTTGGAAGTACATCACAACACTGTACACGATTGTGATTGGGGGTGTAACAGCAATCAGCTAAGAGTCTTCTGAGTGTTGTGTTCTTCAAAATCAGCTAGCCTATCACTTAGGCTCCCTTTCATCCCTTCTATGCGAAACAATATCTGCAGAAAACACACTCAACAATCAGCTTTTTAAAGCTTGATGTCTTAAATAGCCAATTTGCTCTTTGTTTTGCCTCTCCTGTATATCAGCCGAGACAGGAGTCATCCCGGTTTTGCATTTTGATCATAAGCGGCAGTCAAGAACACTCAATTGAGCGTGATGATTCATGATATTATGCTCCTATATTCCATGAATAAACATCAGTAGTAAACACAAAGAAGGTGGGCTCTCTGCTTGCTGGGTTCTGCCTCGTATTTAATTCGCACCTATTAAAATGCATAATCTCCTTTACCTCTTCACAATTGCGGAGAACAATTGCAGCCTGAGAGCCTTGTATTGTATCAACACTGTGATAGCGAGTAACAAAGGCCTAATTACTACCTGCTGGATATGATGAGGAATAATTAGCTCGATCGTGGAGAGCCACTGATGACAAGTTTGCAAGGAGCTCACTCGTGCCCCTTAATGGAGTGAAATCCATGTATTATCTCCGATGTTTGCACATGAGCAGTCAGTTGGATGTAATAAAAGCAAATATTATCGGTATAGTTTGTTTATTTCTCACATGTTGCCTCATTCAAATTGCTCAGAAGACAGTTGCATTCCTGCTGAAGCTGTTTGCTGAAGCAGATCTATTAGGGAAGTCAAAATGGAAATATTGTAGTAATGCATCTAGTTGCTGGAGCTCTTCAGTTGTAGCTGTGTTAAAAAGGTATAAATCTCACTGCCATATGGTAAGTCCAACTTGAGAGCTAACACTTGCCAATCTACCCACCACATTTACACTGAGTAAATTACGACCGATGCACAGCTAATAAGAGCTCTCTGTGCTATCACTGTGTTAAAAAATATCTCTGTTTCCCCTGGCCCGTTCAGGCCTTCCCTGGTCCTGGGGTTAACTCTCCTCACTGCCGGCCAGTTGATGCAGCATTCCTAGTTCTTGGACTGACCAAAGGTTACTGTGGACCATTAGCATTGAACAAAAGGAAGCAGACAAAAGAAGACGACAGGGAGAGGGGGCAGAGCAGAAGCAGGTGCCTTTTAATGATGGTGGCAGTCCATGTTTCTGTGTATCGGTGCGTGTACAATCCCTGAAAGACTCCAGTAATGACTCTGAGACACTGCTTAAGAAAAGAACTGTTCTCTTCCCAGATTCTGTCATAACCTGCTGACAGATGCCGTGCGGTTAAATGTCGGTGTGTGGCCAGCTATTTGTTTTCCATCTCTGCATGTGTGTGGCCACCTCTGTCTTTTCTTTGTCACCCAAAACATTGCGCAGAGCACCATAAATCAGCATTGGCTTTAACCCCCACCCCAACACACACACTCACACACACTGTAATTATATGTTAACATCCTTGCCTCTGTTCTTTATGGGAAACAGTGATTATTTCACTTGAATTTTCTAAAATAAGTTATTTTAACTTATAACTTCCACATTACTGCAAGAAAAGAAAAAAAAACACAAAGCGTGGCTAAACTGTGAAGAGAGAGCAGCACTGGCAGATGAAATATGTTAATAAGCTGCCAAGGCATGAGCGCAACTTCTGGTTAATGGCACAACATTGCAATTTGGCCCTCCAGAGGAGACAGAGAGATGAGGCATCTTCATCACCGCAAGTCCCCCGTTTGAGAGAAGAAGGAGTCAAGCAGACAGGCAGCATTAAGCTGCCAACGAGGAAGACGGAGAGAGGCTGCACGTCTCCAGCTCCCATGCACATTATCCCTCCAACAAGAGGAAAAGGGAATCTGGGATAATTTCCTTAAAAGACCGTAATAAAGAGAACATGAAAGAAAGAAGAAAAGGAGTATAACAACCCTGGACAGGAAGAATGGAGTGTTGATGGGAACAGTAGGGAGCCGGAGCGAAAGTGGCACATCAACGCGTGTCGGGGACCCCGGCCAACAGATCCCGTCCCTCTCAGCTTCACATGTTTTACCACACACACACACAAACAAAAATGTTGTGTTGTTGAAAGCCCATCAGCTGTTTGAAATCCGACAGCCAACACCTCAAAGATGTTTACAGTCGTCTCATTTCCAAACCGAGAGGCTGTTTTTGCTTTTTCTCTCCGTTCCATCAGAGACATTACTGATAGTGAATCTATGTGATTGGGTGTGACAGGCATCTGACATTAATATCCCAGCACTGTTATGGAATTATATCACACAAGTGGGTGGGCTGATTGGCCCGCTTGAGGGTGAATCCCGAGAAGGTGCACGGCAAGGTCACGGTGACAGCTCCAAGCGTGATGCAAATAAAGGAGGAAAAGTTCCATGGTGGAAATGCAATCAGCCGGGCCGTGTTGATTAAAACAACACATTTATTTTGTATAGGGGTTCCAGAGAATGGAATGGCCTCATTAAACTGGGGTCGGCGCAGAACTATCAGGGAGAGGGAGTAATAAGGGAGGAAAAAAAGGAAGAGAGACAAATTGACTACCATGTTCTAATGAAACATCTCAGAAGAGCGCAAGCGATTTGAGTGGCAGGCTGTTTGTCAATTCAAACACTCAGAGCATTCTCCAATGGAGAACAAATTGGTGAGATTTTGCCATTACATATATTGCTGCTATATTCAAGATCCAAAACAACAAAGAATCGATCCTGCTAACAAGCATTGCCTGTGGCGTATGATTATTCCAACGTGCCAAAAGACACCATTACCAATATGGACTGCTTATTTAATTACAAATTGCAAAATGCTCAGTAGTACATGTAAGTTTGTTATTATAAAACTGTAGTCTCTAACATATACATCCACCACTCATGTGTGAATGGCATTTGCTCCAAAACTACATTTCACACACACACACACACACACACACACACACACACACACACACACACACACACACACACACACACACACACACACACACACACACACACACACATTCTCATTTTGATATCTTGCTGAGGACATCTAATTGAAATAATGCTTTCCCTAGTTCTTACCCTAACCATTAAAAATGAATGCCTAATCCTAACCCTTAGCCTAAACCGAACCATAACCTAACTACCCTGACACTAAAACCACATTTTGAGCCTCAAAAATGCCTTCAAACTCGTGAGGACAGGCACTTTTGTCCTCATAAATGACCAGTGATGGGAATAACGGCATTACAAGTAACGGCGTTACTTTTTTCAGTAATGAGTAATCTAACTAATTACTATTCCTATCGTTACAACGCTGTTATCGTTACTAACAAGAAAATGCGCGTTACTATTTTTCAACAAACAGACGGTTGAAGCTGTCTTCAGCTTACTGCATCTTATATCAGTTGCGCGGAAGTAGCTGACTATGTAAGTAATCTGGGCGCTACAGCTTTAAGCAGCTGCGCGCACTCCTGCGGACAGCAATCACTTTCTGCCCAACGATCACTTTTTGGCACAACACCTGGAGCTAAGGGGGCAAAACAATCGCATGAGTGCTGCTGCTTGACTGAGGAAGAATAAAGTAGTCGTGGTAAGCCAATCACATGACCACTTTAAGACAAAGCAACAAGGTGATATATACCAGTTTTTAAATTGTGTTGATAGGCCACATACAACCAAATTCATGATAAACAATATATACCTGCCTGTTTTTTCCTCAATAGTTTTGTCACGTTTACTGTCTAAGGACAGCGCTAGCAAGCACTCTCTGCTTATGAGCAAAAAAAAACCCTGCCCTTTCATGTTGGTGGAAAAATGCACCATGTCAACCAATTAAAAAATTATATGTCAACATGATATTTGGTTGTTTAGGAAGAGGGGGAAGTTTTAGGAGTGATGTGATGTCTTTTGTAGTTAGTGTGTAGTGTTGTGGATAGTTTTGTGTTGTGTGTCAGAACAATGAGATGAGTGATACACCTGCTGCTGTCAGACCTGCAGGTATCAGGCTTGTGATGTTGTTTGCAAAACTTGTGCATATAATTTTAAAATTGTCAATTTATATTTGCATTTAAAGTTATGAAATATGATTCATTAAACATGTTTAGTGGTTGTTACAGTAAAAGATATAACTTTTTCTACTCTGATTGTATGTTTTTTGTCTGATTTTAGATCAATTGTGTTAATACAGTATGTCAAAATGAAAACATAACTGTAAATTCAGACAGGTGAGGTCGTGCTGAAAAGAAGGCAAAGTAAATAGTTTTTAAAGGTGAAATGTAGGGGTCAAATCAAAAGTAGTTAAAAATGGCCAATTATACCCTGGACACCAGAGGGTTAAAAATTTCTTTTTAAAGTAACGCAATAGTTACTTTTCAAGTAATTAATTACTTCTAGAATATTGTAACTCAGTTACTAACTCATTTACTTTTTTGAAGAAGTAACAAGTAACTATAATTAATTACCTTTTCAAAGTAACTTGCCCAACACTGTAAATGACTATAGTAACATTTCAATTTTTGGTCTCCACAAAGATGTCTAAACAGGTACACACACACACACACACACACACACACACACACACACACACACACACACACACACATGCACCTCTATGATAAACTCTGTTTTAACACTGCAAGTTTTATTTTGGTGGTGCTGTTCTGAGAACTACAGGATGTTCAACCCATTGCAACCAAATTTAACCAACTAAGGTGAAGGTTCAACATGTAGGCTGCTATCTGTCATGGCCAAGACACAGTCTGCTCCTGTACCGCCATGTATACTGATCAGGCATAACAATATGATCACTGATAGGTGAATAAGACTGATTATCACTATATAGTGGGTGGATCTATCAGGGAGCAAGTGAACGTCCTTAAACTTGATGCGTTAGAAGCAGGAAAAAAGGGTAATGTGGGGATTTTTAGTGAGTTCAACAAGGACCAAACTGTGATGGCTAGAGGACTGGTCAGAGCGCCTGCAGCTCTTGTGGGCTGTTTCTGGTCTGCAGTGATCAGTATCTATCAAAAGTGGTCCAAAGAAAGAACAGCGGTGAACCAGATACTGGGTCATGAGCAGCCAAAGTTCACTGATACATGTGGGGAGTGAAAGCTGGCCTGTGTGAGCAGATCCAACAGACGAGCTACTGGGGAAAGTGAAATTTGTCAAGTAAGCATTCATATATACAGTTTTTGTGCTACATAGTTGTGAATGAGGCCTTAAATATCATGCCCTGACCGTCTGCATATAGGGAAGTTTAACATCTCACTATTGTTACACCTTTACAATACACTGCATGGTAACTGTATTTGTTTTGTGCAATATTGTCCTTGTTTTCCACATTAGAAAACAAAGACAAAAGCTAACTATGCACAAAGCACCACTGGTCTTTTTATTCTTTGTTGAAAGTAAGAAAAGTACAAAATAACACAGTTCAAATACTGGATTTTTGTTTAAAGACACAAAGTCTAAAGAAAACTTAAAACTCGCTAACTGCCACACAAACTGAAATCAACAAAGAAAGTTTTCATGCTTGCATGACTATAATTTTTGTTGTTTGCTGTCTACTTTGTTTTCTACATCCTGTTTGTATTTGCATTCTTTATTCATTTCACCTCACAGCTGCCCTCAGATTGCATACGGAAGTCTGTGTGCATGCCTTCTTTTTTTCTCATGCATATGTCACACGACACGGCATGACAACAAGGGTTTCTGTCTGTCTTTCTATTAGAGGCAGGTGATCATTTTGTCTTCCTCCTCCTCAAGACAGAAGAGGCGTACAAACAGACTGATGATACACGTTGAAGATTACAATTGCCCCGTGGATGCCTCTTTGTTCCTCCACGCTTGATGGATAAGGGATGTCACCTGTGTGTGTTTCAGTGTGCGTTTGTGCATGAGAGAGAAAGACGGAGACAGAGAGTGAAAGCCAAGGCAGTAAAATTTTAGGGCAAAGATGACATGGCTGTTTAGCAGCTAGCTGCATGTAATTACACTGCAAAATGTGTTTTGCATGCTCAAGAGTTGGCACCACTGACAGGCTTACTCCTCAACTGCACTCAGACGAGAACACGCACACACTCACACACATCCTGTTAATAGCATTTGTTAGCAAGCCAGTGTTGACAAGAAAATGTATCACAAGAGCGTTTACAATTCAGCCCTTTTTCATTTGCCTTAAGAATTACAAGGACATGTGAAATCCATGCACGGTCTATATTCTTTTCCTTAATAACATCTCATGTACATTTTCTGCACATAGTTTGGGAAGATGAAGGCAGTGCTCCTCTACAAACCCTGGCTAGCTAATCAAAAGATTGTAGCAGGCCCTGGAGTTGGGTACTCTACCCTGTGTTATGCTAGGTGGAATAGGGAAGTCTAATTATGTCCTGAGGGCTGAGAGGGGCTTCCATTTATCCACCCCCACTCCTTACAAACTTTTTTCCCTCCCAAATACAGATATATGCTAACTTTTGCTGGGATCTATCAGACATGTTAGGTCAGCTGCAGCTTGTTTATCATCCAGATCTTCTGACAGCTCCACTCCTCACACAGGAGCCCATTTGATAAGAAGCATCAAGGAGTGCTAACTGATAAGCTGGTGGACACTTTACATCCAGGGCTACAATGACGCCAACTTTTGTAAACACAGATAATCAGTGGCTCATTCAGCCCAGAGTCCCAGGACCTCTGTTGTTAAGTAAGGTTATCTCCAGCTGAAAGTGGAGTCTGAACCCCGCAGGCATGTGGACAGGATGCCAAGCTTGTGTGACCTTGTTAGCCTTTGTGTATGCAGAAACCTGAAAGCTGCCCCTGGTTAAAGGTTAACACACTGCATAGTAAAAAGGTTTTTGTAGTTGTTGACCTTCGAGCATGGATTGCATCACCCGTGTAAGTGTACAACTATATGCTCTATTTCCAAGAAACACAAGGTGAAGCTAAACGTGTGTTTACTTTTTTAAAGCCACCTAGTTCGCCAGTACATCTGTGACACTGAGAACAACTTCACAGTTACCTAGTATCAATAACATTTAATTTACATGCACTATCATTCCTGATCTATTGGAGCCATTAAAAAGTAACTGTTCTAGATTCACATATTGCAGTATACACATAGCTGTAGTGTGGAATACAGTACTGTAATAATCCATCTCGGCTATTTAGTGAAAGAGCAACCACCAATCTAATTTTTAGCAAGCTGTGGAAAAATGAGCACCAACAATAGTGACACCAGGGCTAGCTAGTAGCTATAAAGCTAGCTAGCAGCTATAAAGCTAACCAGTATTGGTGTTGCTAATGTTAGCATTTTTTTCTATGGAATGCTGCTTTTCTGATTACATTTCTGATTTTCTGTCTACTTGCAGGTCCATGGCTAGTTCTAGTTCTAGTCTACTTTCAGACAAAAAAAAAACAGTCACAGGAAAAAAAAAACCAGGAAGAAAACGTCTTTATTTGGAAGAAATCTTGCTGGATAAATTAGATTTATCTCATTCATCAGCTCAATTCCGAGGCTGTGTTTCTTGGGACATATAGTGCAGAAAGCTCACAGCAACCTAGCTGAGTGTATTTCAACTCACTGGCTTAAAATTGACAAAACTCAGTCAATAAGGCCCAATGTGTGGCTCCAGACACATAGCAGGAGGCTTCTGGACTATGTGTGACCTGCTGGCATTTCAGCATGTTGCTCAACTCCCTTGACTTAGTTTATCTGCAGCGTTTCAATGAATGCTGGGTCCCACAAGCCAGGCTAACACTCTTTTCAGAGCTCTGAGTGAAATCGAGCACTCCAGATCCTATCTATTTGATTTCTCACAGTCCTAATATAACCTCTTCCACATGAGGCTTTTTATTACCGCTCAGGGAGACAAGCTTTATTTGCAAGCTGTTTGCTGTACCAAATCGTTATTGCTCCATGGCATTTCAATTGAATAAGATATCAACTTATTGTGTCATTCACTGGGCCCCAGACGTGACTCCAATAAGAAAAAAAGATATTGAAATAGGGAGTTTAATAAAAAGAGCTGACGATATGATTATATCTGAAGATGGTAGGAAATATCTAACAATAGTGCAAGAAGAATGGTATTCCCAAACTGATAGCTCTTAATCTTAAGTACTCAAAAAATCCACATAAAGACACAGTGATTTTGCTAAAAGCTCACAAAGTCATATTCCAGAATATTGTAAGATGTTTCTCTAATGCTGTTCTTCGTGTGTTTTTGCCCGTATAACACTGCAAACTTAAGGTAGAGGATAAAAGCACTGTTTAAAGGTTCAGTTCACCCAAGTCACACAATCAAATGCACACTCACACACACACACGGAGCCTCACTTACCCTTTTTTGGTATTTAGCTTCACATTTAGCTTTAACTTTTGGCTCCACTCCAGTACAATAGATGTGATTCAAATTTCATTTATGCTGCACAAAGCGCTGAAAATTGGATTTGAAAAATTAAACAGCTTTTCAAAGACCTTGGGCCTTTGTACCTCTCACTGTATAACTGCTAGAAAAGGATTTACTTTACGCTCAAGCAGATCACACAGACGTAAAAGAACCAATCATAATCAAAAGTTTTTCGCATGCAAAAATTTCAGCTTTTGAGAAGTATTAAACTACAAAGGACAAAGTAAAGTCTGACAAAAGCCACTTGAGTCGAATGTCTGACCAAACAAATCATGTTGATAGACTATGTAAAAGATGGACGTAACCACTCTGATGTCAACCATCAGCTTAATGACGACTGTTCAACTGCCATGAATCTGGACAGACTGTTTTTTTTATTCAATGCTTTTTTTTTTTAAATTTCTTGTCCCTGTGCCTAGCAATTCAACTACTCCTGTTGAATTTAACACTTTGGGACAGATTTGTCAGCGCAAACTGTGTTTTGGCAAAAAAACCCTGCTGTCTGAAAATGTTGGGAATGATTCAATACGAACTAATAACAGGCCAGGTAGAGCAGGGCGATATGACCAAAAATATTTAACACGATATACATTTGAAAATTTGCAATCACGATGTAACTGACGATATATTTGACACTAGACAAAATACTTTACAACTCCACAACTTTATTAGTGCAAAAAAAAAAAAACCCACCAAACATCAATGTATTTTCACTTAAACAAGAAAAATGTAACAGTGCAAATGCAAATTCCTTGCTGACAGTTTGACCAAAAGGCATTTCCAGTGGAAACTGGCCAACATATCCTCTGCATAACCATGTATAATATCCACAGAAGAAAAAACCACACAAACGCAATACGGTAATATTATGTTAAAGCACACTACGTATCACTCCGCGAGGCGCCTGCCTACGATAGCCGCAATGCTCCGACAATCCATCAAGTGGTGCGGGTTTGTAGCTTAGCAAAGTCGTACTGAAACATTTGACAGATTTTCGAGTGCCGTGTACAACATAAAATCGTTTCGAGGTCAGTAAACACAACCAGAATTCATACATAAGGCACACGGGATTATAAGGGACACGGTCGATTTTCAGAAAAATCAAAGGATCAATTTCAAGTGCCCCGTATTTTCCAAAAAACACGATAATAACGACAGCCGCTAGCATGCTCTACCAAAAATAGTGCTTTGTTGTGTATCTGACGGATGAAAGCTAAAAAAAGTTCCACACCACTGAAGTTGCAGCATTTCTTACAAACCAGTTGTGGTTCATCTGTTTCATTCAACGATCCGCATTCGCCCTTCTCATTCTCCGTCTGTGCATATGAAAACAAAGGCACTGCCTCATGCGCGTTTTACCCGTATTCTATTGCGATATTTCATTTTCTTATCGTTGCCCAACATTATACCGGTATTACCATGAATGGTATGATATGCCCAGCCCTAAGGCCAGGAATGCCTATGCCGGTACATTTTACCTAAGAAGGCAGGTTTTAAAGGCGAGAGCAGTGTGCCATGACAATTGAATGACCACTATATCACTGTGATTTTTACTTTCCATAAAAATTAATCAACAAAACAAAACACAGCACAAAAAATGTGTTTTGACACTGAGTTTTTAGCAAACCTGTAATGTCAATGTGCTTGTCTTTAAAGCACTTTGGGTCACCTTCTGTTGTTTAAATGTGCTGTAGGCTAGAAATAATAATAAATAATAGTATTGATGTAATACCTATACCATTGGTATGAATGCTGTCAAATATTTGGATCTGCCCACCTCTGTTGCATATGTATTTCTGGAAGTTCCTTTCTTAAGGCGCTATATATAGATAGCAGAATATTTAAATCTACATGAGCAGATTCCACTATTCCTGATTTACAAAAATGTTTTTGTGGTTTGGATTTGTGAAGAACCCCTTGATGTGACCTGGTGGGTATAACATGGAAATTGGGGTGTCACCAAACCCCTGCACAATAAAAAATACACCCCTGGAAGCCCTGTTTGTGATCTATGTGATCTCGCTTGTGTTGCTTCCAGGGAAATATTTGACAAAATCACTGCAAAAAGGTGTTCACACTGTTCTGTGCGCAGCTAAAATGTTTGGACACATGCAGGCACTTTTCTTTATCGGCTCACTGTCGATTGTTGTGGGACACCCAGCATGACAACACACACAAGCTTGCATCAGGCAAATACAGACAAACACACAGAGCCTTTTGCTGTCCAACTGACAAACACCTCCGCACACACACGTACATGTATGCACGCACACCTTATCACTGCAGTAGGATGTGGTTCTGAAGCTGTGACAAACTGTCCAGCCAGTGGAGGCTATCCACTGAGTGCTTTTCTGTTCTGTTCTTTGATGCTGTTTTAGTAATTAACTCAGACAAAAGCTCTGGCATGTCTCTTCTGATGTGAACTTAACAGGCACTCACGGAAAGACACATTTCACATCCATCCTCCTTGATAAGATAAGATAAGATAAGATAGAATAGAACTTTATTAATCCCTCGGGTGGGTTCCTCTGGGAAATTCGATTTCCAAAAAAGCACAGCACCGACAGAAGTTACAGAGTTATACACACACACATATATATAAATACAGAGACAATATAAATAAAATATACGAAGGGGATAAATAGAATAAATAGGAATAAAAATAAAAATACAAGTGAATTGCACATTTCAAGTATTGAGTCTATTGCACCGTTGACTATTTACAAAAGTATTGCACAAAAGGTATTGCACAGTGAGGTGAAGAGGCACTACAGCTTAGTTGTTCCCTCCTTTGTCCTCCTGTTTCCCCTCCCTCTCCCCTCCAGAGAGGAGTTAAACAGTCTGATGGCGTGTGGGACAAAGGAGTTTTTAAGTCTGTTAGTTCTTGTCTTTGGGAGAAGCAACCTGTCACTGAACAGACTCTTCTGGTTGTTAATGGCCGTGTGCAGAGGATGCCTGGCATTGTCCATAATGTCCATCAGTTTCTTTAATGTCCTTTTCTCTGCCACTGTCACCAGAGTGTCCAGCTTCATGCCGACCACAGAGCTAGCCCTCCTGATCAGTTTCTCCAGCCTGGATGAGTCCTTCTTTGCTGTGTTGCTCCCCCAGCACACCACAGCATAGAAAAGTACTCCAGCAACCACCGACTGGTAAAACATCCTCAGGAGCTTCCTGCAGATGTTAAAAGACCTCAGCCTCCTGAGGAAGTACAGTCGGCTTTGGGCTTTTTTATACAGGTACTCTGTGTTGCATGACCAGTCCAGTTTATTGTCCACCCACAGCCCGAGGTACTTGTACTTGTTGACCACCTCCACCTCCTCCCCCTCTATCTGAACCGGCAGTGGACCTTCTCTGGACCTCCCGAAGTCCACAACCAGTTCCTTAGTCTTTGAGGTGTTGAGTTGCAGGTGGTTTGTGTGACTCCATGCGACAAAGTTCCTCACCAGACTTCTGTACTCCTCTTCCTGATCATCCCAGATACACCCCATGATGGCTGTGTCGTCTGCAAACTTCTGAATGTGGCATAATTCAGAGTTGTAGCAGAAGTCAGAGGTGTACAGGGTGAAGAGAAGAGGGGACAGCACAGTTCCCTGTGGTGCTCCTGTGCTGCTGACCACTGTGTCAGACGTGATGTCCTTCAGCCTGACGTACTGTGGTCTGTCGGTGAGGTAGTCGGAGATCCAAGCCACCAGGCAGGGGTCCACCTCCATCCTGTTCAGTTTTTCTTGAAGCATACAGGGCCGGATGGTATTAAAGGCACTGGAAAAGTCAAGAAACAGGATCCTGACCGTGCCTTTTCCCCCATCCAGGTGTGAGTGGGCTCTGTGTAGGAGGTACAGGATGGCATCCTCCACTCCGACACCCGCCTTGTATGCAAACTGTAGTGGGTCCTGGGCATGTTGTACCTGTGGTCGGAGGAGGTTGAGGAAGAGCCGCTCTAGAGTCTTCATAAGATGTGACGTCAGTGCCACCGGTCGGAAGTCATTCAGCTCATTGGGCCGGTTCTTTTTGGGGACCGGGACGATGCAGGATGTCTTCCATAGGGCGGGCACTCTCCCCAGTCGCAGACTGAGGTTGAAGACTCGTTGTAGCGGCTCCCCAAGTTCAGCAGCACACGCCTTTAGCATCCTAGGACACACCTTGTCTGGGCCTGCTGCCTTTCTGGGGCGAAGCTTCCTCAGTTGTCTCCTGACCTGATCCACTGTGACACTGGGAGATGTTTGGGAAGAGGGGAGGGGGGGGAGATGTCTTGCTGCTGAGAGAGGGATTGGAGGAGGGGGGTGTCATGGTGTCAGGAAGGGGGGGAAGCGAGGGAGGTAGGAGAGTGGGGATTGGACTCTGTAGTGAAGGTGAGGGTGGGGGGGTTGTGGGCTGGTCAAACCTGTTGAAGAAGTTGTTGAGTTCGTTTGCCTTCTCCACAGTCCCCCCCACTGTGCTTTTCTTGGTGTTGTGGCCTGTGATGGTTTTCACACCATTCCAGACCTCCCTCATATTGTTCCTCTCCAACTTCTGCTCCACCTTCCTCCTGTAGGTGTCCTTTGCTTCCCTCAGGCAGCGTTTCACCTCCCGCTGTGCTGCCTTCATCTCCTCCTTCACTTTGCTCCTGAAAGCCTTCTTCTTCATGTTGAGGACAGCTTTGACTTCCTGTGTTACCCACGGTTTGTTATTAGGATAACACCGTACCGTCTTAGCAGGGGCGACCGTGTCCACACAAAAGTTGAGGTAGTCTGTAAGGCAGTGTGTCGCCCCCTCTATGACACAGGCTGAATGTGTCAACATTCAGAAATAGCTTGAAAATGAGCCAGCGGGGTATCTGTAGGAATGTCTGTCTGTGGATGAATCGGAGAACGTGTGATATTTCCATCATATACAACCCTAAACACTTGCCTGATATCCTCCTGGAACGAGGATCACGTGGAATTAATTGGGGTTTTCTGCAACATCAACGTGTCAGCATATGACAAACGACTGTAAACTGTTAAAAGTGATACTAATGGTGAAAAACAGCTAAAAAACATATCTATATACAATATAAAGCAACAAGAGAAGAATGCTAAAAGAGTCCTATCAGACACGTGACTTAATTTAATTACAATAAACAAAGGGGAACCTGATGAGATCATCTGGCCAACTACACGTTCCCCAAGCAACAAGCTGCTGCAGTCTAGTTCCTGATTACACCAGATGAATACATACAAACTTGCACAGTATTGGTCTCTTCTTTTTGAAAACAAACACCACCAATGGCTGACTTTTTTGATCTTTTTAACAGACCATTATAGTATTTACAGAAGCCCCGCAGAGACATATAAACTTGTACTTTTCAAACTTCAAACCAGAGCACTGCAAAGTATTTATTTAAATCTGTGCTCCCCTGTTGTCTCGAGGGTTTGGTGGAACACGGGCTCTGCTTTCATGTTTGGAAAAAGGGTTTCCTGGGCAAATGTGAGCCACTCCTCTGACGAATTCGAGGAACGGGAATGTTGTTCCTTGGTTTAGTTGTTTTTGTCCTCTTCTGGTTTCATGTATTTGCTTTTAGATTTACAGCAGTTTTCAAATATTTACATTCAAAGTTTCTTGTAAAGTTATGTCTTGTCTACAGTTTAGCATTGCCTTTTGTGGGTACCTTAGCCATGAAATCTTTTTAACTACCCTGAATGTGGGTAGCGAGAAAGAAGCCCTTTGAGTCCTGTGTTAAACACACAGTGAAAGATCCAAGTATGAGCAAGTTTCCGCAAAACATCTCACTGAATCGTCCAATTTCCGAGCTAAACCCTCAAAACCCACCTGGGGCTCTCAGCTGAGCTTCAAAATGCCCTCGCTCACAAAACCATCGCCCACCCTGAAAACCCAAATAAATTCCAAGCATTGTATTGTGTTACTGAGCCAAGTGAAACATTCCACATGTTTTGATATCAGAGGAGCTTTGGGAGGGTTCAGCTTTGCAGACTGTCAGAGCCATTTCCAAAGCAGCATCATATCTAAGTGAGGTCATTTTGTTGAATCACCCCCTGAAGCAAACTGCCTACCAAGCCTCTAATAACTTTATTACCACATATATCATGGCCAGGCTTTGGTCTTTTTGCTTGACTTTGTGGGGGACTTGGAAGCCATCTGCAAGCCGCTGTGCTGCTCTTCTGCTCTCTCCTCATTCATCTGACCTGCAGTCATCGCCGCCATTGTTTTATTTTTTTCTCACCCCCCCCCCCTTCCTCTTTGTTTCCCTGCCTGTCTTCATTAAACTTGTCAAGTTCCTGCCGCAGCTATGCCAGCCCTGTATTATGCTCTGCTGTTCTCATCACCGTGCCCTTCAGTTGCCTGGAAACTGCCGAAGAGATGTGAAGAGGCAGAGAACACCTTCTGACACAAAGTAAACACTGAAGCTTGTTATATAAAGTATATGGAAAGTTTTCAAGTCAAAGTAAAGTGCAATTTGTTTTTCAGGGTGTGGTCTTTAGCTGTTAATGTCAAATAAAAATAGGGACAGTCCTCTTTTTCTGAAAATGAAGAGCCTCTTCTTTTCTTCCTTCTTGCAAGAAGTTAGCACTAACGAAAGTAAGACAATAAGTTAATAATAATATTATTTGCATCCTTTCATTTTTCTTGCATTGTCAATTTTATTCCTTACAAAATGCGGACATTGTGCTTACAGTTGGGTTCATAAGTGTTTGGACTGTGAGACAGTTTTCTGTAATGTTGTCTCTGAAATCCAATCAAGAAAAAGCTGCGATTGAAGTGCAGACTTTCAGGGCTTAAACAAAAACTGATTAGGAATTATAATCCCCCATTTTTTGAGATTCAATAGTAATTAAACTAAAATGATTTCAAATATAACAACTATTTTGATCAATCAATGACTCCTTCGGCCACCTTCAGTTGCTGCTTCTTTATGGGTATCTGTATGTTCAGTTTTGTCTTCACTAGGTGATTTATAGTATGTTTCCTGACTGGGAAGTTAAGGATTTACCACCAGCACATCCTCACACGATGGCAGCTGTTTCCAAACGATAACTACAGCATGCTCTAGAAGCGGAGTTAAACCAGAACAGAAACTTGTACGTGTTTATCAGCAGTAGTGGTCAAAGGTGACTGATATCAGGTAGAAATCCTCTTTTGAAATCAAATTGGTGAAAGCGGTAAAGCTATTTCACTCCAACCTTAAACCTGGGGAAAAAAATCAGAAAGTGGAATTTTTTTTTTTTTTTTGTGCCCTTCTACTGAAAACAATTTTACCGCATTATGTTTCGCTATGGACTGGGCTACCTACAGGGCCACCCCTGTAGGAGTGGAAGTCCTTAGAAATTATGTGGTGATGTCATGGACTGAGCTACTGTCGTGAGATTTTTATTGTCATGGTTACAGTTAAGTTATACACTTAAGGGACAAAACTGTGTTCATGTCTAAAATATAAAGCTCCCTCGAGGCTGAAAACAGGACATAAACAGTAGTCTCCCACGTTCTAGAAATTTGGTTCACCCATCAATCCACCCAACCCCCCTCCCTGTACAGACGTAATCATGTGAAAGTTGGAAACGCTTGCTCCTCCTGCTGCATCTGCTCTGTGTGGATCTGAGTGAGGGTGGTGGACATACCTGGCATGTGATCTAAACTCCACCTACTTGCTGCCTTGGCCTGTGTTGGTGTCTGTGCCGTCATAGGTGATGATGGTGATGGCAGGCTCTGGTTTAAATGGTAAGGTCACAGATGGTTGTTGGGAGTGGGATGTTGTTGGGGATCTTGCCCACCAATGTCAAAAGAAAAAAAGAGGGGGAGGCTAATGATGTATCAGAAAAATGCACAGTGATGGATGTCTGGCACATGTGACATTTCAGTTTGCTACCAGTTTCACCTACTGGGGTGGGGTTGAGGTCAGTTTAGTTTAAACTGAATAAGGGTGTTTTATAGAAGAGCTGGTTTTATCTACAGAAGCTTTGTCATGCTGGAACAGGAAAGGGTCTTCCCCAAACTGCTGACACAAAGTTGAAAGCATAAGGTGCTTTCAAATGTGCCTCATTTAGGCTTGTTGTATATGAGTAACAGATCTTGGCCACAAATCAAGGAATTATAAATCGTTTGTGGTGAAAATATGAAAATGTTCAAAACTATGGTTGGAGCAGTAAATGTCCTTCATTGGAACTAAGCTGCCTGGACTAAATCACAGCTCACAAGCATCCTGGTGTAGGTAAACCTACTTTTAGCTGTGCATGGATCATCTTTGACACTGAGGTACCTAAAAGCTCCTTAAACTGTAAAGATGAGTATTATTCATGCACAGAATAAGAATGATTTTCAGAAAAGTATCGTCTAGTGTTTTTCAGAGATGACAAAATAGTTGAAGAGGCAGATTTTTGTGTCTTGTAGGGTGATGGGAGAACTTATAGCTAAGTTTATGGCTGTTTCATTATTTATATATCAGAAAGCCCACTTAAATAAAACACTGTGCAACTATTCAGAAGTTATAAACAGCAATTTACTGTAAGAATCTACTCACATTTACTAATATGCTATCAGGGACCACTCAGTGTATTATGCCCATGGCAGTAAAGCCATTTGTGTTTGGGATGAAAGGCCTGACATAAATAAATTCATTCATCCATCTGGGGTGCTGTAAAGCAGCCACACTGACAGGACCAGGCGGTGGACAGCTGAAGTAGCTGGACGGCCACAAATGCCTAATTGACTTATTATTCCAAAAAAAGCAAGCAATTTTGGTAAAATGGGATAGCACAGCACATAAAGTATCACACAAAATGACATTAATGAATGTGACAATAATGAAAAAATTGACACTGAAGAAAAAAAAAACAAATTACTTACTGCGGCTACTGATAGCTATTAGTCACTTAAAATCAATTTTTTAAAAATGTGTCCTCACTAGCCCCGCTGAAAGGATCCGCCTGTTTTTGTGGTTCACAACAAAGCAGTCAGTCACCGCATCAGTTTGACGACACATTTATCCATCTGGGAAAGCTGCTGACACTTAATTAATGCAGTAAAAGTGCTGCTCTTTATGGTAAACAAAAAAGAAGAGGGTTTTGGATCTAATATTTTAAGGTCATTTTATGAATGAAATTACTCATTTTACAAAGTGATCAGGTCACCTTCTATTTGAAAAAGTTTTATCTATTAGTATTAAGATAATACTGGGGGGGATTGGCCTGTTTCTAGAGCAAACTGAAGCATCCTCATAGGACCATTTTCACGTTGTCTGTGATCATAAGAAATTTTTAAGAAGTCTCAAAAACACACTCTCATGTATCATATATTATACACTTGGCTTTAAAGAGTTGAACACAAAATCTCTGTAATCCTCATATAATTATGTTGCTGTAAATTCAAAGTGATGACTGAAGGCACAGTTTTACATAAACTGTCATTCACAAAAGGTATATATGACAGAACGTAGGAGTTTGAGCACATACAGTTCTCAGAAAACTGGGCCAAAATGAAATGTTTTGTTATTTTTAGGGAAATTATTTAATAGCCACTGCACAATTTATCAGTTCAACAGTCATGAAATGTGTGATAACAAGATTAGAAGCAGGATCAGCGGACACACAGGATTTCCTGCCTTTTATGAATTCAGGCAGCCCTCCATTAGTTCATCATCTCAGACAGCCAGCCTGCCATATGTGTTAACTTTTCAAAGCAGTGAAGGCACATCATATCAAATGCCATCAGTCCTACTTGTCATCCCCCTGCCCATTGTATCTTGTCAATGTGTGACATACATTACATCGCTATATCCCATCAGTTTTCCTAAAACCAAAAACAAGGGCGGCCAATTCGTGCATCACTGCCACGCGGCAGCTGACATTAAATCGATACGAGGGGCATGTGTTGGTGGGTTGCACAGTGGCTGCAGCGCTAATGACAAAACAAGACAAATTAAGTGTCTGCTTAGGCACACTTCCTCAGCTTGACAGGATGATGGGGGCGGCGTAATGGGAAAAAGAGAGGACAAGGAGAGAAGAGACCAAAAGGCCAAGAAGAAAAATTCACTTTCATATATATATATATATATATATATATATATATATATATGCTTGTGCCCACAATATGATGTGGCACTGATTGCCACTGACATTTCAAAGCATGATAACCTCTATATGGATGTGTCATGCTTGGTATATATGTGTTTCTGTGCAGGCGCGTGTGTGTGCTCAGAGCAGGACTGATAAAACAGACAGAAGCATATCTCTACATCAGATGCCTGCAGTGGAACAAGTAGGGTCAGAGTTCAATATCATCACAATGTCAGTCCCAGTCTGCAGTTGGTATGGCTGTTAGCACTGAAACAGGGGAGCTGATAAACCAAACCCCAGAGCCGACACAGTATTGTAACAGAGCCACAGGATGGTACTGTAGCTCACAGTCTGCCATTTGATTCATATCAGCGAGCAGGGTGGGGAAGGAGGGCTGAAAAATCAGCAGAGCCTGAAATGATTGCGTGTCCAATTGCAAATTAAAGTAACAGTTAACAAGAATGCAACGTGTTGGGGACAAGCCTGTTGTTTGTGTTGTTGTGTTCTCATGCCAGGCCTCCGTTTTTTTGTTTTTTTTTCTTTTTTGTTTGTTTTTTTCTTTTTTCTAAAGCGTGTGCTGAAACCTTGTGGTGATTACACCCAGCCATATGTCTAGTCTGTGAACACTGTAGCTTCACAGCAATCCCATCCATTTGGCCTTTTAAAAACAGCCACTCGCATCAAACGCTTTATAATTAACCATAAAATATGACTGGAGGAGCTGTGGTGAGCTGCTGCTTTTGTTCGCTGTCCAAAAACTGGGCCTGGCTTCCTCTTGGAGGATGATTTCATGATTCTTTATTGAAAATTTAAACAGGGTAAGGGAAGCCCTGTGCCACTCTCTGTGTGTTTATTTTCCATCTGATACTATCCATTTGTCTGTCTTGACAAAATTGAAATATTAGAAAGCCATTGAAAAAAAACCTCTAGTTTAACACCAGACTGCAGTGCACTGAATATATATATAAATGGTTTTTGTGTGTTTTTAACCCACTCTACTCAGCTCTAATGCTCTTTTAAAGACCACTGAGAAACTATTTAGTAACCACTGTGACATGTGTTGTAGGTCTGTACCAATAAACATGTACTTTGCCAGACTGTGTGTCTCAGAGTGCTGATGTTCAGTGGGGATCGGGTTGGTTTTTCTTTTGGATAACAGTCTTTTGCGATTAAAAAGCAACTAAATCTGTGGAAGCAGTAGAGGTTTCAGTATTGCAGGGTTTCACACTGCCTGCTTCTCTCTATTTGTATGTCAGCCTTTCTCGACCACCAGAGAGGTTTATTGTTGTTCTTATTTTTAAAAATATTTTTCATCTTGACAAGAAAATGCCAAAAAATAAATAAATAGAACCTAATTTTCCAAAACGTTGGGATGAGGAGGAAATTACGAATGTTATATATACTCATATACACATACACACTCACATACAAGTGCATGTGAGCATACTCAGTTAGGACAGGGGCATGTTTGCCACTATGTTGCATCAACCTCTTCTTTTGACAACACTGTGTGTTTGGGAACTGAAAAGAACAACTGCTGCAGTTTTTCAAAGTGAAATGTTTTCCTATCATTCCTTGATATTGGATTTCAGCTGCTCAACACTTCAGAGCCTCCTTTGTTGTATTTTATTTTATTTATTTATAATACATCAAATTGTTTCAGCAGGTGACAGTACTGCAGTAAGACCTGTTTTGCACATATTGCCTTTGTAATATGTACTGTACCTTAACAGGGTATGGCATAGTCTTAATAACCAGCACCTTCACTGTAAAAGACATCAACTAAATGATATAGCAACACATTTTGCTCCTAAGCGTGTATAAACCGATCAGGTTTATGACCACCAAGCCTGATATAATGTTGGTTCTTCTTTTTTCTGCTAAATCAGCCCTGACCCAACGAGGCAGGGACTCCACTACACCCCGTAAGGTGTCCTCTGGCATCTGCACCAAGATGTTAGCAACAGATCCTTTATATATTTTTCTGTTGCCCCATAAAAAAAAATATAATAGTGCCCCAGAAACCAACGAGTCTCTGGAGAATATGAAGACCCTGTTAGACACTTTCCACATGTATGTGCCAAGTAAGTACTCCATCAATCTGTACCCTAAGTATTTGTTTGACATAGCCTGTCTAATGCCATGGCCATATAGTAATTGGGGTCTGATCTGGGATCAGTAATCATTTTTTCAGTTTTCTGTACATTAGGTGATGCTCATCACAGCAGTTCGCAAGCATATCCACTCCACTCTACTCCATAATGGTTGCCTCGCTGTGTAAGACTAGTGACCTGTATACTCTGCCTCTCACGCTGTGACAGCTGGGATAGCCTCCAGTCTACCCTGAACTGGATAAGCAGAAGGAGATGGATGGATGAAAACTTTCTTCCTTGCATGAAATTCCAGATTAGCATAAATTAAGGAACAGATGAATGCATTCTCAGTTTGATCATTTCAAGTGTAGTCTTTGTACTATTTTCAGTTACATTTAGGAAATGTATTGTTAGCAAAGTGTCCCAGTGTTTTGGAAACGAGTACGATTTCAATAGCTCCCAATATTCTGCACCACACTTTTGTGTAATTAATTTTCACCTATTATAATGAAGTTTA
The DNA here is from genome assembly GCF_057381845.1 of Rhamphochromis longiceps. Taxonomy (NCBI): domain Eukaryota; kingdom Metazoa; phylum Chordata; class Actinopteri; order Cichliformes; family Cichlidae; genus Rhamphochromis; species Rhamphochromis longiceps. The sequence goes on along the minus strand of NC_140565.1, from coordinate 8,670,812 downwards.
CAAAGACGATAATAAATTATAATCTCCCGATTCACTCCACTCTTTCTCTCTACTTGACTCTGTTGCTTGGTTTCGCTGTCTGCATCCAATTACATTTGTCTCTCTCCTTGTCAACCTCCATTTCTCTCTCCTTATCTTTCTGTCTGCATCCAGCTCCAAATCTCTTTCTCTCTCGCTCCCCCTTCCTAGTTTCCTCTCTGCTGCGCACAATTTCGTGTCTCTCTCTACATCGAGTTCCATCTCTCATTCTTGATGTATATACATTTCTCACTCACTGTCCCTTTCCTCTGCGTTCTGGCTCCACATATTTCTCCTCCTTTCCCTTTCTACTCCTGCCTCCATTTGTCTATTCCTGTCTCTTCTCCCTCTCGGACTCTGTCCTGCTGCATCTCTTTCTCTTGCTGTCTGTCTCTATTTGTCTTGGTGGACAGGTTGGTTTCTCTGAGGGCTGCACTCTGACATGGTGAAATGGAGTTAGTTTGTTCCTGCAGTGACGGAGGCACTTTGCAGTCAGGATAACAGCTCCAGATATTGACAGTGAGGAGGAAGAGGACTTCAGGGGTCACCGAGAGCTGGCAGGAAGAAGCGGTAAAGCTTCAAACCACTGCAGACATTAGCTGTAGGTACAGTTGCAGGTAAACACAGAAGCCCACAAGACAGTCTGAGGTTAAGATAAGGCTGTTCTTAGAATAATAATTATTGCTGAGTAGTTTACATCGTGACGTTATTAAGATTCTTGATTGCAGAATCAATCAGTTGTGACCAATCATAGATGTCCCTGTTAGTACTAAACAGCATGCACTGTGAACTCCTCTGTTATGGGGTTAATACTGCTTAGCTTACATATGCACTTCCTGAAAAGTAGACATCTAGACCACAGCATACACATTGTGTGGAGAGCCATAAAACTGTGCCTAGGTTTGGGCATAGTGTGTTTATAATGCTGGACAACAAAAAAGCAAAAACTTAAAAATAGCTAAAGTTTTTTCACACAAAGCCATCTCCACTGCAAATATTCTACTCAACTTTCACTCAGTACCAGCCACTTATTAGCTGAAAACACAAGCAAAATATAATAATGGATTCCATTTATATAGCGCTTTTCAGGACCCCTCAAAGCGCTTTACAATACCACTATTCATTCACTCTCACATACAGCTGCCCTGGGGCAGACTGACAGAAGCGAGGCTGCCATATTGTGCCATCGGCCCCTCTGGCCATCACCAGTAGGTGAAGTGTCTTGCCCAAGGACACAACGACCGAGACTGTCTGAGCCTCGAACCAGCAACCTTCCGATTACAAGACGAACTGCCAACTCTTTGAGCCACAATCGCCCTACAAAGCGGTTTCAGTTAAACATGTATATGCATTGCCGCCACTGCTCATATTGTAAGGTGTTCAGAATGTTAGTGTAGGAGCAGCATTGCAAAAACAGTCATATACAGTTATATTTTCTTTATATATACATCACATATCACACTTCTCTAACTGGCATCTTGCAGGAGAAGCGTTGCTGTGTGTCAAATCTATCTTTGTGCTCTCATCTGGTCTGTTCTCCGTTTATTATTCTAAATCAAGGTCAAGCAGTGTAAAAACAGTTAGTTGTCTAATGATGCAGAGCAATTTAGCTCTGCAATGAAAAAAACCTCCTCAGATAACCTATACTGCATTTGCATCTGTGTCACTGAAGATGAATGTTGAAAGTTTATGACAGTAATGGGACACAAATAAGCTCATGAGAACATGTTGAAGGAATAACAAACTAGAAGGCTAATTTAGGCAGAGTTTCACTTCCCAGTACTGTAGCTGCTCTCAGGCCAGTCTGTGGCCAGTGCATCTGAAATGAGGCCAGCATACTGGTTGGGATTCAGGTGTACTGTGAGTCTGGCAACACTGAGTGCTGGAGTTGGGCTGCCATTGTGTTGAGACACTGAAAAGAGAAACTGAAACTCTAAATCACGAGGAGCCACTAAAACCACAACAGGACATCATGGTCATCATGGTCAAGAGAAAAAGGTTTTCCCAAAGTTCACAAATGGGTTCTTTGTTAAGTGTTATTACCTGTCTATAAAGAGGAAAGGGTGTTATCCGAAACTGAAACTGAAAAACATGCTCCTCTCTGGTGCTACACCTTAAAATCCCATTAAGAGATGATGGGGAGGTGGAGAGCCTATTAGTTTTTTCGGGTGAAAGCCAGATTCATTTCGAAGAATTAATATCCAGAAGTCTTGTCCAAGCACGGCCCGAGGATGATGATATATATCCTAAGCAGTGTGGAATGTGAAATGTTGTGCTTCATTTTGCTGCCAGATGAATTTCATTCCTATTAATGACTCTATCCTTCACAGTGATTGCTTTTTTTGTGGCATTTTAATTTTGCACCTTCTTGTTAGAGTCGAAATAAGTGGACATATCTGACAGAAAAATGCATTTAGGTCTTTGCTTAGGACTTGGTTACATGCTGCCAGATGACACACAACAAAAAGTTAGCTGCAGTAATGTCTTAAAAGGAGTGGATGACCTCTTAATTGCTTCTTTTATATTCAGATAAAACTGAAGTTGGCTCTAAAAATGTTGGAAACATGGTGTCAAACCAGATACTTACTGTGGGTGGCCGTGGCCTCCAATAACACTGTGAGGAATCTTAGAGTTGGTTTGTATTTACGCAATATCTCTAAAAATAGAAACATCCTGTTTCAGGGTGAAACTGAAAAACTAGTAATGCATTTATTACTTTTAGGCTGGACTGTTGTAATTCACTGTTATCAGGCGGCTCTAAAAAACTCTTTGAGTATCCCATATTGGCTTTTCTTCATTGGCTCACTGTTAAATCTAGAATCAAACTAGATCAAATTACATAAAAGGTCTAAAAGGCCTTGCATAATTAGACCCCATCTCATCTTCAAAACCTCACAATATAGAGCACTTTGCTCTCAGCAGGGAGCCATATTTTTCAAGTAACCTACATTGGACAACAGCATAATAAAACTGGAATTTCTGGTTTTAGTGTGCCACCCCAATATTTTAGTGAACTTAGGGCCACCCCTATGAAAACATTCTGGAGGTGCCCCTGGCTCAAAGTAGAATGGGAGGCAGAGCCTTCAGCTTTCAGACCCGCCTTCTGTGTAACCAGCTCCCAGTTTGAATTGAGAAGATAGACACACTTTTTACTTTTAAGGTTAAACTTAAAACTTTCCTTTTTAAGCTTATGAGTCATTCCACCATTTCCATCCCCTGGAAATTCTATTTATAAAATCTCATGAAGATTAACTGTAAAATACATTTTCTTATTAAGCAGTATTTGTCACCTGCCCTCACTCTATAACATTACACAATACAATAAAACATAATGAATAAAATCCTAAAAATATTTTGCATTTTTCGGTGACGGCTTATGCCATCTATGCCCTACATAAATTTCTTTTAAAAGAAATCTGTAATATTTTGTTAAAATAAACACCTAAAAAAATTGGAACATTAGAGAAGTCACATGCACAACAGCAAGTTGATCAGTTGGATCTTCTAAAAGACACAGGAAGACAAAATCTAAGTACATTTCACCTGATCCAGCCCTAACTGATCAGGTGACCCTGAATCGTCCCTTAGTTGGGGGCTTCCCATGATGCACTGAGTGTTTCTTCTTCACTCACTTCTATGCTGACTTACGCTGCCAGAGGAAGATTCTTGTTAAAATTGAGTTTTTTCTTCCCACTATCGCCAAGTGCTTGTTCATAGGGCATAGTCTGATTGTTGGGGTTCTCTGTTCTCTGTATTATTACCTTACAATATAAAGCTTCTTGAGGTGTAAAATTCAGATAAAATTGAAAGTGAAATAAACTGCAAATACATTTGCAGTGAAAGGTCCCTGCTATTATTCTCTGCTTTGAAGAAAACAAAACTTTTGTCTGGAAAGTACCTAAGTTCAGCAAAAACATCTTTTTCTTTTTTTATTGCATGTGACCATCTTTGGACGTTTAGGGGAAATGCAGTCTTGTGATATATCTGCCACTGTGTGCATGAGTTATCAGAACACAAACATTACTTCCAGTGCCAAACCACAGGTTTTTCCTCTGATCGTGTCTCAGCATCTAGTCACATCCTTTCAGTCTTCAGTGAATAATGCAAGAATAAATCACCAGTTCTGTCACATGATACAGTGTTGTGTCAGACCACAATCAAACCTTGTGGCAGAGACAGAAACAGCCACGTAAAATGTGCTATGTAAGGATGACAGCACACATTCTTTACACACAAACGCTGAAACTGATAGAGGTGTACTCCCTCCCCTCCAGCATCTCACACACATACACTTGTGTACAAAGGCAGGCATCTCATCTTCCTACTCTGTATCATCACAGGGCGAGCCGCCATTGTTGAGATTTCCTCTTCTTAATTACTAGGACACTGAGCATTGTTCTTACCGCCCTGCTGTTTCGGGCTCCATTTCTAACTCAGTTGTGTGTGTGTCTTTAACCCCACTGTTAGTCTTGAAGGCCAGAGGGCAGCTAGGTTTACCACCTGTTGAGGCAATTACTAACTGAACAAAGCGGAAAGGGCAGGGAGGGGCTAGGGTTCACATGTCAGCAATTTCCATCTCTTTCTGGAAAACCGTCGATTGTTTTTAATCAAAAGGTCGCTGCCTTCATTAGATTTATATTTAAAGTCCTCCTCTCCGACACGTCTGCCTGAGAGGCAAGCCAAAATTTGATACGATTTTATACTGCTGCTGACAAGAAAACACCATCCCCACAAACTAATGGTTCAATACAAAGTACATAAACAACATGGAGTAAGTGCTTCAAAAATGGGAACAATGACTGAATCACTCCACCTCCACCCTTTGCCAGCTCAAAGAAAAAGCCTTCTGAAGAAATGAATGGGTAGTTTAATGGTGTCATGTTACAAGACGTCTTAACAGAAGCTTTGTGAAAGTCATGAAGCCTCCATTGGTTTCAATGAAATATTGGCCTTTTATTTGTTTGCTCAGAGTAAAAGGCGTCATTATTTTTACTCATGAGACTTTTTTTTAAAGCGTCAGCTTTTGTTTTGAAATGTCTGAAACTCTAAATTAATATATGACACGGTTAAACCGACTTGACCTTCATAGGATTTCATTTTTCTGATATTGAAGACCTTTTCCTCATACCGTCCACCGTCCAGAGCACCACTGTTTGCTTCTTTAGTGCACCCCTAATGGAAAATCCACAAAGAATGCACTCTCTTGTATCATTAAACATATAAATAATATACAGCAATGCAAATTTGTATGTCCTGAACTGGAGGAAGACTCTTACTTCCTGTTCATTGATTTTAATATTACTTTTTGATCTCAGCATTCTTCTTCATTTTCTTGAGCTTGACAGAGACCAGAATTAAGACCTGTTAACAGCTCTTGTCGCAGCTTACAGGAAGTCCTTCACTTAGTTTGGACAACCACTAAGAAGGATGTAGACACAGGTTTTAAGGCATGTAGTTCACGAGATAATGTGTGAGAGACCAGGATTAGTTTTCCACTCACAGATGTGCAGTTTTTGTAAATCATATCCACAGCCTTTGTCTGAGCTTAACTGGACAGTATTCTCCTTAAGCACAGTTTTGGAACTGAGTATTAAAATACAGTACTGTGCAAAAGTCATGAGCCTAATGTTTTTCTCCTAAGGAACCAGATTTTTTATTTATTTATTTATTAAAGCAGTCTTGAGCAATAACTCTGGAGGCTTTCTGGAGGTTTTTTGTTGGACATTGGTTGCTTTTTCACTAACCGTGACCCTGACCATTATCTCAGGAATTCTTTTTTGGTTTTCTAAGCAGCTTAAAACTGAATAACTGAACCATAAAAAGGCATCTAACTCATGGGATGAACCAATGTTGTGTCTACACATAAAACACAACTTAGAAAAGAACCATTTTCAGGCATCTTCTTATTAGCAACCTGTTGGGGAAAAAAGTCAAACAATTTATTCCCCTTTCTTTGGTTGATTTACAAAACAGCCAAAGATAACCCACTGTGACAGGAATAAAATTGTATTTTTGCACCAACAAGACAATTCCCAAGAGCTATTAGCTGAAAACGTGGTATATATGTGGGTGTGCAGTGTGTAATTAAAAGTTTTAAGTGAACTTGACAAGTGGAGGACAAATTAAGACGTAGCAAGCCTAAAAAAACTATCTACAGCAGAAGAACAGTATCTGAAAGCCACATCCTTAAAAAAATCTAGCAACGACCTGATACAGGACCTGGAAGAAGTATCTGGCCCTTGAGTTGATCAGCTATTTGCCAAAGCCTCATCACAAGTAAGGAAAGTTTATTCATATAGTGCTTTTCAGGAACAAAAGGCACAAATTAAAGTATGTCCAGCACATGTCCAATAAACCACTGTACCTGTTTGTTATTTTCCTAGCTAAACATAGGCCTTTGTACAATACTGTATAAGAAGTTTCCAGTATCAACATTCCTGTCAGGTGATGGGTTGCTTCTGTAATGATGAGCATTGCTTTCAGTTCTGCAAAATGAAGCCAGGAGGAAGTGACTACTCTACAAAAATTCTCAGCTGAATACAACTGGACATCACTAACCAATGGGTGACAGTAGCTCCTTTTCAGTAAAGTCTGTAGGTTTACCATGCAAAGTAGTAATGTGTGTCAGTTTGAAAAGTAAGTCCAGGTAAACTGATTGAGCGGAAGTCTGAAGGAACCCCCGCGTTACAGACGCTGTTTGATGAAGGTTTCTTTAAAGAATCTGGACAGATCTAAAGTAGGTAGAGTAATGATCTCAAGGTACAGATCCCCCTGAGAGGAGAGGGTTCCTACGGCAGTCACTGAGGTGATTTTAGGTAGGGTAATCTCTCATAATTCAAGTCAGATGGATTCACCGGAAATCAAATCAGCTTCCCAGACTGTGAGCTGAGGAGGCAATATCCCAGTGCAATTCTTCATTGACCTACATAGCATTTCTTCCTGACAGTTCCCTCCCGCTCTTACCCATCCCTCCCCTCCATTGGCCTGATCTCTGGGGCTTCTCCCTGCGTTTTTGATGATGAGCTGCACAATATTCATCATCTCAGGCTCCAAAGTGGAGAAGAAGAAAAAACAAGTGGAGAATCGAAAATTACCCGACCTGAATAGAAAAAAAAAAACATATCTACCCCAAAAATTGAAATTTGCCGGGAGGTTTGCTCTTTAGCTTTCCAGAAATGTAATTAAGCATCAGAGACAATTGCAAATCTGTGTGTCTCCCCCCAAAAAATGATCGCTTGATTAGGTATCTAGGAATGGGTAATTTCCATCAGTGATGATGTGAAATTGGGGTGTTGCAAGAGTGAGTTGGATGTGTGTGTCTGTGTGTCCTAACTTCAAACACACAGACATACACATTTGCAACTAAATGCTGTCACATGTGCAGACACTCATACAGACGTACACACACACACACAGACAGACAGTAGGCTCCCTCATCATTAATTCAGGAGCCATCACTCTCACCCTCCTTCTGCCCCTGAGAAGCTCTCAATGCTTCCCGGCAACATTATGCATATTTATTCATACATCCTGCCCGCTTTACTAAATGTCACTGTAAATGTTTCTACATCTAATAAAACCATTTCTTTATGTTTTTGTTCTGTTCCCCCTGTACCACCTTCCTCCCCTGTTCCCTTCCCTCCAGCTTCTGTTTAAATGACAAATATCCCCAAACATGTTTTGGGTTTTTTGTTTCTTTCTTGAAGGTCTCGAAACTTCAGAAGTGCTCGATTCTGCTAATTCCTCTCACGCTTAGTTTCATCTCCAGCAAAAGCCCCAGAGGAGAAACGCTGCCTTTGTAGCAATTACACCAGACCTTGATCTGACTGAGCCTGCACCACCACCACTGCAAACTCACCCCTCAAATGTCAGCATGGATTTTTCTGGGTCTCCTCGGTTTCCTGTGTCCTCACAAAGCTGACTTTGGTTCCTGTTTATCTCTGTTTGCTTTGTTTTTGAATTCTTTCACCTGGTTCTTTCCCACTGCTGCCTCGCACAAACATGCACACGCGTGTTCAACATTGCCCCCTTTCACAAAAAGAAAAAAGCCCCACAGCATTAGACACATTTTGAAGGTATGTCATTTATTCCAGCAAGCCTGTTTGAGAGTGTGTGAAAGATTCTTTGGCAAGTAATTATCAGCAGCTCCCAAAAGTGTGAAACAGGTACAGAAACTTCTATAGTGTCAGAGCTGTATGCCCCTTATTCACATGCACATTAACCTTTCAGCTTGAGGCTGCCTTTGGAAGCAGTTGCCATGGAGGTGAAACTGGAACACTGTATGATTAGTAGGTAACAAAGTCTTTGAAAAAGTTCAGGCTGTGTCTCTAATCCGGTCTGTACTGTGGTAAGGTGGGAACATGCATTTATGCTTTCCTATTGCTGAGGTAAATACCGTATCTGTCATCTCATACTGAACTTAAAAGACCAAAGTGTGCACCGCAGTGATATCCCCTCTGACAGTCTGAGTACTTGTTGTTTTCTTACTAAGAAAATACTTTTACTTTTTTGACTTTTTATTGAATGAATCCAAAAGTCTCGATGTTCTGCGTCATGGCATTAAGCAAGACCCACAGTCCATCTGATATCAGTGCAAGATGCATTGAAGATATGACATCAGGACAAGCATTGTGCAACCAGTTATTTAGGGCGGCAAGGAAACATCAATCCTGGCTGTGCAGCTGAAATCGGAAAATGCAGAAAGTCAGCATGTTAGGCTAAATCAGATGGCTAGGATAGTGGTCAGTTAAGTTGACATAGGAGTTCAGACCTGCTAGACCTCGTTTCCATGTCATCATGTTCACTTTGCTCATTGGTTAAGTGCATATGTAGCCAGTGTGAGGAAGCAGAAAGGTCTTGAAAATTCGAATGGATGAATTGCACTGCTCTGTGATGCCAATGTCGGGCATCACGGGAAGAGATGTGCTAATTATGCTGAGAGATGGAAAGTAAGCAACACTGGCTTCCTCTCTCTAACCGAGTTTGACATATTTCATTTTCCAGTCTCTTAAACTACTATGTATTAATCACTCATCAAAAATATTCACTCAGAGCTTGTTCTTGACATGGACACACTACTTATTCATTTTATTTATTCATTTAATTATTGAATCATTCCTTTATGTCTATAACCCCTCCCACCCCCACCTGAAATATCACAAAAAGTATGAAACCATGTCCAAATTCTCAAGCTAATCTTAACAGGTGACTTTTCAATCAGACACTGAGGTAGAGTGCTCGCTCTGACGTTGTGCCAGACGCTTTGAGTCTGTACATTTCACTTGGACTCACTCACTTTGGTGAATAAAGGGCAGGCTAATGAAATCAAGTCCACTACTCACAGGAGCCATAAGATGTCTGCTTTTGTACCCGAGCTAATTATTCATCGAGGTTGTACTAAAGATTAGTGAGGATATATATGAAGAAGCAAATCCTTTAAATTGCTCTTTTATTGTTCCTTTACAATCCCCCAGCTCATTTTAGATATGGCACTCACAGGCACCCTTGTGAAATGACTCTAAGCCATTGTTCCTTGTGTTATCCTGGAGACACGAAAGGCTAGTTAGTGCTGCCTTTGATACAGATGCCCGGCACCGTTTTAGCATTTGTGTTATCAGGAAGACAGAGAATTACTGAGGCCGGGGTGGGAATAAAGCCACTTGTTCCTCCTGCTGTGTCTCTCTCTAGGAATAAGAAATAATAACGGACAAGGTTTGCGAGCTTATTGTGCTGAATTGTTCCACAGAAACTTTTCAAACAGGAAACATCTTAATACAGTTTGTATAGCTGCACATCAGGTTTCTGAAGCAACAAAGTGCTGCTTGTGTTTCTCATAGAACAAGCAGAATATAATATACACCGTATTAAGATTCTTGTGCTGCCACTAATGCTAGGAAGAAAAAAGAGAGAGCAACTTTAATGCTGACGCATGGTAAGCTGAATTTATAGTGAATGGAATGATTAAGTCTGCAAAATCCTTGAATCAGTGCGCTCTGGTTATAAACACAGCTGTGCAATCTCAAAGGCGCACAGTGAGGTGAGCCTGAGGAGCAATGGGTTGCTCTCTCTGAGCTGCTCGCCTGCTTTGTTGCCCCCTACAGGGCAGAAAACTGCCAGCCACGGACCTGCGCACGGAAACCTCCGCTTATTGCAGTTAATTGAGCAAAAAACAGCAGAGAGAGCTCCAGTGAAAGCCCGTTTGCAAGGCTTCGGGGGCAAAAGAAGCAGAATGCAGGAAGTTTAATCTGTGTGAAACAATGAAACTTTGCTTTGAGTTCCTCTTTCTGGAAAGTTGCACAATTGAATAGACCACTGATGTTTTGACAAAACTAAGTGATGAAATGTCATTAGAGGAGTTCCTTTCAATGACTTCACAACCTCATTCATGAGGAAAACCTTTGCTGTCACTCCGCTCTCCGCTAAACAATCTGTTGATCTGGAAAAGTCTCGCTTCTCATGAATTATAAGTGAATAATAAAAATAAAGGGATGAAGAAATGAAGGGACTGTATTGTCCATGATTAGTCAACTTGATCTCCCTTGTCAGTGTTGCTTCTTACATCCCTAATGTCTTTCACGACCAGCTCACAGCTTCTTTGATCACAGCAGCACAACTTCGTCGAGCCTCTATAAGCTTCCAGAAACTGTACAGGACCACACAGTGTCTATATTGTGTTAAAGCGACATTGCTATGTGGATTATAAGTTCATCATCAAGCTGGTTAACATTTTCAGGAACGAATAAATGAATGAATAAATAAATATATAATAATAATAATAATAATAATAATAATAATAATAATAATAATAATAATAAAACCCCTTTTTTCATGATGGCTCACGTGCGCAGAGACGTTGTCGGTTCAGTATTTCACTTGTAATGTGACATCCCGAAGGGGCCAAGGAAGCCCACGGGCAGGTAGAGAAAGGCAGTTGAATGAAATCTGCATAAGCGTTGCAGAGACACCGACACGCGCACGCACGCGCGCTCCTCTCTCGTAAAGGGGCGTGTGTGTGTGGCTAGCAAGGGACTCAAACCCTCCGCATTTGCATCAGTGGAGGAGCCGAGAGCGGTGGCGCACGGAGAGAGACGGACGGGAAACAAGTTGAATTAAACCAATAAGGACTTTTATTTTTATTCTGTAGATTTTTTTTTATCCCACCTCTCTCACTGAAGAATTTTCAACACTGTTCCTCCACACGCTGGTCGTATTGCAGTTTGGACCGCGCGTGAATGAGAGCTAAACAGCCCGGGAGACCCAGAGACATCCGCGGCGAAGGGACCGTCTGTACGCGGAGAGGGGAGAGTGTCTCCGGGTGTCGGCTGTGCGCCTTTGCGCGGTTTGGATTGGACTGCGGTGCGATTCTTCCACGGCGTGTAGCCCAGGGAGGAGTTTTTTTTTCTTTTTTCGTGGGGGGAGGATACGTTGGCTTGCTTCTTTTGGAAGCTCGGGAGAAGATTTGGTGTCATTTTAATAGGATTTGGGGGAAGCCTATCGGATCCTACACTCCGCTCCACTCGTGTTGAAAGTGGAGAGGGGAGGGTTGGATGCCTGCAGGTTTGCGAGTCCTGAAGAAGCAGGTGAATGCAGGTTTTTTTTCTTTTCTTTTTTTTGTAAATGTATTTAACTTGTGTGAGAGACTGAAAGGAATCTTCTGCTTTGAGTCCACTTAATGTAATACAGTTTTTACACATTTGGCTGATATGACCATCTTATTATCTTACCGTCGATTTTATTGTTATTCATACACTGGCTTGCTTTCTTTTAATGCAGGAATTTAGAGTAGAGCATGCTGTGTTTGCTGAGGTTCGTTCCTTTTTGTGCAGTGTGACCCAGTAAGGGCAGCCTTGAGTAACCGACTCGAGGCTACACCGTAATTTATGCTTTAATTGATTTCTTTTTAAATTTTCAGGGTGCCAGCTAAATGGTGTCACTGATGTGGGGTGGTTATTAAGAACAGTAGCGTTACATAGCTCCTGGTGGATAAAAGGCATGCAAATAAAATAATAATAATAAAATCAAAATAAAAGAAAGATGGAAACACTTTGTAGAGAGAAAAAATAGGCCCACGATAAGCACTTCGATGTAAATTGGCTTACATCTGAGCTCTGTTTTCTGTGTTTTTTAGGACTTGCACCCACAAAGGGGAACTTGGGATGAAAAGATCAGGTTTATCCGTTGGTTTATCACATAAAGGCATCGGTCCCACACACAAGCTAATGACCACATCCCGGGGAAATGCCCTCTACAATACAGCCTAAAATCCAGGCTTGAGTGGTAGCTTGTCCTCCAGGAGTAGCATTCTGCTGCTGCTGCTGCTGCTGTTGTTTATGGCGAGATCTCAGATAGTTGCGGGGGGGGTAGTGTTGTGTCGCTACGTTTTGCATTAATGTCAGACTGCTTGTTGTCACAGAGAGCGGAAGAGAGCGTGAGTGAGTAAAAGGGAGAGAGAGAGCAAGAGAGAGAGAGTAGTGTCACTTAACGGACCGCTGGTGCTCTGACACTCAGTGTGCCGCTCTCCTTACTTATAAAGACGCGACGCCTCTCAGACATAGGTTGGCTATTTGTAATCAAGCCAATCACCAACCTCTCCCATTCTCTACTCTAAGCCTATTGAAGCAAAGCGGGTCACAATTTGGGGGAAAGGGGTGTACCCGTGCCTTCGGAGTCTTAATTGTGTCAGATAAGGCGCTTTTAGACACTTTTGGGGAATGTCCAGTGCGCACGGAGGCGACACGCTTTCATAGTCTGCTCACCTCTCACGTTTGTGCTGTTTTGTTTTTTGTGCACTCCACAGACAAGGATTACATCCTGCCCGGGCACCTTCTGAAGGGCCAAGGACGCAAAAGACAGGGTTGGAGTGGCTGATTCTTCGTCCGCCTTGCGCTCTGGCTTCTTTTGGAGAGGATATGGCAAGGTCGGCACTGGAGAGTGGAGAGCAGACGGCGCAGGCGAGAGGAAACCGGAGCTGAATGACAGGATGCCAGCGACCTGAGCCCGCACTCAGATCACTCCTAACTTCGTTAAGAGACACTTCAGCTTTATTTGTTGGACAGAGTGGAGAGAAGAATACTTTCCCTTGAGGAAAAAAACATCTTCTGGAGGAGTTTATTTTCAGAGGATTTTTGTTTTTGTTTTTTATATCTATATACACGTAATTTTATTTTTTTTTCCTGGTGATAAAACAAGGATGCATTGTGGATTAGTCTTTATCCTGTTTATGGGAATCCTCTCGGTGGCCAAGACTTTCAAAAACGGTAAGTGTGACATCTGATCTCTCTATAAATACAGATTTTATGTACACTGCAAAGCTACTAATCCCGGTGTTTTTTCTAAAGATTAGCCCTCGCTGATCTCCGGGCAAACTCACAAGGCGCTCACCTGCTCATTCTACCAACGCCTAAAGAAAACCCCTCTGATATTATTTCCACACAGACTTAGTAAAGTGACTTCACTGACACTTATCTGTAGCCTTCGTTAAAACCGTTTTTACTGCTATATGATTTCACTTGTATTTATGGGATCTCTTTGATATTCCTGTTGTCCAGCGCGTTAGGGTTGTTACCTTGTTTCCGTTCAAATATTTTCTACCAAATTCCATTAAAATACTCCTGAATACTTGCTTTCTTTGCAGATATTTTTTAAAAGACTTAATTCCAACAATTAAGCAGTTTTTAAACCAATTCAACTACTTTTTTTAGGGCACCCGGGTTCTTGTGCTCCTGGTAAAGAATTTCTAAGTCAGGATGAAGTTCAAAAAGTCAGCCCAAACGCTCGGCTTGCACAACTTTCCCGGTTTCTATTCTCGGAGGTTCTGTTTCACTTCAGCTTTTATTTTCCGCTGTGATAGACTTCGGAGGGGGAATGCGTTAGGAAAGCACACATGAGCTTTTATAACACAGAAATAAAAGCAAAAGGAACTTTGTTTTTTAACGAGGGGGTACTTTTATATGCAAGATTAAAGGAGAATGACTGCAAATAATAAAAATAAATAAACAGTAAATAATAAAAGGGCGTCTTCTTGTTCGGTCCTTTGTGTTATATGGATCAGTCAGCAAAGGCTTATCATTTTCCCCTCGTAATGTGTGGCAGTGTAATTTAAGCGTGTGCATGTCACAGCATGAAATTAACGACTAAGTGAATTTCACTCGCTCGTTACTGATAATTTTCCATCACTGCGTTATTCTGCTGTTGACTAACCCTCACTGCAGAGTCGCAATCTGGTAAAAGATGATCATTTTTTCCACTCTACAGATAGATAAGCATGTTTGCAACATCTCGCAGAGCAGCGGTCTGGTTTTGTGGAACAACATTTTCGCTCCACGCTTACACCAAAACGTTATTTATAAGAAGAAGATGATTTGTCTACAGTGTGTTGTGTGTGAAAGAAATGGTCTTGTAAAGCTCGCTGTAGTAGTCCAAACTATTGTGTCTCTCTGAGCTGCCAGTGATGTATCACTCTCGTTTGTTTCCGTATCCTTTAAGAACTTTTCTCTTTTATTTTCTCTCCCCTCCCCGCTCCAGATAAATGTGGAGGCAACATCAGAATCTCAACCGCCAACTACCTCACTTCGCCCGGATACCCCACGTCTTATCCCCCTTCTCAGAGATGCGTGTGGGTGATCTCGGCGCCTGGTCCTCACCAGCGGATCCTCATCAACTTCAATCCGCATTTTGATCTGGAGGACAGGGAGTGCAAGTACGTGCACCGCGCTTCTTCTCTATGAAAAACACATGTGCAAATACAAACGCTCGTTCATTCAGGCAGATTTTGTCCCCGGGGGCCCCAATTTGATCGAAAGATAGGGAATTAAAAAAAAAAAAACAGTGAGACCTCTGCCAAAAACAGTAAATGTGTGCTTTCATTCTGTTGGCGGTGGAAGAAGCACCTACAGATTTATGTTTATTTATATTTGATGTACAGGCACTGTTACAGTGCTGTCTATAACGCCAGTCTGAATCCCACTCCTCCTCTCCCCTCATGTCTATTGCTCATGAAACTGCGCCATCTAGTGTCGGAGGTGGGTTCAGTGAAAACTGTGTTATTGTAATCCAGGTCTGGCACTACATAGGGGAGTAGGAATGTCTCGCTCCTGCCATTTGGTTTTGGAATGTCCTTGATTTTCATCTTTGTGGAGTGAAGTCACCAGCATTTAATACTGATTTGAACTGCTGTGTTTCTGCAGAAGACAGAGCGAGGGGAAGGGGGAAGTGGAGGGGATTGAAGAGGCCAAAACCTCAGCAGAGGCATTTAATTGCGGCTACTTTCTGCACTGCATGAAAAAAAGAATGTCTATTAAAAGTGTCTGAGCAGTAAACCAGTGACTCGAAATCCAATTACTTTCTAAACAAAGAAAGAAAAAGAAGCGATTGCATTAAAAACAGCTTGTTTTAATTAGACAACCACTTTAATAAAGTCAGAACAAAGTGAAATTATCTGGCTGACATGGGATTTTTTAAAATTTACTTTCACTAGTGCCCCTCCACCTCACCCCAAACTTACTGAAAGCACTCTTTTAAGGTGGCGCTCTCAGCGACGGTTACTTACCGATCCTTATTTGACCTGTAAGCTGTGAGCTGTTGCATCCAGCAAAAAGGCTAAGCTGTTTTCAGATAGATAGTTTAAGCCGATGAAACCAGAGACAGACAGTAATGTGATGAGCCGGTGTCAGTGTGGGTGCCCTGAGGTGAGCCTTGCCTGGGCAGACTGCCTCAGTCTGATTGTGTGTGATGTGGTGTTTTGTGTGTATGTGTGTGTGTGTGTGTGTGTGCACGTGTGTCGGTGCCTCTGCCCTGTCTCTGTCTCAGCTGTTTGTTTACGCTGCAGGGCTCCAGAGAGTAGAGGGCTTTGCTGGATCCTGTTACTGTATCTGCGCTCCACCCAAAACCTGGACCCTACACTTTCTTTTGTGCTCCTTGAATTGGCCCCAGTGTATACGCTTGCAGGCTTCTTTTATTTATTTATTTATTTTAATCCCAGATTTAAATCCCACTTTAGCCTTTCTTTACTGCTGACAGGGGTTTAGTGCAGATGCTGGTGTCCTTTGGAGTGTGGGTGCTCCTTTGACACTTCTTTTGGGTTCGATTTCAGCACCAGGGAGGCCATTAAGCTGTCTGAGGTCCTTAGTTAGAAACTGAGAGTGAGGAAGGGACTGGAGTAGGAGTAGGGGCAGCAGTGACAATGCTTATGTTAATCAAATTAGTCAGGAATGAATTTCCTGTGTCTAAACACATGCAGCAAGGAGAATAGAGTTGCTGTGGGAGCAAGGAAGGTTTTTTTTTTTTGAAAGGAGGGAGGACATTGAGCTTAGTGAGCCACTGATGTGTCATTTGCAAATTAGCACTGCTCTTTCATTTAGCAGCCACAAATTTGGTGGTTTCCAGTTAACCGGTCGCTCATACATTTGTCAGCAAATGAATGTTGTGCAGTGGGTGTCAGGAGCGCCTCGTTGCTGCTTCTGATTTTCTTTTGCTTCTCATTACGTTTGAAGAAGACTCAGTCTGCAGTGGTTAGGAGGCTATAACCTGCTTGTCCTGAGGAGAAAGAAAAAATTAACAGATGACTTGAGTCATTCTCTGATTCATGTGGGCCTCACAGAGATTGCACCTGAAAATGGGGTCAGCCTAACCCACAGCTTTTTTCCTATTTTTAACCCGGTGTGCCGTTTCATTTTTAATGCTGTTAATGGAGTGGTTTTCATGGGACTTTGCTTCTACTTCGTAACATATTCTACACAGACACACACACACACACACACACACTCCACTCCACCCTCCTTAATTTCAAAACTATGGCACTGTGCAACGTGAAGGCTGATTGCTGGCCTAATAGCTGACATGGCAATGTCCATGGGTAACTTGATTATAAGTGAGGGAACATAAGTGACTCATGTATCTGCAGACAGTAGTTGGGTTGGGTGCGATTTGTGTTGAGCCATCAGAGCCCCTCTTGGAGCCCCACTCACCAAGTCAACCCTTTACATAATGGAAACTGATGAGAGCCCAGAATGGCTTCCTTATCTGATGGACCTGCAGAGTGGGTGGAGGTGGAGGCGGTGGGGTTACAATGCATGCTTCAGTGCACTGCCTTGCAATCTAATTAGTGGGCAAATGGAACACACATGCACCACATGTTCTCCAACATGGGTCTTATCAGCAAACTAAACAAGAAGCACTCAAAGTGGTGCTCCTGGAAAAGAAAAGAAAAACAGCCTTCCCTGTGAGTGGAGCCTGGCTGCCGTGCTGCTGCTGCTGTTGTTGCACGTGCTCGCTCCCCTTGACAGGTTTGTTTGGGGAAGTGCAGGGGCCTGTATCCTGCGAGCTGGAGGAGGAAAACACTTCATCACGGAGATAAGGCGACTAAGTGAGCCCTGCGATTCTGAATGCAGAACGTGTTTACCTTTCACGCACCGTTGTAGACTTTCACAGAGTGGAGTTTTTCATGGGGGCGGGGGTTGGGGGGAGCTGGAGCTGCCCTCACTTGCCTCACGCAGCTAATGAAGTTTGAGGCAAAGGCGCAGCCCGCATCAAGGCAAATATTTGAAGTCAATTCGATCTGAAAGTCGTCGGAATGAGCGAGCTTAGCCGGAGTGAAAAGCTGGAGTAAACAGATATGCTTTCGCTCCGCGCACCTATTCTCTCTCTTTATTCACGGTTATCTGATAAGGCCTGTCAGGCTCATCTGGCTCCACTAGCTCTGTCGTGGGGAGGTATAAGTGGAGATGGATCTAAAGAAGCGATGGGAAGGTTTTATATTTGATTAACAGACTCGTGTCATCATCATCATCATTATTATTATTATTTTGTGAGATTCAAGTAAATCTGGTGAATGTTTCTAGTTTTAAACTCATCTAAACCAAGACCTAGAAATATTTCATCTGAAGCTGGAGGCTGTTCTTTCCACCTCCTCCTCCTCCTACTTTCTTGCTGAGTCGAGGAGGGGAGCCAACTTTCTCGAGATATGATGTACTCCTGACAACATTATGAATCATTGATAGCATTGGATTTGCTGACCAAACCAAAAAAAAGCAAGAAAACAAACCCCCTCCAAAAAAGCTCTTCTGTCTTCAGCTCACTGAGAGCTCCCTTGCAGTTTGTAAGCTAGTCGAAGTCATGCTAGAACAGAGAGAGGGATAAAAACGAGAAGGAGACACAGCCTCCTCTTTCTTTGCCTTTCCCTGGTATTTTCCTGAGACCTTGCTGAAATTCCAACGTGCAGAGTAGCATGAGGAGGGGTTCAGATGACACGTATTACAGGATGGTACTAAGCGGAGGAGATATTCAAGGAATGCCTTCTCGAGCAGCTCTTTGTGCGTGAGATCGAAAACATCCCACCTCAACACAAAGTTCAAAAGTCATCGAGCTCCCCCTCAAATCTTCAGGTGCCTGTAAGCTTGGAAAAGTTTCCTTTTTTAATTATAATTTTCTCCTTTTTCTGTCCTTATGCCCCTTTGCTGCAGTCTCCTACTGAGTCCCCCCCAGCCCAGCCCACCCCTGACAACACACACACACACACACACACACACACACACACACACACACACACACACACACACACACACACACACACACAGAGCTGCTTGGCCTGCTGGGAAGACAAACATTCTCTGTTATGTCCCTTTTATAATAGGCATCCTACCCCTTGTGGCATGGGGACCAAGTCAGAGCTCCAGAGGTGACAGGAACTTGGGGAAGTGGGGGGTGGGGGTATTAACTGACCCTGTAACCATGGCTCTTTCTTTGTCATGTGGAATCCCACTAACTCCACTCAACATGGGCACAGTGTCCAACAAAGGTGACTGCCACCTGTTTCTAGGAAGTGAGAGTGGAGGACAGAAGGGGATTTAGGGACAAGATCCTCTTGGCCACTTTCCCTAATTCCCTTGTTACCATTCCAGCCTTAATAGCACACAGCAGCTACAGTATAAAGACCAGCAGAGCTTCACGGCTGGTGGTGGTGGGGGACAAGGGCTCCTCCCTTAATCTTAGCTGCTGCTTGCTTGTTTTGATTACCCACCTCACAATCACTCTGTAACTTATCTTGCAGCTGCAGGCGAGGCGCAAAAAATGGATGTGGCATATGCCAAGGCACAAGCCTGCACAGAGGGCCACTACATGAGAGGAATGCTTCTATTTTCTATACAAGTTGTACTATGATTTCCTCATTAAAAAACAAACAAACATAACATTTACTAGATTCGTACTTAATTCTGATGCTCACATGAAAATGGATGGAAAAAATACAAAGTTATCATAGCACGAAAAATCAAATCTTATGAGATCCAAAACACACATGCATTGCTTTTCCCCGCGTGGTCTCTGGAAGAGGGCTGCAACACCTTGAAACAACCAGCCCTTGTGTTGGTGCTTGAGTGTCGCAGTCCCTGAAGCTGTTCTGCTGTTTTTCCAGCATTGTTGCTTTCATTTTCCCCTGAGCACCAGTGTCTTTTGTGCAGGGAAAGACTTCAGTTAAGCAAATACAAAAAGTTAGTTAAAAAAAACAACAACAAAACGCTGCTCTGACACTACAGCTCATACGTGCAACAAGTGTTGCTTATTCTTCTCAAAACTGGCTGTGCAAGGTAACTGCAGGCAAAGGACCACAGGTGGACTGTTTGTTTAGTAGCCGTCAGAGGAAAATAATTAAAATGGGAAAAAAAAACAGGAATGCAACAGAAATGTTCTGTTGGCAGGTGGTGATGTGGTGGTGGCGGTGGTAACTCTGAAAGGAGGCGCTGTGATCCACAGTGCTGCCAGTTGGGTCTCTAAATTGACATGGATTATTAGAGATACTTACAGCCTGTTAGAGGGCATTTATTTCTGCTGTCACTCTGTTCTTTATGTGTGTTTTTTTTAAGTGCATGTCACTGAAGCATCCATGCTGGGGTGGGGTGGGGGTAGGGGAGGTCAAATTGGCACCGTGAAATCGGTGCTGCAAAATGGAGTGCGTAGGGCGACACCGCTTCTTTTAACTAGCGGCTTTGACAAAGGCAGCTCAAATTGTGCACCTGATATTCTCTGCAGCAACAGACTCCTACAGCTCATAACAATGGAAATCAAATCAGAGGCGAAATTACATTGAAACACTGCGCCTTAGGAAAAAAAAAAAAAAGCTTGTCAGCAGCATCTCAAAGAGCAGGCAATCCACTTTGAATGTGTCTTGTTTGGACTTCACTGTAATTATACGGAGCCTTATTTTGCCAGCAAGGATTCAAAAAAAGAACTTCCCCAGACGAGTGTTCTCGGTGCAAAAAACGCAACTCTTAATGAGGCAGGTGAGCCTTTAAAGCAAAAAACAAATGAAAGCCGCAGTTAATTAACAGGAGGGCAGAGCAGAACAGACAGCAGACAGAGATGTTGCATCAGAAAACCACTGACCTTCACTCTCATTACTCTCTTTCTTCCCCTTCTTCATCTCTCTTAAACATGGAGGGCTTACTCCCCAGCTAATGAGCGGGATTAAAGTAGGTCTGGGCACATGTGTGCTCGCACATGTATGCGTGTGCGAGCGAGTGAGAGTGACCGTGGGGTTCAGGGTCTTTTTTTTCATCCACCGGTGAAGTGTTTCACCTTGGCAGCAGCTTGGAAGGGCAGTCTGATTGAAAAGCTTTCTGGCCGTGGCATCTGCCATCCTCCCTGCTGCTCTGTCACCACGTTGATTCATGCACAACAACCTAACCACAACCGGGAGGTGAGCCACTCTGCCTCACAGCAGGAGGCAGGTCCACTTCACGGCAGAGGAGAAGGGGAGAAAGGAGGGATGAGGGAAGGAGGGAGGGAAGGGAAAGAGGGGGGGGGGGAAGGGAGACGACAAGCTCCGGGCTCATGAACAAACCTCCAGATTTCAAGTCAGCAGTCACATATCTGTGACAGCACAAAAGCATCAGCGTCTCACATGTCTGCCCGTTTTGTTTGTCATCTCAGTGTGGGAGTGAGCTCCTTGTGTTTGCCAGGGTCTACTATCCCTAAGCTGCTCCTGGCACACTGCTCAGCTCTTTCTTTCTTCTTTCCAACCCAGTACAAGCTTCCCCTATATGGAAGTTTCTTGTGGAGTGGAGCTGCGGCCCACACAGCTTAGATATGTCAGCCTTATGCTTTTTTTTCAACCTCTTTATCCAAAACAGATTGTAAGAAAAAAAGGGAGCCGAATAGAGCGACTCCTGATTACAGGAGAACATTTGGTAATCTCGGCTCTCTACATCTATTAACTGTAAGAAAATGTAAGAAAAAGAGGAGAAAAGGAAGGAGAGGAGGCCCTTTAGTTGAATAGACGAGGGACTTCTAGACGCTTTAATGCTGCGTGGCCGGGCTTGTCAGACACGTTTCACTCAGTGGTCTAACCTTGAAAGGGGGCCCGTGATTTTGATTGATGTGGCCTGCTCAGCTTGTTTGTTGTCCTAACGCCACGGTGCGTACAGATCCACAAGGAGCAGCAGGTGGGAGGGGGTGGTCTCGGCGACCACAGGGCTCTCTATTCAGACAATCAAGCCAAAGTCTCCAGAGGGGGTTCTCTTAAGGTAAAGTTTGTTTGCAGTGGGTGAGAGGGTAGGTAGGTAGGTAGGTAGGAAATAGGAAGCCAAGGGCCCCCAGATAGATCCCTGGGGTCATTTTCGGTCACTGTGTTTGCGCCACAGCGGGTTGTTGGCTCTCTGGTGGTTCTTCACCACTCAACTCAGCGTGATTCGGCGAGGGCAGCAAGCAGACAGTGATTGATGGGGCGGTACCCCACTGCTCCCTGATTGAGTTAGAGCCACTCACAAGCCCTCGCTTTGTTTGCTCTTTGCTTGATCTCCCCTCACTAAATTGGCAAGAGTAGTTGTGGTCTTTCTTTCTTTTTTTTATTATGACCACTATTACATTTTTTTCCTCACAAGTGTATTTCTTTTGTTAGCTGGTGGTAATTGTAAAAACGGCCTTTATATCTGGCCTAGCAGCAATCATTTGTGGTGTTATCTCAGTAGGGTAGCACTATAAGTAATATAAGTAGCTGGGGTGTCTGGCGCCAGCATGACCCTCGCTCATGAGGGGATAACCAACCAGGAGGCCCCTCTCTTATACGTATGTCTATCACCCGCAGGCTTTACCAGAAAGCAGGGGGAAATAATGCAGCTAATCCAGCTCGACGGTAACGTTCAATTGTCAGGCAAGTAAATGGAGGACTCACCTTGCCCTCCAAATGTTGGCAGAAGCTGGCCGGTCATCAGCACTTAAATCAGCTCTGCAATGCCAAGAATTCAGCCTCTCTGCCCATCGCCACGTAAGAGATGCACTGCTTGGCGTGTGGCCCTCACAGCACGGCCCGGTTGGCTTTCAGAGTGCTGCATCGTTGGAAAATCTGACTTCTTTGCACAATCTGGGAACAATGCAGTTGTCAAAGTGAAATAAAGTACGAGGATTTAAACATTAGCTTTTCCATCCAAGGGCTGGTTTACATTAAAAGGAAACTGCCCCGAATCTGGCATCGCCTGATCTCCTCACTGTGCAAACATATGTCCCAACCGTAGAAACACTTCCCTCATTTATTTTCTTCCTCTTCTCACTTCCTTCCTCTTCCTGTTAACATTCAGAAATTCAGGTTGTGCTGTCTCGAGTCTGAGGTCAGGTGTAGTTTGTTCTTTTTTTAATCGGTCACTCATACCGAAGAGGACACAGTCCCAGTCCTCCACGGGGGAGGGGGAATGTTCACATGTTCACAGTTCTGTCCTGCTCCCAGCCAAGTGACTAGATGTCCAGCCAGATGACCGGGTCATGAAGTACCCTGCCCAGACTGCTCTCTGACCCACTCCAGGGAGGACAGAGAATGGGAAGAGGAGGGAGATTGTCAGTGGGGATGGATGGGCTATTTAATTGAATAATTCCCGGTGCAGTTATTATTACCATTGCCCTCAAGCATCCTAAGCATTGCTGAGCCATGTGTAAGAACTCACGCCACTGACCTTTTTACTGGATTCGTGCTGGCACCTGTATCAGCTGTTTGCATGCTTTGCTTTTCTCTTTTCTGGCTTGTCCTCCACTCCCTCTATCACCAACTGAACTTCTCTATCTCCCCTCAGCTGTTTCCTCTTAACACAACCAACACCTTCACCCCACCCACGCCGCACTCTTTCTCCCCTTCCTGTCCATTGTGGAGAGGCAAGAGAGTTTTGAACAGCACCCGAAGGCTTTACCTCTAGCTGACCTCAAACTCAGCTCCCCTCCTCCCTTCCTTTCCTCCTTTTTTTAACTCTCCTTGTCAGGTTCCTCCTGCCTCTTCTTTGAAAGCAGCATGCTCATTACTCGACAGGGAGCGCTGCTATAAGCAGATAGATGATTACCTCTGTAGATGCTGCTGGATGTTGGTTCTGCTTCTGTTTTTTTCTTGTCAGGCCATAAAAGCTGAAGCAAAGAAGAGCTCACATAGCTGATTTTTGTCCTATGTGAAGTTCAGTGGGTCACTAGCACAAAGTTGTTTACAATTATCTCCTTCTTTTTTTGAATGCTCTTCTTTTCACATGGTTCCAGCAAGCCTGACCCCAATCATGTACTGTACATCCTACACATCCAGTCATGAACAGGATATCTAGTAATACTTTGTCCTCTAACAAGCACCCTAACCCATACCCCAAACCACACACACACACACACACACACACACACACACACACACACACACACACACACACACACACACACACACACACACACACACACAAATGCACACACCCTTTTGCGACATGAATAAACAGGATATTGTTCTTTGACCCTTCGGATCAGTGTCATGGTTATAGTCTCTCCTGCATTGTGCAAACACCAGTGTCAGTCATTAGAAAGTCATATTCTGAGTAGCGGTGTACCACCATACCACGTACCACTCTCAAAAGGTATGTTTTTAATTCAAAGTGTTTGTCCATAACTGTACTTAGTTAGCTACAAGCACAATGACACAAGATAAGAAACAAATGATCGCAAGGGTGTAGTCATTTTTAGCATTGTTAGATCAGACGGAATCGGGCATTTTTCATTGTGTCTGCATGAAATTTTTCAACACAAGCAGAGGCGTACAGTCTTGGGATTTTCCAAGCATGCTTACAACAATGAAGTGTTTTGCATATTGAAACATTCATATGCAATAAACGGCATGTTTCCGTGTTTCAAGCGCATTGAACCGCGAGTCTTTGTGCTCTTAAATTAAATTGTGTTTAGAGATGATTCGAATACCCACACTTGAACAACATATTTGACCCCTGCTTATAGCCATATAAAGAGATGAAATGTTAAACCAGCATATATCCTGTCAGCTGAGGGTTATGGATTTTCGAGTCTTCATTACAGGTTCAAATAAAGGGCCCATTTGCTCCCTCCTTCCCAGCAGGGTGCACGTGTACTTATGTCACCGAGGTGCTCCGTGGGGTAGAGCAGGAGACAAGAAGAAGGGCAGGGATAGCACACTTAAAAAAAGACAGTATCCAAGTCGGCCCTGCTGTGCCACATCACCCCTTTCTCCCGATGCCCTGTTATTTTTACCCTTGACTTCTCATTGTTGTAACAGCGGCGTATCATCTGAGCCGTGCCACAGACCCCTGTGGAGGACTCTCTCCTCGCTCACCTCTGCCTGCCCCTCTCTCATGTGTAATCAGAGATCCTCTCAAATGTCAAGGTGGGACAAATGGGAGTCATTCCCCCCTGTAATGGCCCCAGAAATGGACTGGAGTGCTCCTCTCCCCTCTCTCACTCGGTCTTTCTCTCTGCTATCTTTAAGAAATCACACACCTTTTTCATCCTTTGTATTTTTTTTTTTGGTTGCTCTCTTTTCATACTTAAAAAAAAAATGTTATACTAATTTCCTGCCGGCCTTTTTTGGTTCCTTTGTAAATGATATCACACAGTTTCTAACTGTGTTTTGTCCATGTTAAACCTTTTCAGGAGCCGGTGTATCGCTGACATAGTTCTTCATAATAGCTCCAAGTCAAGCTGACTACATAATAAGGCCGTAACAGATATAGCTACTTTACTTCCAAGAAATGTTTCAAGAAATTACCCCAAAGGCTTGGTCGCTTCATTTGGAAACGCATACATTCAGCGTGCGAACGCTCCGATCTGCACTCAGAAGCATGTATGCTGTATTTGCTGTATGCAAAACAGATTCATTTCCCAAGCATACTAAGTGGGGGGGGGGGGTTGTGCTAAATGTGTGTTCCCATTTTGCCATGGGCAGTTTTCTAATTGATTGTAGTTACTCATTCCCACAATATTCATTATAACAAAATGTGTACTATGAAAGGAAATATTGGCAGCACCGCTCACAGCATTATTGCATCCTGATAAAAAATGTAACATTTAAAAAAAGTTTCATTTTTATTGAGAATATTTGAAAATAGTTGAGTTATATGTGGGAAAAAGCCCAGCTCATTCTTATTTTAATACTTTACTTAAGGGAAAGTCATCAGGGTTTTGTTTTTTTTTTTTGCATTTCATCCACATTTTTCTTCTCATTGAGTTGTCTTGGAGCAGGACTTAACTTTCAGATGCATTAAAACCAAATCTTGTTGAGTGCATTACTTAAAAAGAACCACCTGTTTTACTTTTGGTTCAATAATACCTTAAAAGGCCTAAACCTCCAAATTAGCAGTATCACACTAGTACAAGGAACTACAAGGTAACTACTGACAGATAGTCAGTAGTTATGACCGTTTGGTCATGCTTCATTGCTCCAGTAAGGGAATAAAGTCCAAGTGTGTCCATGGAGAATTACTGGAAATATGCACAACTCTGTTTTGGCCTTGAAGGCACGTCAGTGGCTCATAGGAGCAGAAAGCGAATCAGCTGAACATACTTCCCCAGGGTTCAAAGTGCAGTGGGCCTCACTTGTGAGGTGAGCACAGGCAATTCAGACAGCCTGCTAACAGTGGGAGCTTTTGTGGTCAGTTTTATTTCCCCCACTTGTTTCTTGTCTCCTCCCATCATCCCTTAAGTTCACATTAGTGTGAGCCTGCTCTGTGCTAAGCGGGGAAGGAGCCCCCCCGGGGGCAGAAATCTCCCTCCTGTCAGTCTGGGTGCTCATATTTCTGAATAAGGGATTATTGTGCTTGTTGCAGAAGGGGTGGGGAGGTGGGGATGTGCAATAATTGAGTCTAAACAGCCAAATTCATTAATTTGATTGTTGGCGATGGCAGATCTCTCGACAGTGTAATTAGGAGAGCTAATGGATGGAATCATGCTAAATCCATCAATGCTAATGATAATTGCAGTTTAGGAAAGCGAATATGCTTACGAACGTGTGGCCAGGGCCGCTGCAAAATCCGAAACAGCTACAGCGTCTAAAAATACGTCTAACCGTGTGGGGGTGACACCCAGAGAGGCCCATTGATGGTTGCAGCTGGGCCATCTGGGTGGGGAATATCCAACTTTTCATCCATCTTTTTTATCTCCATCCATCTATACAGAAGCATGGTTGGCGAGTTAACCAATCATGCCCTCCGCCCCTCGCAAGTGAGAACCACTTCTGAAGCCGTCGGCCCTGATTGGCTGGTGGTTTATTCCACTGGGTGTGCTGGCATGCTCCAAGAACCTAAACTCGTGCAATAATTTTCTGTGGTTTGAGAAGTTAAGATTAGCTTAAAACAACCCCGTGGTTTTTTATTTTTTTCCTGTTTAAATAATTAGATATCTCCCTCCAATCGAAATCTTGAAGTCAGAAAGTTCATTAAGGTTAATGTTTTGAGCTGCGAACATTAAGACGTAAGCTTCATTTACGGCCTCATTCTTTCTTCCTTACTTCCTTACAAGCTGACACAAGGGTCATTAAAGCTGGACTGGTGCCCAAGGAAAAATGGAACCTGTTATTCTAGGCTTAGGTTAATGAATGTCACATGCAATGGGGATGCAGTGAGGGATGGAAAGTGGAGAACGACAGATCATTTTATTTGAGCGAGGCATGTCCCGCCCCCAGGCTCGGAAAAAGTAACTCAGAGATCAACTGATCTTTGCCCTCCCCCGCTCACTTATTCAAACCTTAACAATGTTTTACCAAAACCCCAAGTGGCAGTTTGTTCGACAAGTCTCATTAATACATTGAGTCCCTGGGCCTGGAATTTTCTGACAGCCTACAACAAGGTCAGTTTTCCTGTTAAGTCTCCCCGGGTCCTGCAGAGCCGTCCCAGGTCTGCTTTTTAGCCAGTTCCACTTATGTTCCCCAGAGCTGTTTTTACATGTTATAGGTGACATGTTTTCATGTCAGCTTGCAGACAGAGAAATGCTTGAGAAAGGAGGTCAGGCATTTGTTCTTTATGCAGTTGAAGCAAGGGGCGATAGCAAAGAAAGAGCTCTTGTTCTGAGGGGGGGTTCCCGCAACAAGCATGAGCTTATAAATGGTCTGATTAAGAAATCTAACCAATTGTGTGAGCCTTATACAGTCTGTCATAGTGTTATTGCATTGCCTTAGATTGCATTGCTTTTGTAGAACCATATCAAGCAGACATTTATAGAGGGAGGACAGATTATTTCCATGGGAAAGCTTCAGGCAATATAACTGTTATATTGTTAGGCCGGTGGTTTGTCGCCTTCTCTTTAGCTTTGTGAGGAGGGCTAATGTTCTCGTTTGACACTAGCGGATTGCTTTCTCTCTGTGCCTGAAGAAAGAAGGCAGGCTAATATATTTGAGTCGGTGAAGCGAAGGTCGTTGAGAATTACATTGCCCCCCTACCACCACCACCTCCGCACCCACCCACCGCTTCTTTCCCTCTCTTTTTTCCTTTAATTTCCCCACTGGATTGGCAAACCGTTTTCACTATTAGCACTGTGGTAGGCAGCTAACTGTGTGTGTGTGTAATTATCTGTGTGTGTTGTGGTGTGCTAGCAGGCCCACCCAGGCCCAAAGCAGACTAGACAGATAAATAGGTGCACAGCTCAACTAGATTGCATTGTCATGGGGAATAACAACAAGAGCAGCAGTGATGCAGCATAAAAGGTCATCGCAAAGGCTCCTGGGAGGAGGAATCTGGGTTTAGCTCGACAGGTCAGTGGGACGCAGACAAGCGGCAAACCCCCCAAAACTATGGGGAGGTTTATAAGTAGGCCATGTTCATGTGCTGCCTTTAATATCTAAAATCAAAGTTGTTAACTGTCCTCTGTCCCCCCCCCCCCCTCAGGATTCTTAGCCCCTAGAGGTGAGCACCCACAGGTGTTTAGAGTAGCAGATTAGAGCTGCATTTAACACAGCTGGCAACAGGAGTGACTTCTGAAGGCGTCAAAGTGCTCGGCCAAGCGTTTCCCGTAATGTCTTCCAGATGATAAGGGCCCGGATGGATTCTCTGTTAGAGAAGCGGAGCATGTAGGACCCGGTGGCGCAGAACCGCTGGAGTTCTGGCTGATGCACCAGTCATTTAGGAACAAATAGAGACATTTTGGAGTAGGAGGTCTCCTCTCGCGTTCTCTTCCACAGCGAGGACCCCCCGGGGCGTGTTCTCTCTTCCATCTGCAGTCTCGCTCCCGCTGCGCCGTCTTCACGAGGGCCATCCAAGCTGATGATGATGATGTGCCAGGGTGGAAATGCAGTAAACAGCTTTTCTCGGTGTGATCGGAATCAAA
The DNA here is from genome assembly GCF_057381845.1 of Rhamphochromis longiceps. Lineage (NCBI taxonomy): Eukaryota > Metazoa > Chordata > Actinopteri > Cichliformes > Cichlidae > Rhamphochromis > Rhamphochromis longiceps. Next base: position 8,642,231 of record NC_140565.1, on the reverse strand, counting down.
ATAGAAGTCCAAAACAAGCTTTTTCCTCTCTTTGCTTGGAGGGGTGAGAAGGCAGTCTGTGAGGGCTGATGAGATGAAAACATTAGTTAGTTAGTTGTCTAGCTTCTTTTCACACGCCTAATGCTGAGCTTGCACACGTGTGTGTGTGTGTGTGTGTGTGTGTGTGTGTGTGTGTGTGTGTGTGTGTGTGTGTGTGTGTGTGTGTGTGTGTGTGTGTATGCGTGTGCATGCATGCATGCATGCAAACACAGAAACTCAATCAGTTGCAGAAAATCGGCTGTACTGCAGCTTGCTCTTCTTTCGTTCTTCATCGCAGTGATGCATCTCTGCATCAATTTTTTAGGCATCTGGCAATGCTCAGCTTTTGGCAGTTGTGGGGGAGGGAGGTGGGGGGGGGATAGCTGCAGAGACAGAGGCTCTGAGGTGAATTATAAGTCTGCTGATAGAACAGAGCAGGGCCATGGGAAGATTGATGTTCTCTTTTGTGAGCTGGGAACCAAGAGGAGAGGACAGGAGAGTAGAGGAGAGAAGAAATTGATTGTGTGTAGACTCGAAACAAAGTGGGAAGAAATCTTATTGTTGCAGCTTTCTGTCAAGAGTTAAACTCAAATGAAGAAAATGCCTATGCCAGTAAGACTTTTGAAAATAAACTCTGTTTTCTCAGGTGACTCAATCAGTTTAGAATCTATTCAGTTTTATTCATATAGTGCCAAATCAGTCACCTCAAGGTGCTTTATTTTGTAAGGCAAAGACAACAGTACAGAGAAAACCCCATCAATCAGTTGACCCCTTACAAGCAAGCACTTGGTGACAATGGGAAGGAAAAACTCCCTTTAACAGGAAGCAACGTTCAGCAGAACCACGCTAAGGGAGGGGCAGCCATGTGCCAACCTCTCTGGACCACACCCATCCTCAGAAATATTATAGAGCCACAGGGTGTTATAAATACAATACATATCAAAAATACATGAAGTGAACCCAATCTTTTCAGTCAGATTTTGATGGCAGTTGTAATGCAGTGACGTCGCCTGTGTGTGGGGTCATTCTGAAAAAAGATTTCGAGTGTAAACATCTGGCTATCCAAGGCTGTTGGCAGGCAGACAGCTGCTTTCTTGGTATCAAACCTTTAACCTGACACGCTAAAGACTTAAAGCAGCGGTCCCCAACCCCCGGGCCGGGCCGCGAGAGTGAGACTCGGGTGTGAAATGTATGGTTTTCAGGGTTTTTATCAGTTTTTAGCGTTATTTTGTTATCATTTTTTTTTCGTTAACTCGGTTTTCCTGGGTCTTTTCACGTTTGTTTTGAATAGATCTTCTTTTTTTTCTGTACCGGTACTAGCTTTATTTTGTTGTATTTATCCGCGACCTGGTCCGTGAAAATATTGTCGGGCACAAACCGGTCCGTGGCGCAAAAAAGGTTGGGGACCGCTGATTTAAAGGAAAGAAGAAGAACAAGGCTCAGTGTGTCTTGACAGCTCCATATCACCCCAGATCACCCCATCTGAGCCGAAAGACAAGTGAAGCCATCCATCCACCGCGCTGCCTCAGGAGACCTAATTTGTAGCGCTGACACTTCTGTCCAGCTCCACAGTTAGTTACCCTCTGTCCTCGCCTCTCACATGCCAGTCCCTCTTGCTCGCCTTAATGTTTTGCATATGAAAACCCGGCGGGCACTCCCCTTCCCACTTAATCCCAAACCACCGCTGGTAATTCAATTCCTGTTTTACAAAAACATTTTTAAAAATTTGAGGCAGGTGAAGTAAACCATTTAGCAGAAAAAGGTGTCAAAGGGTACATGTTGATACATGTGAGGTCTCACCTGAGGGATTTGGTCCACCCTCGCCATCATTCAAAGTGTAAATCGCCTTTTTGTGTAAAATCCCACGCATTAAGGGAGTTTGGAATCACTAAGGAGCCCTGGTGTTTTGACAGTAATTTGGGAATCAAGGAAAACTATGAAAAGAGTTCCTGCTCGCCAGAAGGCACATATTTTCTTCTAAGGAGACAGACAGAGCATGTGCACGACTGATTGTGACCACACACTCGCTGCGCCTTGCACACACATATATCAATTTTTTTGTTTTATTTTAAATGTACTATGTGTGAATTATATTTTATTCGTCTGGTTCCTGATTAAGATGGAGGAACTGTGCCACAGGCCCTTGTGGTTTGGGTATGGATATCCACAGTAAGTGGCCTGGAGAGCGGAAAACTTGGCAGGATATTCGTGTTCTGGGCAATTAGGAATGTTGGAAACCTGAACTGAAATCTGCTTTTGGAGGAGCACTCAATCTGTCACTCACAGTCAAAACACAGCACGGAAAACTCATCCCTGCACATCGTTCAAACTTGCACACACACACACACACACACACACACACACACACACACACACACACACACACACACACACACACACACACACACACACAAACACATATATGCAGGCACTAGAGTGAAAACCGCAACTCAAATGCTTTTAATGTACACCTTTAACAAGTGCCTGAAAATACTCGCACCCACAGATAACCAGGGGCTAGTTAGACCACCCCCGATTGCCAAGCACTCTGATTTCTCCTCTACCAACTTAAGTTTCACATGCTAGAATCTGTGTGTGTGTGTGTGTGTGTGTGTGTGTGTGTGTGTGTGTGTGTGTGTGTGTGTGTCCTATTTCAAAGCTGTTTTCCTCTTCGACTCCTAAACTCTGCGCTGACTCAATTAAGTGGCTGCTCCCTTCAATAGCCGTGGGTCTGAAATTCCATTTGAATGTGATGTTCAAGTGTGTGTACATGTGTGTGTCTCTCTGAGTGTGTGTGTTTTAATAGCTTTAGCACCTGCTCGTTCTATACACCAATCTAAGCCAAAGGCCAAAATATAATTACGTTGGAGTCCCGTTTTATTCTGTTATAGAACAGGCTCACTGTGGCTGTTATCCTGTGGTTAAACAGCAGATAGACAACTGTTCAGCTCAAGTTCACCAGTTAAAGCAGTTACATAAATCTGACCCCGGTGCTGCTGGGAGCAGAAAAACCTCTGCAGTGTGTGCGCGCGTTTGTGTGTGTGTGTGTGCTCATTGAACACCGATATAATGAAAGCAAACTCTGCCCACCTGTTCTCCGAGTTTTAACCTGAGACCTCATTAGCACACAGTGTGTTATTTCCACTACATAACCTGCACAGTATGTTGTGTTGCTCTGTGGTCCTCTGAGAATGTGTGCACATGCACATAATAGCAGTAATAGTCTGATTTTCAACCTTATTACCTAAACACTAGACTCAAAAAAGAATATGATTCATATACAACATTGTGGGACTGACACTCCCGCCCTTGTGTCCTCTCTGTTCAGATATGACTATGTGGAGGTACGAGATGGCACCGATGAGAGCGGTCAGTTGGTGGGGAAGTACTGTGGAAAGATTGCCCCTTCTCCAGTCGTCTCTTCTGGAAACCAGCTTTTCATCAAATTTGTGTCCGACTACGAGACCCACGGAGCAGGCTTCTCTATCCGATACGAGATCTTCAAGACAGGTAGGTGACAGTTATCTTTTGCACAATAGCAATATTTTTCACATTCATCCATCCATCCATTCGCTTATCCTTTTCAGGGTCGCGGGGGGCGCTGGAGCCTATCCCAGCTGTCATAGGGCGAAAGGCGGGGTACACCCTGGACAGGTCGCCAGTCTGTCGCAGGGCTAACACATAGGGACAGACAACCATTCACACTCACACCTAGTGGCAATTTGGATTATCCAATTAACCTATCCCCACAAGCTGCATGTCTTTGGACGGTGGGAGGAAGCCGGAGTACCCGGAGAGAACCCACGCAAACACGGGGAGAACATGCAAACTCCACACAGAAAGACCCCGGCCTGATGGTGGAATTGAACTCAGGACCTTCTTGCTGTGAGGCAACAGTGCTAACCACAGTGCCACCGTGCTGCCCTTTTCACATTCATGTTAAAAATATATTTATCTTGTATTCTACATTTAAAAATTGCTATCTTGCATATTTTACATCAGCAATATCAAATTGTGCATGCTGTTATTCAAGGATGGAGGAAATCATTTCTCCTTTGTTCTTTTTAACAAAAAGAAAAGGGGATGCTGCAGAGTAACAAACAGAAATGCAACTGACAAAACTTACCTCAAAGCAAATTTAGTAGCTCTTCTTGAACACAGACTGTATATTAAAGATTTACAGAGCTGCTGTGATGTCACCAGTTGTATTGTTTGCTTGTTTTTTGGAGCCAGAAGGGGCCATTTTTCAGTGAGTTATTATTACCAAATATTAGCTAGCTTAGTTAGCACCTTTCTGGGAATTTAACTCACTGAAATTCCTCTTGGACGATTTGTTAGTACAATAATGAAACCATAGGCAATATCACTTGTCACATAATTGCGCACAAAATTCTCCAAAAGACGATTAACAGCACAAAAACTGTCAAGGGGCCTCGTTCTGTGGATTCAATTAGCTGAGGTAATACCTCACTAGACAGCTAGCAGTTATAACCACTGCTGTTATAACCACGGGATCGTGGCTCAAAGAGTTGGCAGTTCATCTTGTAACCGGAAGGTTGCCGGTTCGAGACCCGACTCGGACTGTCGCGGTCGTTGTGTCCTTGGGCAAGACACTTCACCTACCGACTACTGGTGATGGCTAGAGGGGCCGATGGCACGATATGGCAGCCTCGCTTCTGTCAGTCTGCCCCAGGGCAGCTGCGGCTACAACTGTAGCTTGCCTCCGCCAGTGTGTGAATGTGAGAGTGAATGAATAGTGGAATTGTACAGCGCTTTGAGGGCCCCGAAAAGCACGATATAATAATGCAATCCATTATTATTATTACACCTGTCACTTGAACTGCAGATGTTCTCAATCATACAGTGCTTTAAGCCCTGAAACATTTTAAATGGATGGGTAAGAAAAAAAAAACAACGTCCACCCTTGTTAATCATAAACTTTGCATTAGAGATCCAAAATGTTTTTTGGCTGTTGACATGCCTATTTCTTCTCTTACCTTTGAGATTTTATCACTGATGTATGAGGCTCGCTTTTTGAAGACAACCTCAAGTGGCCATTATTGGAACTGCAGTTTGAAGCACTTTTTGCATCAGCTGTGGTTCGCTAAACCATTGGAAACTTAGTTGCCCGGAATTCAAAGTTGTGTTTTCCTCCTTTTTCGAGCAAGCTTACTCTGTGATGATCTTTCTTTTGTTCTTATTTGCATTGGTATTACATTTAAAATGTCTGAGCTGACACCTTAAAGTAATTGTTGACATCTTGCTTTAAGTTGAGGGAACGCTGTCCCAGTCCCCTAATTTGTCAAATCTATCAAACGCGGTGCAACACGCTATAAAAGCTGGAGGAATAATTCTGATAATGAAGCAAGAAAGAGCCCCTCCATCTAATTTCATGGTTTGTTTGTGATTTAGTCAAGGCATTAGAGCATCAAATTATGCAAATGCAATATGGCAAGCAATATGCTTCATTCAAAACCAATGAATCATAGTCCCATATGTTCCATAATTGTAGCAGTTTTCATCTGGTGTGAATTATTAGACAATAAGCATGGGCATAATTTTCTAAGCGCTGATTTAACAAATGTTGTTTCAAGTGTTGGTTTATTGTCAGATGGCAATCCACAGCAAGGGTATGAACCAGCTATTATAACCTCTGATGTGCTAGTTGTGGAGAAAATTATTTCAATCCACTTAGCAGGGCTCTAGCTGAGGAAACACTTTCAGCACCACAGTAGTATGCAGTTAGTCATGTTCCTCCCTTAATACTTAAAAATAGGACCTCTGGGTAATTTTAGGTGAGAGCCCAGTATGTTAAATCAAAAATATTATCAGGGGATGTCTGTCTTATCAGACCGAAGCATAGCAAGAAAGAGAATTTCCTGTTGGGTTGCTGCCTTCCTTTGTTTAGACTGGAAGAAGGCAGAGGAGAACAGCATATCTAGAGAGTGAGTAGTGGCCAGGTAGGTGCGACAGACTCCTTTTATTAATTAACCCTAGCAGCAGTCTATGGGACAGCCCCCCGTGACCCCAGGAGACATGATAAATAGCCCAGCAAGGTTCCTCCTTGCTTTTAATCTGAGCGAGTGTGTGTTTGTGCTTGTATGTCTGGGTTTGTGCGTGTCACCATCACAGTAGGGCAGCTGGTGGAGTGTGGGTCCATTTACGAGATCAAAGCGACACACCACGAAATACGCAAACCGGTCCACACGCACACACACATTCCCCCCTGATAGGCTAGTTAAATCTGCTACATTCTTTCCACGATTAGCTTGGTATTTCCCAGTCTCATCTATTAGCCAGGACTGATTATAAATGAGGCGTGTTAGGGGCCCTTTGGCGATAGGGAAGAACTGCTGAACACTCACAGGGAATCTAGCAAGAAACATGAGTCTAAGCGTGGACAGAGAGCAAATCGGGGCCAGGGTCGAACTTTTTCATATGAATATTTTTCACCCAGTGCTATCCCCCCCTGCAGAGAAGAGCACCGTGGGTGCGCCATCACTTTCTTAGTGGATCCAGACCATCATTAAGCTTTGAATTCACTCTGTGTTTTGACTACTGTGGTGCTGGCTCCTGCCAAGAATGGGCTCTGAGATCAATTAGCAGCTCTGTTTGTTGGAGTGAGAGAGAGTGAGAGAGAGAGGACCGAGCAGAAAGAGAGATACAAAGCTAGCTGATTAGCGCAGCTTATCAACACGCACGGCATTAGTTGGGAAAACATTGTGTTGGCTAACACATGTAACGTTAATGATGATACACAGATGCTCCGATAACGGACGGGGAAACGGGAGACTCACGCCCGTGCATGTCAATGAAGGGAAATGCAAAGAATGCAGGCTGTTTATCACTGTGATTATAGGCCCCGGCTCACTGGAAGTCAACCTTGGGGGCTGCCGCTGCCTTTCATCCTGGGTTTAACAGAAGCAAAGGTCGTGTGCAAGATAAATATGCTCACAAGGCAAACATATTCAAATGCACAGCCCCCCTTTGGGATCATATGCCAACTTTTACAAGTATGTTTATATGTGCAGGTTCACTCACGTCAGCTGTAAGCTGTGTAGTTACAAATTCAGAAACACTTGAAAAATCCTGGCATCTGTACCCCTGGCTTTCATCAGCGGCATGCCTGCAAAGTGTCTAATTGGTAGAGAACAGGTTGTTTTGCAGGCTCTCTATGGCCGCTTCTGCATCAGTCTCTACCCCCTCTCCACTCCTCAGTCCCATCCAACCATCTTAATTAGCATGGGCTATTTATTTTATAACCCACAAATTGGCAGCCTCGCTCTGCTGGCTGAGGTCTGGCGAGAGGCGGGAAGAGCTAGATGGTGGTGAAGAAAGAGATAGACAAGAGGGATAAGTCGGAGAGGGAGGAGTGTTTGGCCCAAAGGGAGCAGTTCAGCAAGCTGCTAGTGTTTGTGCGTCTCTACAGAGGCATTTGACGCCCAGATAAAAATAAAATGTCGATTAAAAAGAATGTGCTGGGAAAACAATGGCCTCGACTTGCAAAAATCGAGCAACAATGAGAGTGAAAAGCAGTAATGCGTCCCCCCCCTCAGTGTAAAATGACTTGATGTTGGATTACCCACCAATGAAATCCGGCTGCTTTTGTAAGAAGAAGATCCGTGTTTGTCCTGTCATCTGAAAGAACCGTCCTCTTTAAGTGAACGCGTGTGCGCACACGCGCAACATATGTTTTCTTTTAGCAGCTCCTCAGTTTGCTTAGAGCTGCTCCAAGGCTGGCCGAGCTCCCATTGAAGTGGGAGAGCAGGCAGAGATAGTGCCACTGGTAGCCCCCACCCCACTCACACACACACACACACACACACACGCACACACACACAGCTCATCCTAATTGCTCGGCAGAATGACTAAGCCTGGAGTGAGGCCTACCATGCCACACTAAAATATATATGTTCTCATGCAAAGGCCCTGTTTATCATGTCATGGAGATGTGGTTGCTTTTACTCTGAGCACACACCTGTGAAAACACTTTGAAGGTGTGTGCGTGTGCTGAGTGGGACCTAATGGGAGGGTGGCTTTTGTGGACGACACACACTGATGCCTGATGGCAGAGGTCACATCTGGAGATGCACTGTCATTGTACACACGCACACACACACACATGCAAGGCCCTCATGGAAACTCGAGACAACAAATTTCTTTCAGGGGAGCCCGAGGGATACTGTGTCCCCAGCCCACCCCCATCCTATCAGTGCAGTGTCATCCATCCCTGTAAGTGGGGAAGGCAGGGTGATGTCATAGGCGCATGCTAAATACCACGTCAGTTGTGCAGAGCCTCAGGATGTGTGTGTGAGTGTGTGGGGGTAAATGCAAACCTGCCTCTTCCATCTGTTTCAATGACAGACACTCCACAGGCTCCAGGTTAATGTTTGATTTAGTGTGGAAGGAGTTAATTCTCCACCGGCAATTAACCCTTCTGTCAGTGTGGCATGAGAACAAAATGGGAAGGGGTGGGGGCGGGCGTGAAGGCGGTGGGGGGCATTAATGGCGCAGGGGGGCAGAACTGGGATAATAATCAGCCGGAGAGCGACATAGAACACAAACAGTGGTGATTTACTTAACAGCCTAAGAACAACACCTTCAGCTTCTATGGCTCCAGCCAACCCACCCTGACTTGGGTGGGTTGGTGGGGGGCAGTGATGATTAGATGCAAAGAAAAAAAGTTTGAAGTGTTAAAGGAGCAGAAAGAAAAAGAGGGGGACAGCAGGAAAATAGCAAGAGGCTGTCACATTTGACACCCGTTCCCTGGTTGTTCTAATGATTAACGCACAGTCTCCGGTTTTCTCTCAGCACTCAGAGCAACACAGAGCACAAGCAATCAGGGGAGACTTAAGAGTTGAAAGGCGCACCACTGCCTTAATGTCCAGACCACATTTATTTAGCATTCATTATGAATCTCTCACTCTAGCAAAGATTGAAATCAAATCCCCATTAGATATCGTTTTGCCAGCTACAACTTGCCCTGTTAAACAAATTCAAATCATTCAGGAAGCAAGTTGCCAGTGACATCTGTTTACTCCTCCATCCAGAGAAGGACTCCATATAAATGAGAGTTAACAGAAGTCATTACTGCCAGCGGTAAACAGTGGAGTGTCTGGTTGGAGGCTGCCACTAAATGCTGTGCGCTCAAGGTTGCTTCTTCCTTTCTTTGTCCCGTCCTTCTGCTTTAAGTTTAAAAGCTGCAGTTTGCGCGTGCTTGCTCAGTCACACTTTTTCATGTTTGCAAACCTGTTTTTTAACCTTTCCTGTTTTTAAGAAATCTACGAGGAGAGACACCCACAACTGCAGCAGTAAAACAGCACAGGGAGAGACAGGGAGTAACTGAGGTGCAGGGTGTTAGCCTTTGGTTGACAGCTGGATATATTTGTCTCCTGAAGCTCCTTGTCAAGACACACGCAGTGCATGTACGGGCGATGCGACAGGAAAGCGTGACTGCTTTTCTGTTTGCCTCTCGCTCGCATCAGCACAAAACATCCTGGGCGTAGTGAGAGGAGCTGGGGACAGAAGCCCTCCCATGTGGAGACGGCAGATAAAAGAGATCTGTTGGGTGATTATCTCACCGGTGGGAGCAACCAGAGTGCTCTGTCTCTCTCGCTCCTCTTTTTTCATTTGGAGGGAGTTGCATGCAGCCAGGAACAAAAAAGCTGACAGTATAAGAAGGTTTGTCCTTGCTTTCGCCTCAGTTATGACAGTTCAGAAAGAACATAGCAACAGAAATGTTGACGGTGAGGTTGGTTCAGTTTGGGGACAGTATCTCTGGTTAATGCCTTTTAGCACTCAGAGGAGAAGTCTGGTGTGGGGGACCTTGGTAACTATTCAATTCAATTTTATTTATATAGCGCCAAATCACAACATAAGTCGCCTCAAGGCGCTTCATAGATACAGAGAAAAACCCAACAATCATATGACCCCCTATGAACAAGCACTTTGGCAACAGTGGGAAGGAAAAACTCCCTTTTAACAGGAAGAAACCTCCGGCAGAACCAGGCTCAGGGAGGGGCGGGGCCATCTGCTGCGACCGGTTGGGGTGAGAGAAGGAAGACAGGATAAAGACATGCTGTGGAAGAGAGACAGAGGTTAATAACAGATATGATTCAATGCAGAGAGGTCTGTTAACACATAGTGAGTGAGAAAGGTGACTGGAAAGGAAAAACTCAATGCATCATGGGAATCCCCCGGCAGCCTATGTCTATTGCAGCATAACTAAAGGAGGATTCAGGGTCACCTGGTCCAGCCCTAACTATATGCTTTAGCAAAGAGGAAAGTTTTAAGCCTAATCTTAAAAGTAGAGATAGTGTCTGTCTCCCGAATCCAAACTGGAAGCTGGTTCCACAGAAGAGGGGCCTGAAAACTGAAGGCTCTCCCTCCCATTCTACTTTTAAATACTCTAGGAACAACAAGTAGGCCTGCAGAGCGAGAGCGAAGTGCTCTAATAGGGTGATATGGTACTACAAGGTCATTAAGATAAGATGGGGCCTGATTATTTAAGACCTTGTATGTGAGGAGAAGGATTTTGAATTCAATTCTGGATTTAACAGGAAGCCAAAACAGGAGAAATATGCTCTCTCTTTCTAGTCCCTGTCAGGACTCTTGCTGCAGCATTTTGGATTAGCTGAAGGCTTTTCAGTGAGTTTTTTGGACATCCTGAAAATAATGAATTACAGTAGTCCAGCCTGGAAGTAATAAATGCATGAACTAGTTTTTCAGCGTCACTCTGAGACAGGATATTTCTAATTTTAGAGATGTTGCACAAATGGAAGAACGCAGTCTTACATATTTGTTTAATATGTGCATTGAAGGACATGTCCTGGTCAAAAATGACTCCAAGGTTCCTCACAGCGTTACTGGAGGCCAAGGTAATGCCATCCAGAGTAAGAATCTGGTTAGATACCATATTTCTAAGCTTTTCAGGGCCGAGTACAATAACCTCAGTTTTATCTGAATTAAGAAGCAGAAAGTTAGCGGCCATCCAGGTCTTTATGTCTTTAAGACATTCCTGCAGTTTAACTAATTGGTGTTTGTTATCTGGCTTCATGGACAGATAGAGCTGGGTGTCATCTGCATAGCAGTGAAAATGTATGCTATGTCTTCTAATGATAAGGGAAGCATGTACCAGTGTTTAGCCGAGATAATCAGAAACCAGTAGAAATGATACTGTAAGAGCTGTAGTTTTACTAACAAAAATTTGTAGTGGTACTGTGCTCTTTGACTGCCAGCCTACTGCTTGGATTTCGACAGTTTTTCAGCGTGAACCATTTCCAAACTTTAAATCTGTTCTGGTCAACTGCTGAGCTGAGATAAGGGTCACGGTAGAAGCTGATGAAATGGATGGAGAGTGGAGCTCGGAGCCAATATCCACACGAAATTCAACACATTGACCTGAATAGCACTCTGGATGCTACAGCTGTCTAGAACACTCACCACAGAAAGAACTGGCTTGCATCTATAGTTTTACCCCCCCCCCACCCCCAGAACTGCGTGACATTAATATCAAATGTGGCAAAGTGCAAATCTCCAGCATCCAACAACCCTCTCATCCCGGGGAGCACTCTCCCTGAACAAAAATCAATCCGAATTTTTCCTGGGGTAAATACGAAGGGGGAAGCTGAGAAATTAATGGCGCCCACTGTTCGCGAAAGCCACACTTTAGCCGCCGCACTAAATGTCAACTCTTTTTGGAGTCAAAGCGCCGGCTCGCTGTGGCTTTCAGCTTGGGACGAGGGGAGAAAATCAACGTGGCTCTCCGTCCCTTCACTCAAAGCACCGGTGGACAGGCTCAAGTGGGGTTGATGGTCTTCAATTAGGGGCCCAGCAAGGTGCTTGAGTGGCGATGGAAAAAATGCAGTTTGCCACATTCATTTAAGCTGCAGTGACTGCGGCACAGTGGCTCTGTCTAATGATAACTCCCTGCAATTTTGGTTTCGATTGGCCCCACCTGCACCCATCACGCCAGCTGCCAGACAGGCATGAAAATGATGTTATCCTGGGTACATTTCTACAACTAATGGCTCAAAATAATAACAGTAATTCTGTTTTTTTTTTTCTGATTTTCTATCTCTGTGTATATGTTTGTATAAAACAGGTGCTTTCTAACACTTGGGACTGATGCTTGAGTCTGCATAGTGAACGCATCCTAATGTCTGTCACATACATTTAAACATTTTCAAGCAGCTGCTAGTCTCAGTTTGTTTTTGTTTTTTTGACTCACATGTCAATCATTCTTAAATCATAATTTTGTGCTTGTGAGAAGTGTCTGCCATGGGAAATGCGTTAATACTCCTCATCAGCTGAAAGGTAGCTCTCCGGGGAGCTGTGCATAAATATTTTGACTTTTCCTGGTGTAAAACTGTGTGTTTAGGTGTGCGTGCGTGCGTGTTGATGAATGCGCAGTCATTCACTTTGCCTTCCATCACTGACGCTGTAATTTTGCTCGAGCACCTCTCATATGTTTCGCAGACATGAGAACATCAGAACAAATCAAGCTCTTTATTCATCATTCCCCCGATTCTGGTGATTGAGGCCTTTCACTAATGTTTACACTTTCAGCCCAGATGTTCCTCCAGTTTTAACACACATACAGTGATGGAGTGTGATGCTCAAAAGCTCTGAGCTTTTGAACATCCAGATGTAGAGATCCAGATGTGAAAACAAGAACTACTGAGGTGGTCTTGCACCTATGGGCCGTAAACTGTCCTCCCCTCAGTAGGGCAGCTGGAAGGCTGAGCTTCTAAAACTTACTTTAACACCTAAGCAACTCACTTAAGCAATAGTCATTCAAATGTCTTCCTTTGTCCCCCATTCATCTTCTCACTTCTCATCTCACTTTTTCCTGTCATCCTTCCTGCAGGTCCAGAATGCTCCAGGAACTTCACCTCCAACAGCGGCATCATTAAGTCACCTGGGTTCCCCGAGAAATACCCCAACAACCTGGACTGCACTTTCATGATCTTTGCCCCGAAAATGTCGGAAATCATCTTGGAGTTCGAGAGCTTTGAGCTGGAGCCCGACCCAACACCCCCTACTGGTGTGTTCTGCCGCTATGACCGGCTGGAGATCTGGGATGGGTTCCCTGGAGGTGAGTGAATGGGAAGAACAGAGAATTGAATACAATTTAATGTGAAAGTGTGAGGCATTGCAGCAATGCATCATTTAACAATTTAGGGCATCACTCCTACCTGCTGGGCAGCGTTAGATCACTTAATATACACAGATCAGGCATAACATTATGGCCACCTGCCTAATATTGTGTTGGTCCCCCTTTTGTTACCAAAACAGCCCTGACCCATCGAGGCATGGGCTCCACTAGATCCCTGAAGGTGTGCTGTGGTATCTGCACCAAGATGTTAGCAACAGATCCTTTAAGACCTGTAAGTTGTGAGGTGGGGCCTCATTGGATCTGACTTTTATGTCCAGCAGATCCCACAGATGCTTGATTGGATTGAGATCTGCAGAATTTGGAGGCCAAGTCAGACAAGCTCAAACTGACTGTGAAACTCAAACTATTCTTGAAAACCTGTTAACCTGTGGTGGGAGCGTGAGAATGCGGGTGAGTGGAGTGATAAGTTTCAGCTTCGCTGCTCACTGTTTTTCCAAAAGGAAAGGAGCAACTTTAAACAATAAGATGACATTCTTTGGGCAAGAAGGCTAACTACCTTAACCATACTTGGAAGTGGTCTAACAGAATGCTTTGTCTTTGCCAAATGCTGAACACTTCCTGTCACAATCCTCCCATACTTCCTTTTTCAGTCACAGACCGTATGCCTAGTGCCTGTACATTTGGGAGTTCAATGTCCAATCTAGGCTGTAATGTTTAAATTGATGCTTTTCAGGGTGCTGACATGTGGAGAACACAGTCTGATCTTGCAGGAAATTGCTCCAAAAAGAATTTCCTTTGCAGGATTCTTTGTGTTTCTCACCAGAAGTGCTTATTAGAGTGAAACAGCACTCCGTGGGACGTCTGCTGCTCTTGGTTTACCACAGGCCACAACGTTCACGTGGATCCAGGCACACAATCAAAATATTCCCCCATAAAATGGCGTTCTAAAATCCATCTATCTAAAAATAAATAAATAAATAAATCAGCAGGTGAGCGACGGAGCAAGAGCAAGCAAGCAACGTTCAAAGCAAGGCTTCCATTGCTCTGGGATGATGCTTTGAACTCGGCAAGTGAAATCACCTCTTGAAGTTTTCAGTTTTTCTCCTGGCTATTCCAACACAGGGTGCAGACAAGATGAAAGCTTCTCTTAGCCATCAGTGGCAGAAAATTGAAAGAATTTTATCTTGTTGCGTTCAGCACAGTGCACATCAGTATTCTCTGCTTTCACGTCGGAGGTGATAAGGTTGAAGCGCAAATCGCGGCGCCTTTTCAAGTAAGTTTACTTAAAGCTCAGTTTTCTTTGAGCCCCTGTGTCTGTAGATGTTAACTTTTGCCAAGCTGACCTTTGATTCCACAAAATATTTCCACAACTCATTTGTGCAACCCCTCCTCCCTGCCAGAGGTGACGCATGTCTAATTTTCAAGACTGGTGTTGATTAAGTCGATTCTCAAAGACTCTGGGAGCTGAGAATATGTCACATTATTAGCACCTTTTAGTACATATTTTTACAGAAGACACTGGGGGTCTAGAAAAAGTAACGTTTCCGGCACTGCTTGATGATTAAGATTCAGATCTGTCTCAGTTCATCATTGCATACAGGAAGCTTTGATGAGAGCAGGAACTGGAAAATGCCATTTTGAACTGATGTAGCGTCACGTCACTCAAGTGTTGCCACGTGTGATCCACAGTCCTGTATAAAAATAAGCCAGGGGAGGAAAGCAGCATGTCGGCTTCTGCCAGGTGGTTCCTGTGGTGCGTGCAGGATCGATAATTATGCATTAGCACGGAAGACTGGAGGCAGAGGTGGGAGACGTTTGGGCAGGCGCAGGTCTTTGTGAAGCAGCAGGGGGAGGAGGATCTGTGCTACTCCTTACCCCTATTCTTAAAGTGCACCTCGCTCAACAGGTGTGTCGTGGAACCTCAGCGAGCCATTTCCCTGGGAAAGGCTGGAGAAAAGGCAGCAAGGTTCTTGAAAATATCATAGTGCTGGGGACTCATGCAGATAATCCAGGAGATGTTTTTTCAGCTCAGGTTCAAAAGCAAACATACAGTAGAGTTGCACATTTGTTCACCAGGCACCTGGTCTGTGAAGATTAATTTGAGCCGTCACATTGCTCCCGCCCCCCCCGCCCCCGAGCCCCAGCAGTCTGGCCTTTGCCTTTCATGTAGGAGCCGGGCTGGAAGTGGCATGTTTTGGATGACAGGAGGCCACGGGGAGGCAGGACTGTCACTCGCTGCTGATCACAGCATTACTAATCACAGATAAGCTCCAGCTCCCCCAACAGGAACGCACACTCACCAGTGTATCCTGCGGGACCAACATCACCCTGCGCGCCACCTTTTCCATCTGCTGCCCTCAGGGAGAAGGTACAGGTCTATACAGGCCAGAACATCCAGACTGGCCAACAGCCTGTATCCACAGGCTGTGAGGCTCCTGAACTCTCTGCCCCCCTCTCACGGACAATAACCATATCCAACTTCTTACTAGCAATGAACTGGTCTGCATTGGTGCATCATATCTTTATTCTCTTCCCCCTCCTGCCCCCCCCCCCCCTCTTTCTTAAATAGATAACTATCATATCTGATATCATATCTCACAGTACAATAATATTGAATGGGTTGCATTGTTGTATTTTGTCATGTTTCTCAGGTCTTTGTCTGAATTTCTACGAACATTATTGCTAAGGATTGTCTTATTGCATTGGAGTCACACTGGGTTAAATATGTACACTTGGGTTTTAAGGGGTATTTATTATTTTCTTCTTTTTTTGGGTTGTATGGAAGCCCCAAACGCAATTTCATTGTTCTTGACAATGACAATAAATAAATAAATACTAAATACTAAATACAGTGCGCACGGATCACAGCACACATCAGAGACGCAGGGCAAGGTCATTGTGCTCCCGCGCTCACCCTCTCTCTCTCCCTCCCTCATCACCCCCATCGTTCGCACTCTCCCTGCATTTCTCCACCTCCAACCTTTCATCCATCCTGTTTTCCCATTCTGCTCAGTCTGCCCGGCCGAACACATCGCTCTCCCACTTTTATTGCTTTCCGACTTTTAATGCTTCCCCATTGTCTCGCTCCAGTCTTTACTTGTTTGGCCTCGCTGGGCCACGGCTGTGTCTGCCTCAGGTCTAAGAAAACAATTGTGGGTACAGGAGGTTTGTGGTATTTACAGCCAGCAAATAGAGACCATGACCCCCCCCCCCCGCACGCCACAGGTTGCGCTTGCTTTTTTTTTTTGCCCCTGTGGCAGGCAAACGAACAGTCTTTTCTCGCTCTTCTTTATTGGGTCGATTGACACACCAGGTTTCACACCTCCACGGTGGGGGTGAGGGGCTAGTTAAAAGCTATGTGTGACCAAGTCTAACTCGAGGAACATATTATATGTTTGCACTTATTCCCTCTTTTTCTCTCTCCAGTTGGCCCACATGTCGGAAGGTACTGCGGGCAGAACACCCCGGGCAGGATCATCTCTTACACAGGCATCCTGGCCCTGACAATCAACACCGACAGCGCCATTGCAAAGGAAGGCTTCTCTGCCAACTTCACCGTCATCGAAAGAACTGTTCCAGAGGGTGAGCTGGCATACACTCCA